>NW_004444073.1:2855267-2963795 GCF_000243295.1 Trichechus manatus latirostris
AGACAAGAAACTGAGTAATAAAGAAAGACAAAAAGGGAAAAAGAGGGAAAAGAAAACAAAACAAATTAAAAAAAAAAAAAAGAACAAGAAAAGCCACCCAAATAACAGAAAAAAAAACCACACACACACAAAAGAAATGCTCTCAGGGATCCCTCTGTGCGTCTGCGCAAGCTGAGGGGGTAGATCCCAAGCCACGTAGCATTGCCCATCCAGAATGGGCTCCCAACTCTAGAAAAGGAAAAGAAAACAAACAAAATAACTCAAAATAAACAAACAAAAGCCCCAGGATCCCACCAGTGTGGCACCCCAGACCAGGAAGCAGTTCCACACTCGAACGAAGCTCTGCAGCCCCCCAGGAAGAAGCAAAGATGGTGTACGGAGCCAGGTATTTGAGCGAAAGGAGGGGGAGGTGGTGATAGGTAAGCAAGAAATCAAAAGAAGCAGAAAAAAGCAACACCAGCAGCAGCAAATGGCACTCAGCAAGTCGGTCAGTGTGGGCAGGTGGAATCCAAGCAGCTGGTGCTTCCTGGCCAAGAGACTGTGGCCGTGGGAAGCAAAGGAGGTCGAGCAGGGGTGAAGAAGGGTGGGGGGTGGGAAAGCGTATATCACCAATTACCAGTTGTTCTGTCTCCTGCTGGAAGCTCCGTGAAGCTGCTTTCTCATACCCCCTATTTGCTGGTCTCTGATAGGAGTCCAAGATGGCGGATCCACACTGCATTAGCTGATAGGGGACCTCTGCATGAACCTCTCCTCACTGTCCATTCTCTGTCAGTTTTCCCATCCCATTTGGTGCTTGGCTGAGTTCTTTATCTCTTCATTTGATGTTTTAGGGTTTCAGGATTGCTGTTTTCTCTGTTTGGCTTAGTTTTTCGGATCTCTGCTGTGGACAGATGGCATAGTGCTTCTGCCTAGAGCGTCATGTTGCCAGAAGTCTGAAATGTTCTTTTTGATAATGAATGCAATGCCATTCCTCTTCAAGTTGTCATTCCTGGTATAGTAGACCATATGATTGTCTGATTCAAAATGGCTAGTAACAGTCCATTTCAGCTCACTAATGCCTAGGATATCGATGTTTATGCATTCCATTTCATTTTTTATGATTTCCAATTTTCCTATCCTCCCACGTGTCTGTCAGTTTGTCATACTGTGGGGGCTTGAGTGTTGCTGTGATACTGGAAGCTATGCCACCCGTATTGAAATATCAGCAGGATCACTCATGGTGGACAGGTTTCAGCTGAGCTTCCAGACTAAGACAGACTAGGAAGAAGGACCTGACAGTCTAGCTCTGAAAAGAATTAGCCATGGAAAACCTTTGAATAGCAGTAGAATGCTGTCTGATATAGGGCTGGAACATGAGCCCCGCAGGTTGGAAGGCACTCAAAAGATGACTAGGGATGAGCTGCCTCCTCAAAGTAGAGTTGACCTTAATAACGTGGATAGAGTCAAGTTTTCAGGACCTTCATTTGCTTATGTGCTCTTCCTTGTAGGCATATGGGTATAATCCTATTACTGACAGTGTTGTATTTCAGGATAGATTTTGAAATTTTTTTTTTTTGGACAATTAATGAGATGCAGTTTCTATTCAATTTGTCATTCCTGGCAGAGTAGACCATATGATTTTTTTATTTAAAATGGCCAATACCAGTCCATTTCAGCTCACTAATGCCTAGGATATCTGTCTTTAAGCATTCTATTTCATTTTTACAATTTCTAATTTTCCTAGATTCATACTTTGTACATTCCATGTTCTGATTATTAATGGATGTTTACAGCTGTTTCTTCTCATTTTGAGTCATGCCACATGAGCAAATGAAGGTTCCGAGAGCTTTACTCCATCTACGTCATTAAAGCTGATGCTACTTTGAGGAGGCAGCTCTTGTGCTGAGAATACAGAGATGAAAAAAGTTTGCTCCTAAGAAAGTTGACATTTTAGTGGGGAAACAAATGTGAGCAATTTTCTTACTATGTGCAATATAGTGTCTTAATTAGGTACAATATGGAGGAATCGGAGCACAAAGAAGGAAGTCATGTATTGTGAGGTAGCTGGTTAGGAAAAACCTTCAAAAAGGAGGTTGCATTATAGCTGGGTCTTGAAGGATGAGTAGGAGTTTGCCAGAGGAAAAGTAGGGAGTTCTTGGCAGCAGGAACAGCACTTATAAAAGCATAAAACCAAACGTAAGATTAAAGAGATAATTGGATCTCAAGGATTTATATGTCATGTTAAGGAATTTAGATTATTATTCTGTTAGAGCAATGTGTGCTAAAGTCAAGACTTACCACTTAACTAGATGTGTGATTTTAAGTTAATGATATAAACTTTCTGCAACTCAAGACCCTCATCTGAAATAAGGGCAATCAAAAGTAAACAGACCTGCACGGTGCCTCACGTAGAGGAGGTGCTTGAATCCCACTGCATGTAACAGTAGCTTAAACAAAACAGACACTTACATCTCTTTCACACTAAAGGGTCCAGAGGTAGGCAGTCCAGAGCTGATGTGGCAGCACCACAGCCTTCAGGAACCCAGTGATGAGAATATGGATTCTAGCCTTAGGGTCTCTTTGTGTCCAAGATGGCTATTAGAACTCTGCTCATCTGAGAAGCAAGAAAGGAGGGCAAAAGGGAGAACCTCCCAACCAGTTCAGCTCCCTTTAAACAGCCTTCCTGGAAGACCCACACAACCCTACAATCTTCATCACACTGACTTTCACATGGTTATATCTCAGATCAGTGAGGATATGGAGTCTTTTAGCTGGACATAATGCCATATCAAACTAACCCAGGGCTGTGCTATCAAGAAAAAGGGGAGAATGGACATTGGGTGACCGCTAAAGCTCATAGTGCTCAACAAATTTTTTTTTTTTTTTTATTCCATCCTTTGGCAAGACAACACAGTTTAAAAGGAAAAATGAGTTTTGAAGTATACAACATTTGGTTTCACAGCTCAGGTCTGCCATTCATTCATTGTATAAACTTGGGCAAATTATTTTAAACTCTCTGGGCTTCAAATTTATCACCTATAAAATGAAGGTAATAATGCTGACCTCACACGTTGTAGAATACACGGCACTTGGAAGGTGTTCAGTATGATTCTCTCCTTCTCTTCATTCCTCTCTTACAAACCGAGCAGAACCCAGGGCATCAGACTGAAGTCCAGCTTGTTAGTCAGCTGTGCCCTGTTGTCCTTTAGAGAAGGACACCCGAGTCAGGATCTTATGGGTGAGTCAAGACCAAAGGCAAATGGAGAGTCCAAGTTAGACATCTGATGGGTTTATGCAGAGAAGGAGGGTCAGAGAAACAAGAACATATCAAGAGGAACTGAGAGACAGAATTTAGAGGCATTCCCACAGCTGGAGAAGCAGGATGTGGTGTCCCATGGTGTGAACTCTGATTTTAAAATATTAAGGGACACTGTTAATTAAGGTTCCTGGGTGAAGCAAACGATTTTCAGTTGACTACTCACCTGAAGGCTGGCAGGTCTAACCCACCCAGTGGTGCCGTGGAAGGAAGCCTATAGAGCAATTCTACTCTGTAATACATGGGGTCGCCATGAAATTGACTCAAGGGCAATGAGTTTGGTTTTGGTTTTTTGGTTAAATAATAAATAGGGTAAATAAAGTCTGGATCCTGTGTGAAATGGACCTGATATTAAATCTAATCATTAGCTGCAAGATCTATTTAATATTGGCTCCCTGGGAGAGGGCTCATATAGGGTCACTAGGAGTCAGAATCAACTTGATGGCAATGGGTTTGTTTTTCTGGTTTAGGGAGACGGCTGAGTGACCCAAATACTAAAGCATCTAACAGTGGTATCTAGGGTCTGGTGATGCATGAGAAATGCTGCGAACAGCATGGAAAATAAGAAATCTACTTCATGAATATCTCAGTCCCTGATATTAGGCTGCAAGGAACAGAAACCCAAAGTAATTCAAATATAGGGGGATTTATGAAAGGATATGTCTGGCAATCTCACAGGCATCCAAGATCAGAATGGGCTTAGGTGGGCTCTTTGGGGACCCATGAGGCCTGGACCTTATTAGCCAGGCCTGAGGCTGTTGCTCCTCTCTTATTTCTGCTTCTCTCTGCCCACCTGCTTCATTGTCTACCTCTCTTCGTAGACTGACTTTTTCTGCTTACTTGTAACTTGTGTGCTTTTTCTTAACCTCAACTTTATTCAGCATTTCATTGCTATGGTGGTGACTCAGGCTCTGCCACAGGTCTTCAGCTCATGTTCTCACATCTTACAACTGATTTCTGTGTCTCTTAGTTAAGTTCTGGGATTGAACATCTTCTTAGTTCAACCCAGCTTAAGAATTGGCTCCCCTGAGTCATATGTCCACTCCTAATCTAATCAGTTGTGGACAGAGGGTGGAGCAGGATCACATAGTACTACACATCACCACATCACCGCCACTATTAGCACCACCTCCGTCACCATCACCACCGCTAATATTGCCACAACCACTCTCAATATCATCTTCACTACCATCATCTCCAACACACTTTACCACAATTGCCACCACTATCACCATCACCATTGCCACTACCACCACCTTCATCATTAACATCACCACCACCATCACTACCAGTATCTCCACCATCAATACCAATGCTACCACAGCTACCACTACCTATAAAATTCTAAGTTGGAAAAAAGATTTCCACTGTGGGTGACCTAATCTTAGAAGAGAAAGAAGTAAAAGGAGGAATTAAGTGCTTATGAATTTCCAGCTACATCAATGCCAATGATTCTCCATAATCACCCAGTCCTGAAAACTTAGTCATCTTGTCTGCCACATCCAATCTGTCACCAAGTACTGTGGATACTTCTTTTCCTAATTTTCTTATATCTCTTTCTACTTTTTCATTTTTGCTACCCCCATCCTAGTCCAAGTCTTCCTCGTTTCACAAATGAATGATTACAGTTGTTTCCTAACTGGCCCTCTGCCTCCAATCTGTTCCCCCTCCAAAGCATTTTCCACGTCCTGCCAGATGAATCTTTCTCAAATATCAATTTCATTGCTTTCCTACTCGCCTCAAAAGCCCTTATCCAGATTTGCCTACCTGAAACTCAAAGTTGTAGCTCCAGATGACTTTTCCAACCTTATTTCCTATGACTCCCCCCAACCTCGGAACTTTGAGGTCCTGCTAGGGTGGTGTACTCTTTACTCATTCACACCTAGTATGGTCACACCTATCTACACATACAACTCAGACATGTCCTCTATGTGTCTCTCTCCTACAGTCTCTGTCTATATACAAACTCTAATTATTTTTCAAAATCGGGATTATATCCAACATCTTCCATGGAATTTAAGAGATTCCTTCTTAAGTACATGTTATAGATTGAATTGTGTCCCCCCAAAATATGTATTATAAACCCTAAACCCCTATACTGTGGATGTAAACCCATTTGGGAACAGGACTTTCTTTGTTGTGGTAATGAGATCCTATCAGTGTAGGGTGTGTCTTAAGCCAGTAACCTTTGAGATATTAAAAAGAGAAGACTAGGCACAGAGAAAGAAGCACAAGCGGGGAAAGAGTGATGCCATGTGGAGATCTTCAAGGAGCTGAGGAACAGAACCTGAAAGAGACAAGGATTTTTCCCCAGAGTGGACAGACAGAGTCTCCACTAGAGCTGATGCCCTGAATTCAGACTTCTACCCTCCTGTGAGAAAGTAAATCTCTATTTGTTAAAGCCACTCACTGGTGGTATTTTTGTTATAGCAGCTATATTGTTAGATAACTGAGACAGTACATTAAGGGACTCGACTTCAGAATGACACACTGTGTCCAGGTGTTAGACTCTCCATCTCCAGAGGCCTCAGCCTCAATAAAAAGATATAAGTCTGCAATAGCCAAAAGAATAGGAGGAAATTCATCAATAGACAAGCAGATTTTAACAATTTCTGGAAAATAGACAATAAATTGAGAAACATCAGTGGCTTGAAACAGGACAGAGGAAATAGAACCTTCAGGATGCTGTAGAGATTTGAAAGCAGCAGAACACAGAAACTCTGGACCCAGGATCAACACATATGACAGTGGAAATAAGAAGCAGGGCTGAAAACCAGGGAGACCAGTGAAAGGACTAGAAGCAAGATAGTAAATACATCCACCCTTGCACAAAGCTCAGGCTAGCAGGTATTTATCCCCAGTCAACAAACCAGGGCACTTTTCTTAAAAAAAAAAATGACACTATACATGAAGTGAACTAAGGCAGCTACTGTGGCATTAGCACCTAAAAGTAAAGCATTCCTCATTCTAGCTTTTTAGAGGCTATCATGCTTTTAACTAGCATAAAAGTTAGTTAGGTTCTCACTTGTTCACATTGAACAGGTGCCTTCCAGTGGACAAGCCCACACCCATGTACACCGAATTCCTGATGAGCCTTCCTGTTCCACACTCTTAAATATCAATAACCATGCAATGATCTCCATATAGTTGAGGAAAAACAGCAGTTTGAAAGAGAAAGTCAACGAGAACCTGAAACATGAACTTAATTCAAGTTCAGTGATTTTTTTTTTTTTTACATCAGTAGACTCACTGATATTTGAGGAGTTATTTAATCTATAAATCAAGAATAGAAAGTTATGAAACATAGAAAGTGATCAAAGAACAAGAAAGTGGTTTTGGAAATTAAAAACATGATTGCTGAAATTAAAACTTCAATAGAAAATTATTGTTGTTAACTGCTATCGAGTCAGTTTCAACTCATAGAGACCCCATGCACAAAAGAAGGAAAAGCTGCCGCGTCCTGCGCCATTCTCACAATCCTTGCTATGTTTGAACCCATTGTTGCAATCATTGTGTTCATCCATCTCCTTGAGGGTCTTCTTTGTGGCTGACCCTCTGCCTTACCAAGCGCAATGTCTTTCTCCAGGGATTGGTTCCTCCTGATAACACGTCCAAAGTAAGTGAGACAAAGTCTCGCCATCCTCGCTTCTAAGGAGTATTCTGGCTGTACTTCTTCCAAGATAGATTTGTTCGTTCTTCTGGCAGTCCATGGTCTGTTCAATATTCTTTGTCAAAACCATAATTCAAATGCATCAATTCTTCTTCAGTCCTCCTTATGCATTGTTCAGCTTTCGCATGCATATGAGGTGATTGAAAATACCTTGGCTTGGATCAGGTGCACCTTAGTCCCCAAGGTGACATCTTTGCTTTTTAACACTTTAAAGAGGCCTTTTGCAGCAGATTTACCCAGTGTAATAAGTCACTTGATTTCTTGACTGCTACTTCCATGGAGGTTGATTGTGGATCCACGTAAAATGAAATCTTTGACAACTTCAATTGTTTCTCCGTTTGTCATGATGTTGCTTATTGGTCCAGTGTTTGAGGATTTTTGTTTGCTTTATGTTGAAGTGTAATCCATACTGAAGGCTGTGGTCTTTGATCTTCATCAGTAAGTGCTCAAGTTCAATAGAATAGTTGGGGGAAAAGTCAGGAAATTTCTCTGAACATAGGACTAAAATGGATGAAAAATATGAGCAATAAAGATAGCAGCATCAAACCAGGAGGTACGTCACTCAAATAATAGAAGCTCAAAAAGAAAGAGGACAAATAAATGCAAAGAAGACAATTATCAAAGGAATAACCAAAGAAAATTTCCAGAGTTAAAGAGATAAGTAAATTTCAAATTGGAAAGGTCTACCAAATGCAAAGGAGCATTTGTGGCACAAGGGTTAAGTGCTCAGCTGCTAACTGAAAGATTGGCAATTGGAACCCACCCATCAGCTCCTCAGAGAAAGACCTGACGATCTGCTCCTGTAAAGATTACCAAAAAAACTAACTCATTGCTGTGGAGTCAATTCCAACTCATTGTGACCCTTTAGGACAGAGTAAAACTGCCCCATAGGGTTTCCAAGACTGTAAATCTTCATGGAAGCAGACTTCTACATCTTTCTCCCACAGAGCGGCTGGTGGGTTCGAACCACCGACCTTTTGGTTATCAGAGGAGCTCTTAACCACGGCACCACCAGGGCTCCTTCTGTAAAGATTACAGCCTAGAAGACCCAATGGGGCAGTTCTACTCTGTCACACGGGGTCGCTATGAGTGGAAATTGACTCCACGGCACCTAACAACAAAAATCAACCGCAAAGTGAAATGAATGAGAAAAGACAAATGCCTAGACATATCACAGGGAAAAATAAAGAGCCAGACCTAAAAGAGTCCAGAGTTAGAATTAATTAAACAAAGCCCCAGACTCAGCCAAATTAGCCATTAGGTGAGAGGCAAAATAAAGAAATCTTCCTACATGCAGAACTCGAAGAGTTTACATCCCAGATGCCTTTCTGAAGATATGCTCCAGAAAATTCTGGGTGACAACCAGGAGAGAAGAGATGGAGATACAGTAAATGTTAGCATTAACCTAATGAAAAGAAATTCCAGGAAGACACTTTATCAATTTTCATCACTGTAAGGAAATTTCTTTCTATTCCTAGGTTGTAAGAGGTTTTTGTTGTTGTTACTTTTTTTGTTTGTTTTTGTTTTTTGGGGTTTTTTTTTTGCTGGTTTTTTTTTTTTTTCTCTCCTTTATTCTAGTACTATAATTGATTTTGCAATGTTAAACTAATCTCACATTCCTGGAACAAACCCAATTTGGTTGGAATGTATTATCGTTCTGTTTATTGCTGGATTTTGATGCTAATATTTAGCTAATGATCTTTGCATTCATTTTCAGGAGTGTGACTGGCCTGTAATTTTCCTATTTTGTACTGTTTTTGTCCATCTTTGGTACTGAGGTAATACCAGCCCCACAAAATGAGTCAAGGAGTGTTCCCTCTTTTTCTATTCTCTGGAATGTCTGGATAGATAGGTGTTATTTCGTCCTTAACTATGTGATAGAATTCTTCAGTGAAGCCATCTGACCCTGAAGTTTGATTTGCGGAAATTTTTTACTTATGCATTCAATTTCTGTAGTAGTTGTCTAACCATGTAGCAACTATTTTAGGACTATTTCAGTTATCTGCTAAATTTTTTTTATCTTGTCTTTAATTTCCTTGAATATACTAGTTTAGTTATTTTAAAGTCTATATCTAATAACTCTACTATCTGGATACCCTGTAGATTTGTTTCTGTTGTTATTTCTCTTGGTGTTCAATTGCATTGTTCAGATATGCTTGCTTGTTTCTCACTGCTTGTTGGACATTGCATGTAAAAACTGTAGAGATATTTACAGTCTAAGAGGATGCTATCTTCCTCCAGAAAGGATTTTTTGTTTGCTTCCGGTAGACGGCTGTGCTAGGGAAATCTCAGATCACTTTAATCCAATCAGGGATAGAGGTTATTTAAATCTGGGCTCCAAGTGGTCTGCTTTCTTTTCCTTCCTCCTATGAGTACTCCTTCAAGGTCCCGTCCCAAAGACTTTTTGGTGGGTCCTAAGCTCCAATCTTGTCTACACAAATCCATGATTCTGTCAAAAGCTCTGCTAAACTTCTCAGCTTTTGGTTACTTCTTCTGAATGTACAAATGCCTCTAAGGAAAAAGTAGTGCTAAACGCCGGATAATTCTTTTGAGTTTCCTTTCTCTTCCAGCTCCCAGAGTCAGAAATGACTCCATGGTAATGGGTGGTATGGTGGTGGTCTAGCTCTGTTATTTTCACCAAAGCCTTCAAAGTTTAGTTTTTTGCTTTTTTTTTTTTTTTTTAGTATTTTGCCCAGCTTTTCTAGTTTTTAGTGTGAGGGTTTTTCTGAACCTAGAAGGTCATTGCTGTGGGCAGAACTCCCTCCATATTATCTGATTTTTTTAACTAGGCACGTATATTATTTTGATTTAAATCAACAACAAACAAAATTAAGGATTAGAATCCTTGTGGATGAAGGCCTAGAAATATATCTCTTCTAAACAAACACACAGAGCCCTAGCGGCACAGTGGTTAAAGTGCTTAGCTGCTAACCATAAGGTCGGAGGTTTGAACCTGCCAGCAGCTCTGTGGGAGAAAGATGTGGCAGTCTGCTTCTGTAAAGATTTACAGCCTTGGAAACTCTATAGTGTCTCTATGAGTCATAATCAACTCAGTGGCAGTGGGTTTGGATTTTTGGTTTTAAGCAAACATGCTAAGTGATCTTTGTGTACAATAAAGTTTGATGAGCACTATCTTAAACCATCACTATCTGCCAATAGCTAAACACTACATTTGTTTATCAGATAAATAAGCTGGGAGTAGAATTCCAAAAGGAGCCCTGGTGGTGTAGTGGTTAAGTGCTCAGCTGCTAACTGAAAGGTTGGAGGTTTCGAAACCACCCAGTGGCTCCATGGGAAAAAAGACCTGGCTATCTGCTCCCATAAAGATTACAGCCTAGAAAACCCTATGAGGCAGTTCTAATCTGTCATAGAGGGACATAATGAGTGGGAATCGACTTGACGGCACACAACAACAACCAAATTCTAAAAGTGGTTCAGGTCACAGAGATAGTTAGTTTTTTTTTGGAGGAGGGGGGACACAGATTCTCCCTCAGGAAAAATGGCAGTTCGAGTGAGGGGCCACAGTGAAAGACTCTAGGCAGGAGGAAAGGCCTGAGTGCTTGGCAGATGCGTGTATAACAGAATGTGCACAGAGAGATGGAAAGAGCTGCATCTCTGTGGAAATGCCTCCAAAAGACTCCAGTCATGAAATCCTGTCGTCGTGGAATCCTGTCTTGTCCTGGATGAAATGAAAGATGAAATCTTCTCCCTGGCACACTTGGTACACGGTTTGTAGGGAGTTAGTCTGCATAACAGTCTACACTGAAAATACAGATTAGCCTTTTCCAGTTAGCTGTAATGTCCTCCCAGTATCCTATGTGTGTATATTTATTTAGTGACTCCAGTAAAAATGCCCAATGACTGGTGAACATAAAATATGTCACAGTCAATGACAGTAACTCACCCTTCACAGATGGGACACTATACCAATGATATCTGGTTTGGAGTGGGAACGACCAAACACAGAACAACACAGAAAACCTAAGTCCCAAATAAGTTTGGAGACTTAATGAGGAGCAATGGAGGGGATTTATGCTGACAGTCCCCAGAACGAAGCCCATGGCTGTGGAGCTGGGAATGACTCTTCATTTACTGCTACCTGAGCCATGTTTTATACTAGGAGCCATCTGTTCTCCCTGCCTTTTCTTTAAAGGAATTAAAACCATAAACTAAGAGCCTCGCTCTCTCCTAGGTGTTGGTTTTGCTCTGACCTTGTTTGAGATTGGTGGAGAGAGGCAGGACATGGCAGATTGTCGTTCACAAGCTCACTGTTGCTCTGACTGGGCTCATTCCTTACTGACTTGGGGGGAGGGGGGAGTGGAAGCAAGAACTGAAGAATTGGGAATTGGGTGCAATCACATTTGGCTTTCTCTTCTCTTTTGTTCTCCACTCCCACTCACACCACCCCCGCCCCCCGCCCCAGGGTTACGTAGGGAAGAGGGGAGAGGTTAGGATAAAAAGTATGGCGGATTTCTTTAACTGCTAGAGGCTAAACTGGCAATATGCTTCTGATCTTCATTCATTTACAAGTTATATTCTCATCCCCAGTGACTGGGAGAACTTTCTTTGCCTGCCACACAGAAACACCCCTTCTCCGCAGCTCACTTATCAGTGGATTCGCACGGACCTCATGGGGACTGCTGAGAGCCATAGGACACAGACTGTAACTGACCTCACTGAGGTCTATGGAGCACAATTTTGGGCTAAGGGTTAGAACACCTAGGGTTCGAACACTGAGGGAAAGTCCCTTTACCTCTCTACTTTAATTAGATAATATACCTGTTTTCCTACCTAAACAGGATTGTGAGGATAAATAGGCAGCATTTTGTTGCCATGAGTCGGAGGTTCACTCAACGGCAGCTAACAAAAACATACTAAAGCAGAATCTTAAAAAAAAAAAATCAAACCAAATCCGTTGCCATCAAGTTAATTGCAACTCATAGTGACCCTACAGGACAGAGCAGAAGTGCCTCACAGAGTTTCCAAGGCTATAATCTTTATGGAAGCAGACTGCCACATCTTTGTCCTGAGGAGTGGCTGGTGGGTTTGAACTACTGACCTTTCAAATAGCAGATGAGCACTTTAACCACTGTGCCACCAGGGCTCCTTAGTAACGTCTTAAACCCTATCAAAAGCCTGACTGGAAGGAGCACTATGATGGAACACTGCGTAAACAATACACAGCTCTGATTATTCTTTCAGATTTTCTTTAATTTATCCTTGAATTAAGTTATTTCATCAAAAAAGGCACCTGGGCATTACTAAAAAGTTCCCTCACCCCCACCTATAGATTTATTCTTGCTAAAGTATCCTCCATTGTTCAGTGATACCCGGACTTAGCCTATGATGAGGAGAGAGTATCAGAAATGGCATATAAATTGTGATGTGGTCTCTACTCCAAGGACGATGTTCACTAAGTACCATCACATTCTAGTTATGTGGTGTTCAGAAGAAATTTCTTTCTGGTTTTAGTACAAAGAACGGCTTATACTAATTGCTTTATTTTCCTGTGACTAACATTGATTCCAGTAACTGATCTGGTTCCTACTGAAAGCTTAGAGTGAAATCTAAAGTCCCCCAGCATAGTGGATAAAAATAGGGACTTGTGAAGCTAGTCTGCTGAGTGAGAATTGTGGCTCCACCACATATCATTTATGTGATTTTGGACCAATTACCTAAACATTTTGTAATGTTTCTTCATCCATAAAATGGGAACAATAACAAAACCAACCTCATAGGATTGTTATGAAGATTAAATGGGTTAATCTTCACAAACGGCTTAGAATGGTGCCTGGTACCTATTAAAGTTTCTTAACAAAATAAACTCTTCCATATGCATTTTTGTATTAACCTCACTCCATAGCTTCATTTTTTTTGTTTTATCATTATTTTTGTTTTATCCTTTTTTGTCGTCACCTGCTTCACCATTTCAATGGCTAATATACCATTACATGGACATACACAATGATTTTTAAAAATAATCCTGCTACAGTTAGATCTTTAAGTTGGTAATAATGCTTTCCTGTTACATATTTCATTGTAAATGGCATCTTTGTGCATAATACCTTTATTTTGCTTGTAATTTCCTTGGAATAGAAGCTCAGAATTGAAATTGTTGCATCAGAGAGTATGAATACATTTAAGGCTTTTGATAAATATTGCCAAAATGATTTCCAAAAATGCACCAGTTCATACCCACACAGCAGCACGGCAGTAGAAACAGTCCTGGCCATCTGCTTCTTCAAAAATCGTTGTTGTTGTTATTAGGTGCCCTTGAGTCGGTTCTGACTCATAGAGGCCCTACGTAGAACAGAATGAAACACTGCCCAGTCCTGTGCCATCCTCACAATCGTTGCTATGTTTGAGCCCATTGTTGCAGCCATTGTGTCAATCCATCTCATTGAGGGTCTTCCTCTTTTTCACTGAACCTCTGCATTACCAAGCATGATGTCCTTCTCCAAGGACTGGTCCCTCCTGATAACATGTCAAAAGTACTTGAGACTAAGTCTAGCCATCCCCACATCTAAGGAGCATTCTTGCTATACTTCTTCCAAGACAGATTTCTTCGTTCTTCTGGCAGTCCATGGTATACTCAATATTCTTCGCCAACACTGTAATTCAAAGGCACGAATACCTCTTTGGTCTTCCTTACTCATTGTTCAGATTTTGCATGTTGTTGTTGTTGCTAGGTGCCATTGAGTTGGTTCTGAATCATAGCAACCCTATCTACAACAGAATAAAACACTGCCTGGTCCCACACCATCCTCACAATTGCTGTTATGCTTGAGCCCATTGTTGCAGCCACTGTGTCAATCCATTTCATTGAGGGCCTTCCTCTTTATCGTTGACCCTCTTCTTTACCAAGCATGATGTCCTTCTCTGGGGACTTGTCCCTCCTGATAATATGTCCAAAGTATGTGAGACATAGTCTCATTATCCTTGCTTCTAAGGAGCACTCTGGTTGTACTTCTTCCAAGACAGATTCATTCTTTTGGCAGTCAATAGTATGTTCAATATTCTTTGCCAACAGCATAATTCAAAGGCATCAATTCTTTTTAGGTCTTCCTTATTCATTGTACAGCTTTCATGTGCATATGAGGAAATTGAAAATACCATGGCTCGGGTCAGGCACACCTTAGTCTTCAAGGTGCCATCTTTGCTTTTTAACACTTTAAAAAGGTCTTTTGCAGCAGCTTTGTCCAGTGCAATGTGTCTTTTGATTTCTTGACTGCTGCTTCCTTGGGCTTTGATTGTGGATCCAAGTAAAATGAAATCCTTGACAATTCAGTCTTTTCTCTGTTTACCATGATGTTGTTTACTGGTCCAGTTATGAGGATTTTTGTTTTCTTTATGTTGAAGTGTAATCCATAGTGAAGGCTGTGGTCTTTGATCTTCATCAGTAATTGCTTCAAATCCTCTTCACTTTCAGCAGACAAGGTTGTATTATCTACATAACACAGGTTGGTAATAAGTCTTCCTCCAAACCTGATGCTGTGGTCTTCTTCATATAGTTCAGCTTCTCAGATTATTTGCTCCATACAGATTGAATTTAAGTATGGTGAAAAGATACAACCATGACACACAGCTTTTCTGACTTTAACCTACACAGTATCCCCTTGTTCTGTTTGAATGACTGCCTCTTGAGCCATGTACAGGTTCCTTATGAGAAGAATTAAGTGTTCTGGAATTCCCATTCTTAGAAATGTTATCCATAATTTGTCATGATCCACACAGTTGAATGCCTTTGCATAGTCAATAAAACACAGGTCAACATCTTTCTGGTATTCTCTGCTTTCAGCCAAGATCCATCTGACATCAGCAGTGACATCCCTCGTTCCACGTCCTCTTCTGAATCTGGCTTGAATTTCTGGCAGTTCCCTGTCAGTATACTGTTATAATCATTTCTGAATTATTTTTAGCTAAATTTTACTTGCATGTGTGATTAATGATAAGAAAAAAAAAAAACTCAAATCTGTAACCATCCAGCTGATTCTGACTCATAACAACCCTATAGGACAGAGCAGAACCGCCCCATAAGGTTTCCAAAGAGCAGCTGGAGGATTTGAACTGCTGACCTTTTGGTTAGCAGCTGCACTCTTAACCACTAGGCCTCCAGGGCTCTGATATTAATGATATTGTTCAATAATTTCCACATTCTGTTGGATCACCTTTCTTTCGAATGAGCGCAAATATGGATCTCTTCCAGTCAGTTGGCTAGGTAGCTGTCTTCCAAATTTCTTGACAGAGATGAGTGAGTGCTTCCAGTGTTGCATCCGTTTGTGGAAACATCTCATTTGGTATTCCATCAGTTCCTGGAGATTTGTTTCTTGCCAATGCCTTCAGTGCAGCTTGGACTTCTTCCTTCAATATCATCAACTCTTGATCATATGATACCTCCTGAAATGGTTGAGCATTGATCAATTATTTTTGGTATAGCAACTCTGTATATTCCTTCTATCTTCTTTTGATGCTTTCTATGTAGTTTAGTATTTTGTCCATAGAATCCTTCAATATTGCAACTCAAGGCTTAAATTTTTTCTTCAGTTCTTTCAGCTTGAGAAATGCTGAGTGTGTACTTCCCTTTTGGTTTTCTAATTTCAGGTCTTTGCACATTTCATTAAAATCCTTTACTTTGTCTTCTGGAGCCACCCTTTGAAATCTGTTCAGCTCTTTTACTTAGTCATTTTTTCCAGTTGCTTTAACTACTCTACTTTCAGGAGAAAGTTTCAGAGTATCTTCTGACATCCATTTTGATCTTTTCTTTTTTCCCTGTCTTTTTAATGACCTATTGCTTTCTTCATGTATGATGTCCTTGATGTCATCCCACAATTCCTCTGGTCTTCAGTCATTAGTGTTCAACACGCCAAATTTATTTTTGAGGTGGTCTCTACGTTCAGGTGAGATATACTCAAGGTCACAGTTTGGCTGTCATGGACTTGTTTTAATTTTCTTCAGCTTCAACTTGAACTTGTACATGAGCAATTGCTGTTCACAGTCGGCCCCTGACCTTGTTCTGACTGATGATATTGAGCTTCTCCATCGTCTCTTTCAACAGATGTAGTCAATTTGATTCTTGTGTATTCCATCTAGTGAGGTCCACATGTATAATCACCATTTATGTTGTTGAAAAAAGTGATTTCAAGTGAATAGGTCATTGGTCTTGCGAAAGTCTATCATGTAACCTCTGGCATTGTTTCTATCACCGAGGCCTTATTTTCCAACTACTGATCATTCTTTGTTTCCAACTTTCGCATTCCAATCCCCAGTAATTATAAGTGCGTGTTGATTACATGATTGATCAATTTCAGATTGAGAAGTTGGTAAAAATTTTCAGTTTCTTCATCTTTGGCATTAGTGGCTGGTGCGTAAATTTGGATAATAGTCGTATTAACTGGTCTTCCTTGTAAGAGTATCAATTTGTCATTCCTGGCATAGTAGACCATAAGATTATCCAATTCAAAATAGCCAATACCAGTCCATTTCAGCTCACTAATGCCTAGGACATCTGTCTTCAAGGATTCCATTTCATTTTTGACAACTTCCAATTTTCCTAGGGTCATACTTCATACATTCCACATTCCAATTATTAATGGATGTTTGCAGCTGTTTCTTCTCATTTTGAGTTGCACCACATTAGCAAGTGAAGGTCCTGAAAGCTTGACTCCATCCATATCATTAAGGTCAACTCTACTTTGAGGAGTCAGCTCTTTCCCAGTCGTATTTTGAGTGCCTTCCAAGCTGAGCGGCTCATCATCTGGCACTATATCAGACCATATTCCACTGCCGTTCATAAGGTTTTCGCTGGCCATTTTTTTTAGAAGTAGATCGCCATGTCCTTCTTCCTAGTCTGTCTTATTCTGGCAGCTCTGCTGAAACCTGTCTACCATAGGTGACCCTGCTGGTATTTGAAATACAGGTAGCATAGCTTCCAGCAGCACAGCAACATGCAAGCCACCACAGTAGGACAAACTGACATGAGAATGGTGGCCGTAAAGTTTAGAGCCAAGAAAACCCTATGGAGCAGTTTAACTCTATAACACAGAGGGTCTCCTAAGTCACAAATCAACCACAGAAATAAAAAGCTGCATTCATTTCTTCTTCTATCAGCAATATATATAAGCACTGCTTTCCTCATCGTACAGCATTGAGAATTATCTTTAAAAAAAATAAAATAAAATCAGAGGCTATTTTAAAATGAGATTTTCTTCTAGTGAAGCCAGTGTCGGTTCTCAGTTTTGGAAATCCCAAAGGTCCAAAGGGTTCTGAACTTTCTTTGGCCCTTCTAAGAAGAGATATGTAATGAAATAATATTTTCAAAAGCTGAAAATTAAGGGAAAATGTTATCAATTGGTTGTTTATATATACTACTTATATAATTTTTGTGTGTTATTTTCTGATATCATTAGCATATTAGTATTTTGCCAGATTATTATAAAGACATTTTTAAATCATTGACACTAACTGTGTAATATTCTACAAGATGAATACATCATATTTTACTTATTTATTTCCATATTGTTATTCATTAAATTTACCCAGTTTTTGACTATTATAACTAACACTGCAATAGACATCTTTGTGCACAAAGCTCTTCCATAATCTAGGCATTTTTCTTAGACTAGATTGCCAAGAGTAAAATTACTGGACAAAGCAGGAATATAATCAGGCTTTTGATACAAATTATAAAATTGTGCAAAGATTTTTTTGAAAATAATTTGTGGAAGCATAAAGTAATGTGGTTTGAGGAGAGGAGATATGTTTTCATTTTTTTAAGAGAAGAACATTTCTACAGAGGCAGATCTACTAGGAAGCTAATGAAGCATAAACTGCAGGGCCCCTCACTTGCACAAACCCCTTCCAAGCCCTTGGCTGGTCCCCAGTAATGTCATTTTTTTTTTAAGTTGCTAAAGTAGGCATTTTAACCCAATTTGCAAGACTGTTGCTTCTTTCCACTCCATCTTCTTCATCACATCTCCACTCAGGTTGGTGATTTTGGAGGTTCATTGGCTAAGAGGAAGTCAAGTACCTAATTTTGTTTTTCTAATTTTAGATTATTTTTCTTAAAGACAGCCTCTACAAACTGTATAAGCTTCAGGCCCCACAAAACCTGCATTTCCCCAGCATTTCCACTTAAGGAACGCAAGTTGGAAAATGTCAGTATCCATGTACCAAAACCCTATGGAGTTCACATTCCCAGCCAAGCAGAGTTGGATTAGACAAAAGCCAAGAACTCTGTTCTGGGCCAGCTCTTGGAAGCAAGAGCAGGATAAAAGCTCTTAAAACCCTGTTTGTTGAAAGCTGGCTTTCCTGGACAGATAGAAAAGAAGTCTGGCAGAGACTGGGCCTTTGAGAGGAAGGGAAAATGCTCCGCCAGAATCCTTGCTCAGATTCCAGGAACAAGCCCCAAGTTCCTTTCATCTGGGTAGCCGTTCTCATGGCCCTCAGCACCCTACCAATGATCAGCCTGGAACCAAGGCTCCCAAAGGCACTAAGCCAGGGGCACAGCATTCAGTGGCACCAAGTGTGCCCAACAGAGATCAGAGAACTGCCCTGGAAGTGGCTGGGATGCTCAAGACCCCAGGATCGGGTCTACTGGACCCCAACAAATCCTTTAGGCCTTGCTTAGGGAAGGGAGTGAAGAATAGACAAAAATTATATTCTCACAGACAACTCTATGCCCTGACCAAAGTTTCATTTTGTTTATTTGTTTATTTTAATTCTCTTTGCTCTTCAAGGAGTCCCTGGGTGGTGCAAACAGTGAACGCACTCGACACCTAACTGAATGTTGGAGGTTTGAGTCCACCCAGAGGCACCTTGGAAAAAAATCCTGGTGATCTACTTCTGAAACATCAGCCATTTGGAACCCTATGCAGCCCAGTTCTACTCTGACACACATGAGGTCGCCATGAGTCAGAGTTGACCTGACAGCAACTGGTTTAACTGGTTTTGCTGTTAACGGAAAGTAGGCATAAGAATAAAGGCAGATGGAGGAAGAAAAAGAGATGATAGGAGGAGCATCTAAGCCCCCTTACAAGTGGAGAGCAGGAGAAAAGTATTTGAAGCTGGCCAAAGTGCAAGAATATGTCCTCAATTTTTCTTAACAGTTTCATTCTTAATTTTCCATCCAGTTGCCTTGACTTTAGATTCTGAACTGATAGGACAAGTTTCTCTCTTTCACAGAGCTCCATCTTTGCCATTGGAAAGAAAGACCAAGGAAAAGAGATAATGTATGCACATGTCTGTCTATCTGCACTGCACATGCAGACAGGCTGTGCCTCAAACTTCCAGGCAGCCGTAAGACTGCTAGGAATGAGACACATACACCCATTGGCATCAACAATTCCATGGGTGCTACGTTCATCTGTGATCGAACTGGACACATGAGACACTTAGTGTTGGCAAAGTGAAAGCCAGTGTTATTATTTATAGAAAGCAAACAGTAAATAATAACCACAGATTCCCAAAGGGGAAATTACCCACGTCCATTTGTATGTTGCTGGGCAGGTGCACCATGATTCAGGTTAGATGCTGTGTTCATGTCACTGCTGCCTCTGGCTACCACCACACTGCTTGGGGGGCCTGCATGGCTCCTGAGGCTTCTGCTCTGCTATTGGGCCTCATTGGGCCTTGCTGCCAGCCTGGAGGCTCTTGCACAGGACCACCCAAGCCTCTGCTGCTGGGCCCTTCTAAGATTCTGCTGCTGCTGGTTCCCATCATGCTACCTGGGCCTGTGGGGCTCTCTTGCTTTCATACTACCTGGGCCCCCACTGCCCCGCAGAGGGAAGATGTGCAACCCCTGCACAGGACACACTTAGGCCTCTCTTGCCCTGCACAAGCAAGTGTTACAACTCTTTTAGCTCAGCTAACAAGCCTCTTCCCCCAAGGTATCTGGCTCCACTCTGCTGTAGGAACACCCTTATACAGGATCCTCCAAGGCAACTCCTGAACAGGGCACACTCAGGACTCTGCCCTGTACAGGCAAGTGTTACAGCTCTTTTAGTTCCACCAGCAGGCCTCCTCAGCCCTCACCCTGTGGACCAGGCAGGCCCATTACCACTGTCTCTCACTATCTTTAGCTTTCACTCTTTCTTCTGTGTCTAGGAGGTTCTCAGTGCAGGGACCCCGGGTCCTTGGTCCAAAGAATGTGCTCTGCTCCAGACTCTTCTTGATGGTAGTGAGGTCCCCCAAATCTCTGTAGGATTAGCTCCTTTAAGCCTAGCAGGATGGCAAAACTGAATCCCCTTAGTAGGCCACAGTCACCTTATTTGCATAGTAAATTGTCCAATCGCTGCCAGAGTTTTATGCACCTTATTTGCATAGTCCCAATCAATCATTTTGTGGGAGTTACAAGACCATAGCTAGAAAGACCATATAAAAGCAATTCACTACAGCAAAGATAATATAAGATTTGAGTTTCAGAGTAAAAATTAGTAAGGGGGAATAAGAGGACAGTGGAGGCTTGGGAAAGAATCCCTGGGTGGTGCAAAAAGTTAACACACCAGGCTGTCAACTGAAAGTCTGGAGGTTCCAGTCTACTCAGAGGCATCTTAGAAGAAAGCCCTGGCAGTCTACTTCAGAAAAATCAGCCACTGAAAACCGTATGGGGCATAGTTCTACTCTGACACATGTGGGTTTGCCATGAGTCCGAATCGACTCAAAGGCAACTGGTACTCATGGGAGCTTGGGAAAAAGGAGATCACTATCTTCAGAGTTCAGTGAGAAAGTCACAACCTCTAATTCTCGAATTTTGATTCATACACTAGAACAAAAAAAAAAAAACCTCAAGTCTTTCAAATCAGAACTTTGCAGGAGGCACAAATAAACAAACCAAAGCTTCCTGCAGACTGATTTTAAAATCCTATCGAATAGAAGTTTCCTTTGTCGCCCTCAGCCTGCCCTATCCATGCCCCCAAACGCTGCACTACAGGGCTCCAATGCCACGTCAAAAGGAGTGTTCTAACTCCTTGAAGGAGAGGCTAAATCTTTCCTAGTCCTTGGAATGTAATTACCATTAAGGTTGAAAAACGAGGGCGATGAACAGTAGTGGCAGGTTTTTTCAAGTTTGCATAAACACTGACTGCAGGGAGACAGCTGGAACATTGGAATCAAAGCACCCTTGTCACACCAGTGCTTTAAATCTCTAAGCAACTCCTTGAAGATCAACTGGCCTCTGTGAACACAAGCAGCTGATAAAAGGCCCCTCTAAGCTCACTTCTTATCTGCTCCTGTAGCACAGACTGCCCCAAAGGTGCATCCTAGGGAAACAGCCACCCAATAGTGCTTGGGAAGTGCCTTCAAGCTGCAAGACAAGGGCAAGCTTCTGAGGTGGTTCCTGGAGGTATACTGGGCTTGGGAAAGACTCTAGACTGTGGGGCTGTCCCTGTTAGTCCCCTCCCGGGTAACATTTGTTATATCTGGCCTAACAAACTCCCAAAGCTACCAAAAAGAAGCAAGAGGGCTGTAGGCCATCTGTGGAGAGTGAGGAGAAAGAGGGAGAATGGGTCTGTTTATTTTGTCTTAAAGATCAAGAATCAGCAACTTAATCATAAGAAAAAGTTGGGCCCAAGAGGTCTTGCTCAGGGTCTTGCCCAGATGGGAAGCTCTGAAGTGCTTTCCTGTTTGAACATTAAATACTGAAGTGAGTCCAGCCTCCCCCGGGGGCCTTGTTTGGTGGCTTAGCTCTCTGGCACTGCTCTTGAGCACAATGGTAAACTATGAGGACAAACACGCAAGGGAAGGAGCAGGTCCTTAGACTCTTCAGCAAGCAGTCAGTGACCATTAGCAATCGATATTGTTTAACTGAGCAATTTCAGCCAGTTAATCCAACTTCTCAATTTGAGGCCATATGAGATAAAAATAATCAGTATAAATTGCCAAACACAGTGGCAAGCACATCATGTTCCATCAAAAAATGCTGGCTTCCATTCTACACCTCCTCTGAGTTTCTTGAGTATCAGTAGTTCTTGAATCACCTGTGCTCAAAGGAAGGCATGCCCTGTAGAGAAGCTGGGTTAAGATTCAAGGTTTTACTCCAACTATCGAGACAGGTATTGTTCCATTAGTTACTATAATTAATCTTGGGAGAATTTCTAAAAGTGAGAAAGAGTAAAAGTCAGAAGCAAGTTCCCTAAAACGGCATGGTGTTTATTATTCTCAGTGAAAAAAATGTGAGAAGTTTCTGATGACACTAGCAAAGCAGAATGGAGGCAGCTTTATTAGGTTTGGCTGTGAGTCTGAAACAATGACTTGGTAGATTTCATTTTTGCAAAGTAATATCCACTCCAGATTTAGGGGTGTTAACACTGGAATCATGTAAGGAACCTCACTTGGGCCTTCTTCTTACAATCTTTGAGAAGGACACTGAAACCATATCTGCTGTGTAGACTGCGAACACATTTAAGCAGAGCAACCATTCTAATTTAACCTGCCAAACTAATCAAGAAGCAATGATGGTGAAACCAATTTTGAACTGACTTGCTAGTCAAAACAAGCAAGCATTGAGTCATTTGTTAATCCACTGATTTATTCATTTAATATGTTCCAGGCACTGATTTAGCTCTTAAATACAGAGAAAAATAAGACCCAGGATCTAACCCACCATTCCTCATAACCATACACAAATACACAGATACATACATAGGATCTTACAGTCAATGGAGAAAAGTTCAGATAAATGAAGAATCACAATATTAATCTGGTAAATAGCTTAGCAGAAATCTGTCAAAGTGATCTGAGATCATAGGAGAAATGATTGTCAACACACACAGTCAAGGAAGGCTTTACAGAAGAGGTGACTTTTCAGTTGGCCCTTAAAGCAGTCAATCTAGCTTGCATGCCTAAACACCCATCCAGTTAGCCAAACAAGCAGGCAAAGTCCTGTATGTCCAAAGGCGCACTTATGTTCTCCTGGCATAAGAAAGGAGAAGGAAAAAATTAAGGGAAGAGAAATGAAAGATGTATTGTCATTATTAAAAAGTCTTTTAAAAAGTTATCTTTTAAAGTGCACCAATGTCTGCAACTTACTTGGAAATACATCAAAAAGAAAGAAGAATTTATAGATGGATATTGTTGTTAGGTGATGTTGAGTCGTTTCTGACTCATAGTGACCCCAAGTACAATAGAACGAAACGTTGCCTGGTCCAGCGCCATGCTCACAATCATTGCTATGTTTGAGCCCACTGTTGCAGCCACTGTGTTAATTCATCTCCTTGAGAGTCTTCCTCTTTTTTGCTGACCCTCTACTTTACTAAGCATGATGTCCTTCTCCAGGGATTGGTCTCTCATGAAAACATATCCAAAGTAAGTGAGATGAAGTCTTGCCATCCTCACTTCTAAGGGGCATTCTGGCTGTACTTCTTCCAAAACAGATTTGTTCATTCTTCTGGCGGTCCATGGTATATTCAATATTCTTCACCAACACCGTATGTCAAATGCATCCATTCTTCCTCAGTCTGCACAGTGGTTAAGAGCTCAGCTGCTAACCAAAATGTTAGCAGTTCGATTCCACCATTCGCCGCTTGGAAACACTATGGGACAGTGCTACTCTGTCTTATAGGAACGCTATGAGTCAAAATCAACTCATCCGCAGCGGGTTTGGTTTTGTTTTTTATAGACAAACCACTTTCAGTTTTCATAGGTTAATCAATCTCTTGTGATCCATGGACCTTAGGATAAAAACTCCTGCTTCAGAGATTTAAATAGATGCTAAAAGATAGTTAAAATCAGAAATTATATACTCGTGACAACTTTCATTTGATTAGAACCATAACTGGGAATCAGAAAAAGATGAAAACTTTCAGTTCAATATGGCAGACTAAACATACAAATTTACTTCCCCTCTCCCCCAAAATCTATTAGAAATAATATAAAATATGTAACAAAAATAAAAATTTACAACAGTCTGCAAACAGGAAAGAATACCACCAGCAGACCACATAATCTGGAGAATTTCTAAAAGTCAGAAAACTAATAAATCAAATTTATAGAGAAACCATAGTCGAACAAACCACAACCCAAAACCAGAAATTTTAAAAAGAGCTGCTGCAGAGAAGAGAGCTGTTCTCCCCAAAAGAGTTCTAGAATCTCCAAACTCAGAGATAACAAACACAGGGAACTGGCATTGGGCAATCCTAAGGACAATTAAAGAAAGGATTGCCTGCAGAATAGCTGGGACTGTTGTTCCCATCCAACTCTACACATAGACCAAGAGGCTGGCCACTGTGTTTGCCTTCAGGACAAAGTCTTGAGAACAAGTCCCATGGTAGAAAGTCTATCCGTAGGGAACTCTTAGCATTTTTTGATGTTGGAAAGAGAGAAAAATAGAAAAAAATTCCAGGAAATTCTAGTCCTACATAATGGCTATTTGGGGTAGAGTAGTAGGGAAGAAAGACAGCTCTTCCAGGAACAAAAATACTAAAATATTCAAATAGCAGAGTAAAGTTTTCCTTACTTTGGCAAACTTACGGGACCCCAACTTGCCTCCCTCTTCCACTCTAAAGAGAAACATGTCTGTCAGCAAGCTCAACCTACAGCCATCCCTTCCACTCAGGGGAGAAATCTATTACTGATACAGCTATGCACAAAAAGAAATTCATGACAACCTTAAACACTCATCATCCCAGTCCTTCCTTTATAAATAAATTGGCAACTAAAATCACCAGACAGTTGAAAAAGACCAACAAATTTTAATAATGTTTCTGTTGCTTTTATAATGTAAGTAATAAATACATTTTCCATGATGTTTATAAATTTTTTAAGAATAGTTACTAGAATAATAAAAAATTGGACAAAATTTTCAACTCATCTAAAAAACAAGAAAATTTGATAAAGCCAATGAACACAGACAGGAAGGTAGAGAAACAAAGTGAGAAGCATGGTAGAGAGAATATATAAAATAGCTTGAAAACATTAATTCCAAATATATCAGTGACCAAAATAAATATGAATAGATCAAATTCTTCTTTCAGAAAACTGTTATATACTATGAATATGACCCAACTAAAATTAAACCACATAAAGAGGTTGAAAATAAAGTGATAAAGAGATACCAAGCAAATATTAACAGAAAGAAAACAGAGAGGGCAATTTTAATAGTAGACAAAATAGATTTAAAGGCAAATGGCTTTAAACAAAAAAATAAGGGATTTTTATAACACCAAAGGATAAAATTCATAATATAGATAAAACAGTTGCATATCAAAAGTATTGCACTGAAATATATGACGTTAAAACTGATGGCAGCATTAGGACTAATTCACAAAACTACAATAATAGTCAAAAAACATTTTTACAAATATCTATAGGAAAAAAAATTGATAATGTTTTAGGCCACAAGAAATCTCTATAAATTTCATGAAGTAGAAATCATTCATGCTATATCTTTGGCTACAAAGTAATAAAACCACAAACTAAATTCTTAAAAAAGTACAGACAAAAGAAATCTACCCACTTGAAAATTTTTTTAAAAAAACTTCGAAATGATTCTTGAATTAAAAAAGAAAACAAAATTGTAATTAAAAACTATTAAGACAATGTTCCACTGCTATCCATAAGGTTTTCACTGGCCAATTTTTTCAAAAATAGATTGTCAGATCCTTCTTCCTAGTCTGTCTTAGTCTAGAGGCTCCGCTGAAACCTGTTCACCCTGGGTGACCCTGCTGGTATTTGAAATAGTGGTGGCATAGCTTCCAGCATCACAGAATCATGCAAGCCACCATAGCACAACAGTCAGCAGGGAACTGCCAAAAATTCAAGCCAGATTCAGAAGATGGCGTGGAATGAGGGATATGATTGCTGATGTCAGATGGATCGTGGCTGAAAGCAAAGAATACCAGAAAGATGTTTACATGTGTTTTATTGACTATGTAAAGGCATTTGACTGTGTGGATCATAACAAATTATGGATAAGACTGCAAAGAATGGGAATTCCAGAACAGTTAATTGTGCTCATGAGGAACCTGTACATAGACCAAGAGGCAGTTGTTCGAACAGAACAAGGGGATATTGCATGGTTTAAAATCAGGAAAGATGTGCATCAGGGTTGTATCCTTTCACTATATTTATTCAATCTGTCTGCTGAGAAAATAATCTGAGAAGCTGGACTATATGAAGAAGAACACAGCATCAGGATTGAAGGAAGAGTAACAACCTGCAATATGCAGATGACACAACCTTGCTTGCCAAAAGTGAAGAAAACTTGAAGCACTTACTGATGAAGATCAAAGACCACAGTCTTCAGTATGGATTACACCTCAACATAATGAAACCAAAAATCCTCACAACTGGATTAATAAGCAACATCATGACAAATGGAGAAAAGATTGACGTTGTCAAGGATTTCATTTTACTTGGATCCACAATCAATGCCCATGGGAGCAGCAATCAAGAAATCAAATGACATATTGAATTGGGCAACTTCACTGCAAAAGAATTCTTTAAAGTATTGAAAAGCAAAGATGTCACCTTGAGGATTAAGGTGTGCCTGACCCAAGCCATGGTATTTTCAATTGCCTCATATGCATGTGAAATCTGGACAATGAATAAGGAAGACCGAAGAATTGATGCCTTTGAATTATGATGTTGGTGGAGAATATTGAATATACCATGGACTGCCAGAAAAATGAACAAATCCATCTTAGAAGAAGTACAGCCAGAATGCTCCTTAGAGGTGTGGTTGGCAAGATTTTGTCTCACATGCTTTGGACATGTTATGAGGAGGGATCAGTCCCTCGAGAAGGATATCATGCTTGGTAAAGCAGAGAGTCAGCAAAAAAGAGGAAGACCCTCAACAAGATGGATTGATACAGTAGTTGCAACAATGAGCTCAAACATAGCAATAATTGTGAGGATGACGCAGGACCAGACAATGTTTTGTTCCATTGTATATGGGGTCGCTATGAGTCAGAACCAACTTAATGACACCTAACAACCACAATAAACTATTAAGCTATGATTGATAATGAAAGTACTATATTTTGTTATTTATAAAATGTGGCTAAAGTGATACTCAGAGGAGAATTCATAGACTGAAAATAAACAAATCAAACACCCAATTCATGAACCTAAAAAATTAAAGAAGTTATTGATAAAATAAGCCCATAACTTAATAAAATAGAGAACAAAGTACTGAAAAGAATAATTATAAAACAAAGGCTATTATTATTTTTAAGATCAATTAAAAAGTTAAAGTTCTGATATGTCTGATCAGTAAAGAGAAAGAGAGATAAAGCACACATTACAAAATACAGGAATAAGTAAAAGAACACAACTACAAGTAGGAAAAACCAAAAATGAACAAACAAACCTATTGCCGTCAAGCTGATTCCAACTCATAGAGACCCTATAGGACAGAGTAGAACTGCCCCATAGAGTTTCCAAGGAGCACCTGGTGGATTCGAACTGTCAATCTTTTGGTCAGCAACCTATAGGGTTGCTGTGAGTTGGAATCGACTTGATGGCAGTGGGTTTGGTTTTTGGTTTTATATATTTATATATATAATTCACTGGTTTTGCTCCTCTAGAGAGCCTAGCCTAAGACATCATGTTAAAGTAATATTTCTAAAAATATAAATTACTAAAATTATTGCAAGAATTGGAAAGGCACTAGATAATGCATTAAGACAGAAACATATTTAAAAAAGGTATCAGTCTGGAAGCAGGGAAAAGACCAAAGTGTTTTTCTTGACGGAGTTATAGTTGTCTACCTAGAACATCCAACAAGCCAACTAAAAAATTATTAGAATTAAAACAAATCTCTAAGTAGATTATTGAATATAAGAACAAAAATGGAAAAATCAATAGCTTTCCTATATACCAGCAATAACCAATTTTAATATTAAAAAAATCTCAATACCAAAACTAGACAGAGACATTACAAGAAAACTACACACCAATATTTCTCATTAACATAGATGCAAAAATCTTCATGAAAATATTAACAAATCAAATCTAACAATATTTTTTTAAAAAAGGGTAAATCAACACAACCAAGTGAGAGTCTTCTCAGGCATGCAAGGCTAGTTCAACATTTGAAAATCAATCAACATGATTTATTATATTAACAGAATAAATAACAAAAAGCTATATGATCCTATCAATAGATACAGAAAAAACACTGGACAAAATTCAACATCCATTAATGACAAAAACTCTCAGCAAACTAGAAACAGAGAAGAATTTACTCAACTTTACAAAGAACATCCACAAAAATCCTGCAGCTAACAACATACTTAATGGTGAAAGACTTAATGTTTTCCCCTAGTATCAGAAACAAATCAAAGATGTCTGCTTTCACTGCTCATATTCAACAAAATACTGGAACTCAAGCCAACACAATAAGGCAAGAAAAAAAATAGAAGTCATACATATTAGAAAGAAAGAAATTTGCAGATGGCATGATTGTCCACACAGAAAATCCCAACAAATCTACGAAAAAATTGCCAGAACTACTAAATGAATTCAGCAAGGTTGCAGGATACAAGACTAACACACAAAAAATCAATCATATTTCTATATACTAGCAAAAAGTATATGGGAAACAAAATTAAAATCACAATACCATTTACAATCACTTAAAAAATGCAACACATATCAATCTAACAAAACATGTACAGGATCTGTATGTTGAAAATTACAAAAGACTCATGGAAGAAATCAAAGAAGATCTAAATAAATGGAAAGAGAACATTTTATGCACTGGAAAACTCAGCATAGTAAAGATGGAAATTCTCCCCAAACGGATCCATAGGTCTAATGCAATTCAAAATTCCAGCAAGATTTTTGTAGGTATAGACAAGCTTATTCTAAAATTTACATGAAAAGGCAAAGGGACTAAAATAGCTAAAAAGTTATGAAAAAGAAGAATAAAGTGGGAGAAACACTGCTTTGTAGACTCAACTAGATAGCTACAATAATAAATAGTATCTCCCTCTTAGGGTTATTTAGAGGATTATAAAAGATAAGATATGTTAAGAACTTGGAAGAGTGGGTACCTTGCACATAGTAAGTGCTTAGCAAATGTTAGCTGTTAGTCAAATATTTTACAGCCTAGAAAGTGATATCTGAGGAGATTAAGTAAAATGTCCAGGGTCATAAGCTAATCAATGTTGGGGCCAGAAAATAAGCTAAATCCTTCTGATTCCATTCCCCGGCTATTTACTACCACGCTGTAAACATTACCAAAAAGAAACTACCTTCCCCAAGGCCACTCCAAGCTTCCCATTCACTGAGTCTTGCTTGTCCATGGATGATAGAACCCTGAAATCTCTTCAGAACATTCCAATTTACAAATATTAGAATTATTTGTGGCCTCAATAGGTCTGGCTATTCAAGGCAGTTCTGTACTTTTATTAGTCTTATTCTTGCCAGCGTATCAATTCAATGGGTTATCTCTGAAACCTTCAATAATGAATTGTATGATTAGTATACATCTGATATATATTTAAGGATTCACAAAAGCTCATAAAACATAAGATGGCTTGTTCCCTTCCTATAAATGTTTCATCACAAGTATTATTAACCCAACATGCCCACGATCTATAGGAACATCTTCATTACGTGTGTAAATGACACCCGTCTTCTTGGGCTAGTGCTTTCTCTCACTCTTACACCTGCAGAGACGAAAAGAGATTAAATGGGTCTCCTCAAAACATTCCGTGAAATATTGATTAAAGGTCTAGTTAAATAAGTGTATTAATGTAGACTTAAAGCACTCAAGTGAGTAAGAACACCCCAAGGGGAAACATTTCTACAGAGCAAGTGAGACAAAAATTGGATACTTTGGAAATGGTGAGAATGTTCCTGGGTACACAGATCCTTTTTGCAATATCACACAGCAAAGCAGGACTTTTATCACATGATCCCAGTGATAAAAGCTTGGCCACTGGAGGGAAAGCTAAGATGGGGATGGGGGGGAGTTAAAAATGAAATAAACAGGAGCCAAGCAATGATGTTGTAAATTATTTCTCATCAAGCTCGCTTAAAATCATGAAACTTTTTTCTTCTTATTTGTTCTCCTTTCCATTCCCACTGAGTAGAAGTAGAAATGGGCCATTGTTTTCTAGGGAGTACAGAGAATTCTCCCCACCCCTGGAGGACCCACCTTTTCTGCAATTCACGGCCTATGTTTAGCTTCTTTGAGGAAAATCATCTGAGACTTAGCTTTTTCCTATGGTTTCTGAGGTGTACTTAGTCTCTTTTTTAGAATTCTGGGAGGTCGTTTATATTTTTTGCACTTAGAAATTGTATCCATCAGATGTAAGAGCTGAAAGAGATTTTATAGACTGTCAATGCTTTCATTTTACAGATGAGAACACTAAGGTCTATATAGGTAAAAATGTCTTGAGTAGAGAGCCACAGTATGTTAGTAGTAGAACAGGATTCTTGAGCATCTACCAATGGCCCTTGATGAGGACGGTATTGTCCTCCTGGAGAGCATTTAGAAATGGGTGGCACAAATGGTTTGCACCCATTTACTAACCTAAAGGTTAGTGGTTCAAACCTACCCAGCAGCACCATGGAAGAAAGACTTGGCGATCTGCTTCTGTAAAGAGAATAGCCAAAAAAACCACTTAACCACTGTGCCACCAGGGCTCCTTCCTAAGGACTAAGCATGCTAAATGTCCCACATTGTTCAGGACATTCCTCCCAAGGAAAGATTGTTCTCTCAAAGATGCCAACAGGGTTCCCATGGAGAAACTTAGCATTAATAATCCTCCCTCTACTACACCATGCTGATTTCTTGTGACCATTTTTCCCTGCTACATCCATGGAAACTACTGTTATCATTACCTTTATCACCATTACTTCCACCTGCAGCATCTATGTAATACTCTTCTAATATTTCCCCTTTCTTCACCAACCTAAGAAGGAATTCTCTTCCCCTAAATGCCAGAAGAGAGCTAACTCTGAAATAGTACCTGTGTCTTGAATAGCCTCAGATCCATGCCAGGGAGGAAGGCCTTGAGAACATTCCCAACCTGGTCTTCTTTTCATTTTATTAAATATATGGTAGTATTTGTCCTGCCTCCCATGTTCTACATACCCTTAGGACATATAAGGACATTCCAGATTTATTTCTGCTTCAATCACCAGGGTGAGACATGAACATATATTACGCTAGAACCCAGTCCTCAAAAGCTACCACATCCCATTAGCTCAAAACTTAGAATGAGCCATTTTATATACTCCACACCCAGAGCATATTCCAAATGATCACCCCAAATCTCACCATTCTCTGAGAGGACATTAGTTAGAAACAGCTGCCTGTTGACCATTCTGTTCCCAGTAGTACTTTCCCTTTGCCAAGAAGCTATCTTCCTCTGGGCAGAGTCCTCAAGGATTCTCTGCTTATTTTGTCTAAGGGAGCACAAGCCCCACCTTAGAATGTAAAGGTTGGAGAGGGTGTTGAATTTTTTTCACGTACACAGCAATGTTAGTTAATTGTTAGACAACTTGCAGTGTTATTGTAGTGATTTAATCTTGCTTTAAAGCAGCTTCTATCTTAAGACATTTATCTTCTACCTGGCAGGAAGAACTAAGTCCCAGAGGTTCAGGGTCCTTGGTAACACATCCTTCTACTGAGACCTGAACATTAGGGAGAGGGTTAGATTCTAACAGATACAAACCAGGCAACTGCCATATTGAATAATTGTTACCCCCAGCTCCTCTTCGAAGAAACAAAAACATCAAAAATTGCTGGGGAGAATTTAATGAAAAATAAAGATTTACATTACGAACTAGGGATGCAAAGAAGGTATCACTTTGAACTTGAAGTCACAAATAATCCTTCAACATGCCTGACCTCTTGATAGCAACAAACTCGCAAAGAAAGTCTTGCAAATAGATGTGTGAAAAACCTTTTCTCTCATATCACTGAGTTTCTCTAACTCTTCCACAATCATCAATAAAAATAGATAGTCTACAGATTATTTATTCAATTTTCATTTCACGATCATTTAATGGAATGCCTATGATGTTCTTGGATATAAGGGAGATCAAAGATGAGCAAGAGGCAGTTATATTCATTGTGCTCATGGTCCATGTGGAGGAAACCCACCGGTGCACTTCAATGTAAATTGTATGGTCAGGACTACACAGGGAGATCAACCAGCCCTAAGCACCAGCAGGCTGCAGAGAGAAGCACTGGAAGCATGCCATCGGATTTTCCAATCTGGCATGCAGGGGTAAAAAACGTTGCCATCCTTCAGAAGGAAGTTCTCGTTAGATAAACTCCAAAACTAGAAATGCTCCTGTCCCACAACACAGCCCCAATTGTGCAGAGAAGGTTGAGGATCCACACATGGCCACTTTGCTCAAGGAAGGAACGGAACACCCCTCGGGACATTCTGGATGTGAGGGTAATCTGGCCTGGCACTGCCATGTGTAAGGAAGGAGCCTGGGTAGACTGGGCTGACTGGGATGGCCAGACGGGTCTCCCCTTCCTCCCACCTCTTGTGTGCCGTCAGATAATATGGCTGTTTCAGAAACAAAAAGGAATGCCCCACAGGACCTTGTCTGTCTTATGACTTGTTGGGGTACCATCCAGAGGCACACTGGGACTTTCCCAGCTAGCAGCTACAAACAAGTCTTACTGCCTGCAACCACAAAGCTAAGGTCCTAAATTGGATCTGAAGAAAATTTACAAATTTAGTCATATTACTCATTATAATACCTATCACTGCAAAATGGGTGAAATGTTCCAATGAATAGACTAAGATTGTCAGACTGCATGTTAAAACACACACACACACACACACACACACACAACTATACGTGGTTTATAAGACATACACCTAAAACATAAAGAACAAGAAAGGTAGAAAGTATATATATATGTATATGTATATATGTGTGTGTATATATATAATTGCAGCTATAACATATAACATAAGTAACATATATATGATACTTATATACATTCCATGAAAACAACAACCAAAAGAAAGTTAGCATGGTCATATCAATACTAAACTAGGTCAACTTTAGGGCAAAAAACATTGCTAGAGATTAAAAATACACTATACAACGATAAAAAGTTTATTTCACCAATGCGCATACACCGAAAACTATGGTCTCAATATATATAAAGATAAATTTTGATTGAGCTAAAAGGAGAACTAAACAAATCTACAATTATGTCTCTCAGACACTGAGAGTTATTTGAAATCTGCTTTTGAAATCTTTTGTATGGTTACTGAGAGACAGAATATTGGTAAGAATGTAGATGACGTTAACAACAGGGTTATATACTTTCACCAACTGATACCTGTAAGACACCACCAAATACACATGACTTCCATGCACAGAAGGAAGTGAAAAGAAAACAAAAAAAAGAACATATACTGGGTCATAAAGAAGGTGTCATCAAATTTCAAATGATTTGAAATAACGGGGAAAACAGTCTCTGATCACAATGAAATTAACCTAAAATTAATAATAGAAAAGAGAAAATGTTCATATGTTTAGAAATTTAAAAATACACCCTTAAATAATCTATAGGCCAAAGAAGACATTACAATGGAATTAAAAATTGTCTTAATGTAATGTTAACAACAAAAAAAATCTTACATTTTAAAACTTGCGAGCTGCAGCTAAAGAAGTTTTTTAGAGAAAATTACAGCCTGTCTCACTTTTCTTCATCAGTTTTGCCAATTAATTTCTTGGTCAATTTTATTAATTTTTTCCAAAAACACACTTTTGGTTTTGCTGGTTCTCTCTATTGTGTGTGTTTCCTATTTTATTAATTTCTCCTCTCATCTTTATATTTATTTTTTTTCCACTTCATTTGTGTTTATTTTGCTGGGTTTTTTTTTTTTAACTTCTTAAAACTGATGTTGTTTTAGGTCAAACTTCTTCCTGATCTCCTCTGAAATTTAAGCTGCAGTCTCTGAAGGAAGACAATTACAACTCATCCATCTGGCAGCTGAACTGCTGAACAACACGTCAATTGTGTCAGCTAAACCTTGTTCATCAAGAATTTTATTTTTTCCAAAAAAGTTTTTATTTCTTCCAAAAGTTTTATTTTTCCAAAAAGTTCTATTTTTCTAAGGAAATAGTATAAAATAAGTGATGTGAGAAGACTAAAAGTAAATCTTCTTTTGTCCCAGTCAGAAAACTTTTAAAATCAGAAATAAATACAATAGTCCCCCTTATCCACAGGGGATACGTTCCAGGAACCCCAGTGGATGCCTAAAACCGCAGATAGTACCAAACCGTATATACACTATGGTTTTCCTATACAAACATACCTATGATAAAGTTTAATTTATAAATTAGACACAGTAGGAGATTAACAACAATAACTAATAATAAAATAGAGGCACTTGACAGCTTCTCTTTGGCATAACAGAATTGCCAGCATCACTACTCTTGAGTTTTGGGGTGGTTGTTAAGTCAAATAAGGGTTACTTGAACACAAGCACTGTGGACCACGGTAGACTGAAGGTAACTGAAACCGTGGAGAAGGAAACTGTGGATAAAGGAGGACTACTGGATTTGAGAAAAATCACAAGATCCAAAGAACAAATTCTACAGGAAACATCATTAAAATGCTAAATATTTACAGCTAAGCAGCGGAACTTACTCTCTCTGGCTCAATGGGGTGTATCAGAGAGTCTACTACATTGGCTCTCTACCTTTCCACGAACATGAAAGTGAGATGATTTCTGAGCTCATTCATAAATTTATGGAGACAGGCCTTCCACAACATACTGAGTTCAACCTGCAATCAGACCAGCGAGTCAAGTGGAAAATCCCCCTGGTATGGCTTTCTTGAAGGATCCCTGGTGGCACAATGATTAAGTGCTCCCGTAAAGGTTTCAGCCTAGGAAACCGAAATTGACTACACAGCATACAACAACAACATGGCCTTCCTGAAAGGTTTTCAATAGGAAAAATATTCTTCAGTTTCTGTGGGCAATAAATACTTTTTTCCTAAAGAGTGATATGTCATTGAGAGCAAGGACAGGATATTAGGAGCCCTGGTTTCAGTTTTGTCACCACCAAATCGTGTGATCATTAGTGTATTAGTCAGGGTAATTTTGCTAGCTGCTGTAACAAACAACACCCTAAAATCTTAGTGACCTAACACTATAAAGGTGCAGTTCTCACTCACATCAGCACAATCAGGTGTCCAGTCTTCCATGTGATAGTTCAGAGACGCCAATTCTTTTCATCTTTCAGCACTCATATCCTAGGATTTCCTCAACGCTGTCCACAGGATCCACTGCATTCAGCCAACTACGAGTGAGACAGGAGGACTGTGCCAGGTCTAGAACTGGCACACATCACTATTCCCACATCCCATGGGCAGTCACGTAATGCTGATCTAAGCACAAGATTGGCAAATGCATTCTTCTTGGGTGCCCAGGAAAAAGATATGAGACAGAAGAGCACCTAAGCAGTCTCTGCCCTAGGGAGGAATCATATCAATGAACAACTCTGGCATTCGGCTTCACTACATAAAATGAGCTAGTGGGACAGTGCTATTGTTGTCATTTTTAGCTGCTGTGGAGTCAGCCCTGACTCATGGCAACCCCTTGCACAAAGGAACGAAATGCTGCCCCGTCCTGTTCCATAGGTTGCAGATCAGTTCCACTGCAATAGTTTTCATTGGTTGAATTGTAGGCATAGATTGCCGAGCCTTTCTTCCTAGACTTAGTCTGGAAGCTCCACTGAAATCTGTTCAGCATCACAGGAGCACACAAGCCTCCACTAACAGATGGGTGGTGGCTGCACATGAGATGCATTGGCTGACAGTCAAACCTGGGTCTCCTGCACGGGAGATGAGAATTCTACCACTGAACCACCACCGCCTCAGAGTGGAACACTAGGATCTCTAGTTCACACTCAGCTCTGGCATTCTGTGAGTCTCAAGGAGGAGCTTCTCCCTAAAGTGGGTTCATAGACATGGTCTGCACATAGGAGAAGTTGTATTACTGCTCTGCTATTATCTGAGACTTTTCTTCAACTTCTGAACATGGGATTTGTCTTCAGTGGTTTCACTGAAATCCAAAAAAGTAAGGGAATGATGGTGATAAAGCCAGCCAAGCTATCAACAGAAAATCAGGGTTCCTTCTTGCCCTAAGATTCTATGATCCATTGAATTGTGATCCTCATTTAGAAGAAACATTGTCCAAGAATTCCTGGGATTGGGAAAACCATATACATGCTTTTGTATCACCTCCGTAGCAGAGCTTTCACGCAGGCTCAACTCTGTGGTTACTGCCACGGTTGTAAACAGATAAGAGAAGGCTAATGATGTTACTGAACTTTCCATGTGTGCTTTTCTGAAGATCCCCAAAGCCTGATTATCTCCGTGTCTGAGAAACACTGCTGAGATTAATATAAATTAATAATCTATCATTGATGTGTATCTGAGTATTACTACCAAGATATAAATGAACATGTAAATCAATAGTAAATGTGAAATAAACTGGTTAACTACCAAATAAATCAGCCCAATGCAATTTCTCTGGATGTCTTCCTATTTTGTTTTGTTGTGTTTTATATTATTAAGATAAGATACACAGAATATCCGTCTTAATGACTTTTTCCACTTTGCTTTATCATAATAATTAGTCCAGCTCTATCATTTAGGTACATAATAGGTACATATTCTAAAAGTAGTCAATCGGAGAAAAAGTTTCGATAAGACACCACATATGTTAGCTAGGATCAAACGATAAGAAACAGGCAAGTCATTTGTTAAAAGATTTCAGACCTGGTGTTTCCACAGACAGAACTGCAACTGCGTTTCAGAAAAAGAATTTTTATACATCAATATGTTATGAGAGTGGGGATAATAGAGGAGAATTTGCAAAAGATAAGTACTAATATGCCTTTTTAAAAAATCCTTTTCATGGTATGATTTTACAATATAACTAAAAAGAAAAAAAACTCCAAAAGATTTGTTGTTCCTACAACTAATGTGTATAAACTGAGATTTGTCTAATAGAATTTTCTTTAGGAGATATTCTCTGGAGATTTCCAATTAGTGTCACATTCTATACATGTGTTACTGACTATGCCAATAGATTAACAGTCAACTGATATCATCTGGAACCGGAGCTGGGCAGCTTGCATATAGAATGGGAACTGAAGCACCCTGATATAATTTGGTGACATTCTAATTAGCACAAATCTATCTTCTTTTAGGAGTCCATGGGTAGTGCAAACGTTAACATGCTCAGTTGCTAACCAAAAGGTTGGAGGTTCAAGTCCACCCAGAGGCACCTGAGAAGAAAGGCCTGGCAATCTTCTTCTGAAAAGTCAGCCATTGAAAACCCTATGGAGAACTGTTGTACTCTGACACACATGGGGTCGCCATGAGTTGGGAGCAACTCTATGGAAACTGGTGTGTGTGTATTTTCTTTTAAGCATGTTAGTAATATAAACACCTAATTGCAGTCAACTGAGAGTTAGAAATCATACTCAGCTGAAATTCTGAAACCAATAAATGCATCATACTGTATCATGAGCAAGTCAGCATTATCATAAAAATGTAAGGGTGATTTTATCAGTTAATATAACTTATTGCTTTAATAGTTGAAAGGAAAAAAGATCACATGATTACCCCATAGAAGTCAAAAAGGCTTTTGTTAAAAGTCAACAACTCTTCCTAATAAAAACTCTTAGAAAACTAGAAATAGACAAACATTTCCTTAACACAGTAAAGGACAGCCAACATCCGATCAATAGCCAACATCAAAAAGAACAGTGAAACACTACAATGTTTACATGAAAGGCACAAGCAAGACAAGGATTCCCACTATCACCACTATTATTCAACATTGTACAGTAACTTTTTGCTAAAGAAATAGGCAAGAAAAAAGAAAGGTCTGGGTTTATATATCAAAGATGAAGAGAAAATTATTAAGCAGCAGAACATACACCCAATTAATGTCATCTCCTTTGCACGTGTTCTTGTTGTTAGAAGTACTTCTCAAGACAGATGGTTGGTTTAAGTCACGGGCCTAGCCCCTAGTCTCTGAAGATTTCATACCTGGGATGAAAAATGTTGTTTGAATCACTGAGTATTGGAAAATAAAAAGATGAGGCACTTGGGCCCAGGTTTCTCAATAAGGGGTCTCTGGAACACTGGTATTAATGAGTGCTATGGCAATGGTGTTCCGTGGCTAAATAGACTGGATGAATTCTACATAAAACAGGACTTTTTTTTCCTGAAGGACCTCTCAGAACCTATAATGTACAATTCTGTGTCATGAATATTCAAGAAGGAGTATAGTGTACAGTGTTCCCAAAGGTATTTGACCCCAGAGACCCTTCCCCGTCCCTTTTTTTGAGAAGTATCGCAAAGGGATTAGTGTTCCATGAAACATATTCTGGGAAACACTCATCTACATAAATCTCCTCATTTTACAGATGAGAAAACTGAGGTCCAGAGAGAGGTAGTGACTTACTGAAAGCAATTCAGTGGATCCATAGCCAGACAGGCACTAATAGCCACATTTCCTCCCTTCGGTGCCATGTTCTCTCTACGACATCATGCTGCCTCTCTGTTTTAGATGCTCCTGAGACAGCTTTCTCTTCCCCTGCTCAGTCTGATTAGGTGCTATTTCTCAGTGGCCACAGTGCCCTATGCTTCTCTCAGTCATACCACGCATCTCACTGAATATATACGAATACATTATCTGTCTCCCCTATGAATCTGGGAGCAATCTGAGGGCAGGAACCGTGCTTATATCACTATCAAACAGCACAGCTCCTAGAATACACTAGATGCTTAATAAATGTTTGCTAAGTACATGAATTGTGAAGTCAGAGGTCCTGACTCCATGTCTGTGCTCTCCCACCTAGTAGCGGTGTGATCACTGAGACAAAGAGGAGATAATGAAATCTCCATGGTTTTGGTGAGAATTCAATAAAATATGTCCCTGGCAAAGTGCCTAGCACATAAAAAGGTAAAAAGGGCTCAATAAACGTTGTCTGAATCCAAGGTTGCAACTTCTTCCCAGATATCTATAAAAAACTAATTAATAGTAGTGATTGCAAATGCTTAGTAATTAAATTGCTTCATAAAAAAAAATAATAATGAGGTATGTCAATCCAGGCCATGTAGATATGTAAAGGATTTGCCATCAACAATAATATTCCAGAAATTTCATCTCACAGGTTGAAGCCAATTTCAAATCTAGGTAATTGAAAGCTTCTCAGCCAAGGACTTTGTGTTTTCTCTTGGCTTGCTATGGAAGACAACGTGAGACACTTTCTTAGTCAAAATAATGGGGGAGTTTATGCATTTATTTGTCCTGTGTCATGGATTGAATTGGGTCCCCAAAATTATCTGTCAACTTGGCTAGGTCATGATTCCCAGTATTGTATGATTGTCTACCATTTTATCATCTGATGTGATTTCCCTATGTGTTGTAAACTCTGTTACTGTGATGTAATAAGATGGATTAGGGGCAGTTATATTAATGAGATCTACAAGATTAGATAGTGTCTTAAGCCAATCTCTGTTGAGATACAAAAGAGAGAAGCAAGCAGAGAGACGTGGGAACCTCATACCACCAAGAAAGCAGTGCCAGGAGCAGAGCATGTCCTTTGGACCTGAGGTCCCTGTGCAGAGAAGTTCCCAGACCAAGGGAAGATTGATGACACAGATCTTCCTCCAGAGTCGACAGAGAAAGCATTCCCTTGGAGCTGACGCCCGAAATTTGGACTTGTGGCCTACTGGACGGTGAGAAAATAAACTTCTCTTTGTTAAAGCCATCCACTTGTGGTATTTCTGTTACAGCAGCACTAGATGACTAAGACACCCTCTGAAGGGGTGAAATGTTTAGTATGTTGAATTTCTGTCAGGACATTCTAGGTCTGTGTGCTAATGTCAGCAAAGAACATTAGGAAACTTTGAAGAAAGATGCTGCTCGAGTTTTAGTCAAAGAGACATATTTAGGGTGAGGAGAGGTCAAGTTCAGGCCACAACAAAATCTCTGGAGGCACAGAAACCTATTTATCCAATGTATCAGTTATCTAACATCCCTGGGTGGTACAAATAGTTTGGACTTGACTACTAACCTACAGGCTGGCCATTTGAATCTGCCCAGCATCACCATGGAAGAAAGGCCTGGCAATCTGCTTCTGTTAAGATTACAGCCAAGAAAACCCTACGGAGCAGTACTACTCTGTAACACACGAGGCTGCCATGAGTTGGAGCTGACTCAATGGCTTGATGGCAAGAGTTTTTTTGTTTTTTGTTTTTTTGGATCAGCTGTGTATTTTCCCTGGGCTGCTCGACTGCTGGGGAGAGTATAATTGACTGACAGCCCCAGCAGATGCCCTTCTGGACTCACCCCCATGTTCATGGTGAGGCCACGCTTCTCCAGACTGCTCCCAGCCAACGACTGAGCACAGTGGGTACTAATGCAGGCCCACTCCTGTGATGCACAAGGCTTCTTTAACAGGAGATTCTGACTAGAGAACTCCCCATGAGGCTGGAGGAACTTTCTCAGGACTGCAGTGTAATATGAGACTCTTCCTACCCAATCCTTCCTTCCCTCTTCCCTTCACAGAGGTCAGACCTGCATTTCAGTCTGAAGGCTCTCCCCAGCTTCTTGGCTCCCTCTCCTTTATTCTTCACAGATGTGTCCTCCAGTAAATCTTTTGCACATCAAATTCCATCTTGACTTCTACTTCTCAGAGGACCTGAAGCAACACATGCCCCAAAGTTTAATCACTTAAAACAATAAGCGTTGATTTTTTTCTCATAAGTCTGTAGGATGGCTGGGTGGTACTTTTGGTCTGAATCAGGCTAGGTTGATCTTGGCTGGGCTTGTTCATGCATGCAGTCAGCTGGCGGGTCAGCTGAGAGCTGAATGGTCTAGCATAGCCTTAGCTGGGATGCTTCAGCATTGCTTTGTGCGATCTCTCATCCTCTGGTTTGTTCACACAGCGTTCTCTCAAGAGACAGTATAAGTGTGCAGGCCTCTTGAGATACAGGATTGGAACTTACATAAAATCACTTCCACTGCATTCAGTTAGTCGAAGCAAGTAAAAATACCAGCCCAGATTTAACTGTGGGGAAACGGACTCTGTCTATTATAGGAAGCCACCACCCATCTTCCATTCAACTGGTATTCTCTCAATTCCTGGACACTTGTTTTTCACCAATGCCTTCAGTGCAGCTTGAACTTCTTCCTTCAGTACCATCGGTTCTTTATCATATGCTACCGCCTAAGATGGTTAAATGTAAACCAATTATTTTTGGTACAGTGACTTTGTATATTTCTTTCATCTTCTTTTGATGCTTCCTGCATCGTTCAATAATTTGCCCATAAAATCTTTCAATATGCAACTCAAGGCATGAATTTTTTCTTCATTTCTTTCAGCTTGAGAAATGCCAAGCATGTTCTTCCCTTTAGGTTTTCTAACTCCAGATCTTTGCACATTTCATCATAACACTTCACTTTGTCTTCTTGTGCTGCTGTTTGAAATCTTCTGTTCAGCTCTTTTACTTCATCATTTCTACCATTCACTTTAGCTACTCTACATCAAGGGCAAGTTTCAGAGTCTCCTCTGACACCTATGTTGGTCTTTTCTTTCTTTCCTGTCTCTTAATGACCTTTTGTTTTCTTCATGTATGATGTCCTTGATGTCATCTCACAATTCCTCTGGTCTTCGGTCGTTAGTGTTCAATGCATCAAATCTATTCTTGAGATGGTCTCTAAATTCAGATGGGATATACTCAAGGTTGGAAGACAGCTACCTGGTCAATTAGCTGGAAAAGATCCATAGATATGCCCATTCTAAAGAAAAGTGATCCATTGGAATGTGCAAATTATCAAATAATATCATTAATATCACCCATAAGTAAAATTTTGCTGCAGATAATTTAAAAACAGTTGCAGCAGTACATTGACAGGGAACTGCCAGAAATTCAAGCCAGATTCAGAAGAGGACGTGGAACGAGGGATATCATTGCTGATGTCAGATGGACCTTGGCTGAAAGCAGAAGATATCAGAAAGACGTTTACCTGTGTTTTATTGACTACACGAAGGCATTCGACTGTGTGGACCATAACAAATTATGGATAACATTATAAAGAATGGGAATTCCAGAACACTTAATTATGCTCATGTGGAACCTGTACACAGACCAAGAGGCAGTTGTTCAAACAGAACAAGGGGATACTGCATGAATTAGAATCGGGAAAAGTGTGCATCAGGGTTGTATCATTTCACCATACTTATTCAATCTGCATGCTGAGCAAATAATCCGAGAAGCTGGACTATATGAAGAATAACACAGCATCAGGATTGGAAGAAGACTAACTAACAAGCTGCATTATGCAGATGACACAACCTACTTGCCGAAAGTGAAGAGGACTTGGAGCACTTACTGGTGAAGATCAAACACTACAGCCTTCAGTATGGATTACACTTCAACATGAAAAAAAAAATCCTCACAACCAGACCAACAAGCAACATTATGATAAAAAAAGATTGAAGTTGTCAAGGATTTCATTTTACTTGGATACACAATCAATGCTCATGAAAGCAGCAGTCAAGAAATCAAACGGCATATTGTATTGGGAAAATCTACTGCAAAAACCTCTTCAAAATGTTAAAAAGCAGAGATGTCATTTTGAGGGCTAAGGTAAGCCTGATCCAAACCATGGTATTTTGAATCACCTCATATGCTTGCAAAAGCTGGACAATGAATAAGGAAGATTTAAGAAAACTTGATGCCTTTAAATTATGGTCTTGGCAAAGAATATGGGATATACTATGAACTGCCAGAAGAACGAACACATCTGTCTTGGAAGAAGTACAGCCAGAATGCTCCTTAGAAGCGAAGATGGTAAGACTTCGTCTCACATACTTTGGAAATGTGATCAGGAGGGACCAGTCCCTGGAGAAGGACATCATGCTTGGTAAAATAAAGCTTCAGCAAAAAAGAGGAAGACCCTCAACAAGATGGATTGACACAGTGGCTGCAATAATGGGTTCAAACATAGCAATGATTGTGAGGATGCTGCAAGACCAGGCAATGTTTCATTCTGTTGTATATGAGTCGGAACTGACTTGACAGCACCTAACAACAACCACAATCACCCATCTGTCAGTCTGTCATACTATAACGGCTTCCATGTTGCTGTGATACAGGAAGCTATGCCACTGGAATTTAAAACACTAGCAGGGTCAGCCCTAGTGGACAGATTTCAGTGAAGCTTCCAGACTGAGATAGACTACGAAGAAAGGTCTGGCGATCTACTTCCAAAAATTAGCCAATGAAAACCTTATGAATCTCAGAAGAGAAATATCTAACTCACTTGCTTCGGACACGTCGTCAGGAAGGATCAATCACTGGAGGAAGACATCGTGTTTGGTGAAGTAGAGGGCCAGTGAGGGTGAGCGAGACCCTCAGTGAAATGGATTGGCACTGTAGCCACAACAATGGACTCAAGCATGTCAGGGATCACAAGGCTGACATAGGACGGGGTAACAATTCACTCTGTTGTACATAAGTCTGTCACAAGTCAGAGGTGACTAGATAGCAGCTATCTATGTATCTATTGACAGAAGGAGCTGCAAAGCCAGATTGCAAAGGGCAAGACTATAGGGAGGGGTGAAGAACTGCAGTTGTTCTAACAATCCATCTTTCACACTCCATTTCCAAGAGTCATCCCCAAACACACTGACCATATCTGTTGCTATAACTGCCTTGGCCTTTGGAGTACTTTTCAAGCCGGCTTGGTCAGTAAGCACCTAGGTCTCTTCAGTTGGGCTCAGCCGCCCATCACACAGGCTAGCACTCTCTTGGGCAGAACTCCCAGCTGGTGTCGGCCACGCTAAGTGGTAAACGCAGTCTTTGGAAGCTGCTGCTAGTTGTCCGGTCTCGCTAGAGGGGAACTTGAAAACGTTTGTTCTGAGTGCAATGAGTCTCTTTCCCGTCTGCTCCCTGTCACCCCGCATCAGTTTCAGGTCAGGAATGCAAAGAGAAAACAGGGCACATAAGCATTTGAACTCAACCTTACTTTCCTGAGGAGCAAACTGACAATTAGGAACAGGGCCTGCATCAAAAAAGAGCAACCCAGCATGAAGTCTGTCTAATTAGTCATATGAACTGAGCGCTTCCCCTCCGCTTCCTCAAGAACGCACGCTTGTCAGATCTGATATGGAAGGCTTTGCCCCCTGACATGCTATTGAAAGGGGAGTGGGAGCAGGTAGTTTCACATTAATGCCATGAGTGTCCTTCTCTGGGGAGCAGAATGTTCCCCTGAAAATCACTTTCAGCTTTCCCTGTGGCCTCGGGAGTTGCAAATGAATTTGTGAGGTGAGTCTTTTAATTATGCCTCCAAGATGGACTACCTCTTGTTCAAAACCCCGACCTTTTTAAATCCTTGTCTCATGTTAATGGGAAACTGAGCAAGATGAAGGATTTAAGATGAAGGCTGGACATGGTCTGTTAATCCTGGGAACTGGGTTGTTTGGGTTTCTGCACTTTATAATGATTTTATTCCCTGGAAAAGTCTGAGTGGCACTGAAGGTCACCTGGCCTGTCGTCAGGAAAGATCGGAGAAGACATCCGTGTAGCACCTTGCCAGGCCAACTCCAGGCATCGCAGAAATGACTCTCCCACTCTTCAGGGCTCATGCAGACTGACAGCTCTCTGAAAACAAGCTCTGCATGGGTATGATATCTTGTTACTGCCTGGCTTTCCATTGTGCCTGTGTTTCATTCATTTCAAGTGTCAGCCTTTTGGGCAAGCCCTATCTCCCTCTGCAGCATAGTGCTTGTCCCAAGCACATTGGGACTCCATGACCGTTAATGTGATTTTAGTCACTTCTCTTTCTGTTCAGAGTTCATGCCCATTGTACGCAAAATGACTCTCATGAGCATAGCCACAGCACACACGTGTTTTTACTTTCTCATTAAATTCCTAAGCAAAGATGCATAAGAGTGTCCAATAGCATGGAGAAGAGAGACGGAGAATAAGCACCACTTCCTCGGGTCTCCCTTCACGCTTTCCCAACGCTCTTTCCCAGCTGGAGAAGCCCATCTTAGACAGACTCTTGCTTCCTCAATTCTAGCGGGCCTTGTGAATTAAGTGCTAAGCTCCTAACTGCCTTTCCAGTCCCTCTGTGGGAAGCCCTCCCTGACCTTCCCAGGTAACGTTTCCACGCCATCCCTCCCAGGCCTCTACTGCACATTACCTTGTGGTGATCGTGTGTGTTAATGTCGTAGTCACCTGTGCACCTGAAAGGCAGAGCCTCTGTCTACAAGCTGTGCAGCCCAGGACACCCAGGAGGCACTCACTATACGTTTGTAGAAGGAAGGAAAAGGGGCAAACACTGCTAAACGTATATGAGACTTAATTATTGCTAAAAGAATATCATCTACTCTAAAGCTCTTCCGTGGCACTGCCCAATACTTAGTAAAAGATGGGCTGCCATGGACTTGCCCACAGAAGTTTAGTTACCCAAGCTGAAAGTCTCTTATTATAGCTACCTAGCCTGGTAGCTAGGGCCACTCAGTACGGCATGAAAATGGTTATCAGCCTGATTATCAGCTCGGCTTTCCACACTCCAGTGCTGATCCTCACCTGCTCCTGGAGAATGATACATGCCTGGGATGGAACTTCTCAAAGAAGCACTTTACACCTACTGCTTCCATTTGCTAGCCAGTCACTCACCCTCACACTCGCCCCAGCCCCAACCACTCCCACACACTCTTCTCTGAGAGGTCACCAATTACCTCCCTAATCTCCAAGCCTAATGACTCTTTTCTTTGGAGCATTTGCTTATGTTGGGCATCCTTTCCCACCTTGAAATGGTCTTATCCCATTAATGTCCTTCCGCTAGTAAACCCTCCCCCTCAGAGGTCTCACCTACTCATGCAGTCTCAGATTTTGTCTTTATGGCATTGCCTCTCTGTGTGGTACTTTACTTTAAGATACTTCCATATGTGGTGTGTGTGTGTGAGTCAACATTAGTCTACACCCTCAAAGCTGATTAACTGGCAGTTGAAGAACCCTGTATTGTTCAGGGTTCTCCAGAGAAACAGAATATATATTTCTCTATAGATGTCTATGGGAGTCCCTGGGAGGTGCAAAGGGTTAATGTGCTTGGCTGCTAACCAAACAGTCAGAAGTTTGTGTCCACCCAGGGGTGTCTCAGAAGAAAGGCCTGATAATCTACTTCCAAAAAAAATCAGCCATGGAAAACCCTATGAAGCATAGTTCTACGCTGACACACACGCGGTCACCATGAGTCGGGATCGACTGGATGGCAACTGGTTTTTTGTTGTTGTTTTTGATGTTGTTGTTTTTTACTGGTTATATATCTAGATAGATAGATAGATGATGAATGGATGGATAGATATACAGACAGATAGACAGATAGATAAATGTTGTTGTTAGGTGCTGTTGAGTCGGTTCTGACTCATAGCAACTCTATGCACAACAGAATGAAACACTTCCCGGTTCTGCACCATCCTCATAATCTTTGTTATGCTTGAGCCCATTGCTGCAGCCACTGTGTGAATCCATCTAATTGAGGGTCTTCCTCTTTTTCACCGACCCTCTACTTTACAAAGCATGATGTCCTTCTCCAGGGACTGATTCCTCCTGATAACATGTCCGAGGTATATGAGGCATAATCTCGCCATCCTTGCTTCTAAGGAGCATTCTGGTTGCACTTCTTCCAAGACAGATTTGCTTATTCTTCTGGCAGTTCATGATATACTCAATAGTCTTCACCAACATCACAATTCAAAGGCATCAATTCTTCTTAGGTCTTCCTTAATCATCATCCAGCTTTCACATGCAAATGAAGTGATTGAAAACACCATGGCTTAGATCAGGTGCACCTTAGTCTTCAAGGTGACATCTTTGCTTTATAACACTTAAAAGAGGTCTTTTGCAGCAGATTTGCCCAATGCAATGCATCTTCTGACTTCTTGACTGCTGCTTCCATAGGTTTTGAATGTGGATCCAAGTAAAATGAAATCCTTGACAACTTCAATCTTTTCTGCTTTTATCATGATGTTGCTTATTGGTCCAGTTATGAGGATTTTTGTTTTATGTTGAGGTGTAATCCATACTGAAGACTGTGGTCTTTGATCTTCATCAGTAAGTACTTCAGGTCCTCTTCCCTTTCAGCAAGCAAGGTTGTGTCACCTGCATAACGCAGGTTGTTACTGAGGCTTCTTCCAATCCTGATGCCATGTTCTTCTTCATATAGTCCAGCTTCTCAGATTATTTGCTCAGCATACAGATTGAATAAGTATAGTGGAAGGATACAACTCTGACACACACCTCTCCTGACTTTAAACCATGCAGTATCCCCTTGCTCTGTTTGAACAACTGCCTCTTGATCCAATACAGGTTCCTCATGAGCACAATTAAGTGTTCTGGAATTCCCATTCTTTGCAATGTTATCCATCATTTTTTATGATTCACACAGTCGAATGCCTTTTCATAGTCAATAAAATATAGGTAAACATCTTTCTTGTATCCTCTGCTTTCAGCCAAGGTCCATCTGACATCAGCAATGATATCCCTTGTTCCACATCCTCTTCTGAATCTGGCTTGAATTTCTGGTAGTTCCCTGTTGATGTATCGCTGCAGCCGCTTTTGAATGACTTTCAGCAAAATTTTACATGTGTGTGATATTAATGATACTGTGCTACAATTTCCACATTTGGTTGGATCATCTTTCCTGGGAATAGGCATAAATATAGTTCTCTTCCAGTCTGTTGGCCAGGTAGCTGTCTTCCAAATTTCTTGGCAAAGACCTGGAGATAGAAAACCAAAAGGGAAGAACACGCTTGGCATTTCTCAAGCTGAAAGAATGGAAGAAAAAATCCAAGCCTCAACTTGCAATAGTGAAGGATTCTATGGGGAAAATATTAAAGGATGCCGGAAGCATCAAAAGAAGACAGAAGGAATACACAAAGTCACTATACCAAAAAGAATTGGTCTACTTTCAACTATTTCAGAAGTAGCACATGATCAAGAACCGATGGTACTGAAGGAAGAAGTCCAAGCTACACTGAAGGCATTAGCAAAAAACAAGGCTCCGGGAACTGATGGAATACCAATTGAGATGTTTCAACAAACGGATGCAGTGCTGGAAGTGCACACTCATGTATGTTTAGATAGATAGATACAAGTAGATAGATAGATGGATAGATGGATGATGAATGGATGGATAGATAGATTGATAGATAAGACAGAGAGAGATTTATTTTCAGGAATTGGCTCACACGATTGTGGGGCTGGCAAGTCCAAAATCCGGTGGCAGGCTGGAAATTCTGTAACTCTGTTACAGTCTTGAGGCAGAATTCCGTCTCCTCAGGAAACCTCGGTTTTTGCTCTTAAGGCCTTCAACTGATTGGGTGAGGCCCACGCACGTTACAGAGGGTAATCGGCTTTATTTACGTCAACTGATTATAAATGTTAATCACGTGTAAATGCCTTCATAGTGACATCTAGACTAATGTTTGACCAAACAACTGGGCATCATAGCCTAGCCAAGCTGACACATAAAAATTAACCATCACAAACCCTGATCAGGAATCCGTATCCCAGGAGTGAGTATGACAAGCATTTCTAATTTTGTTATTTAAATCTGCATTAAAGGCAGTGATATTTTGCACAAAAAAACAAGTTGCTGATGATGAGTCGACTACAACTCATGGTGACCCCATGTGTGTCGGAATGGAAATGGAAATGTGCTCCATAGAGTTTTCAATGGCTGATTTTGTTTGTTTGTTTTTTTTGGAAGTAGATCACCAAGCCTTTCTTCTGAGGCACCTCTGGGTGGACTCAAACTTCCGACCTTCTCGTTAGCAGGTAAACATTTGCACCACTTGGGGACTTTTTGGTTTTGTCTTTTTTTTTTTTTTTTTCTTACAAGCATTGTTAAAAATCATGTTTAAATCATTGAAAAAAGTGGCATACCAAATATGTGGTTGTTAGAAAGGTTTTATGGACTCCACTGCCCTTATAGGAATGAGGTGTGGTAAGCTCCCAGGCTGACCCTAAGTTTAGCATTCAGCCTGCCTTGCACCCACGCCCACACACACTTAGTGGGTGACTGTTGCCTGATATGACCAGAAGACTTGCTGCTCCTAGCATCAGAACATCATTGTATCCACCTTAGAAAGAATTTTTCAGGTAAGATGCTTGTTTAAGTGCCTAAGGATAGCACAGAGCTTCTCCAAGCTTGCAGGAACAGGTGATATAACTGTTTTGTACCTGCTTGATATAAATGTTCACGAGTGTGCCTGAGACTCACTTTCATTAAGACTGTAACATATCATCTGACAGAAGATGGAGTACAGGCTAGAGACTACTACTAACTCTCACAGAATGCCCAGAAATAACTGACAATTGTCTCTACTCCTGTTTGCTCCATTTCCAGTCCTGTCTGTGGTTTATCAGGATGTGGATGTTCTGATAATCACAAATTCACAAACTCTGAAACGAAATTCACCATCTTTTCCCCAACTGTCTCGCAATCCTGATTTTCAAGCTTCTATACGTGGTAAGGAGCCCTGGTGGCACAGTGGTTAAGAGCTCAGCTGCTAACCAAAATGTTGGCAGTTTGAATCCACCAGCTGCTCCTTGGAAACCCTATGAGGCAGTTCTACTCTGTCCTATAGGGTTGCTATGAGTCAGAACCTACTCGACGGCAATGGGTTTGGTTTTGGTTCAGCATACGTGGTAAATCATTCTTCCGTTCAAAGAGGTACAAAAACTGAGAATTGCCTGAGACTTCTACCTCGCCATCTCCTCTCTCCCTTCCAGATCACTCCTCATTCCCTACAAAGATATCTTTGTTGCCAAAAGTTACCCAGGTCATCTGTCCCCTGTAGCCCCAGGTGCTCACATCTAGACCACCACGCAGCGCCCGTGTTCCCCATCCAGTGCCTGCTCTGCCCATCCCTCCTCTGACCATGCTGGGTTGTCTTAAAACCCTGCAAAGTTTACAGCTCTCCATTCCTACAGAATAAATCCCATATCAAAGACCCTCTTTCCTTGTTTTGTCCTCAACCAGACTTTTCAGTCTTTTAGTGCTTATGTGATCGTCATTGTCTTCTGTGGAATTTCTTCTTCTTTCTCTTCACCCGTATGAGTCTTATTCATCTATCATTTTCCAACTCAGTCCTGCTTATGACCGCCCCAGCCTCCTCCTCAGAACTCCTACAATTTAATCACTTTCTACGTTTATATTGCTAGATAATCAAGCATGCATTTTCTAAGAGTATGAGCCAAGTTTTGCCTTTCTTTGCATCTACAGGTTTCAAGCACATTCATAACCGCTACTTATTGCTTACTCAGCAAACATACCATATGCTGGTACATAAGATGCAGCATTCTGGGATGAGGCTTGATTTCCATCAAATTTATATAATTTCGCAAATGATGTTGCTGTTAGGTGTCATCGAGTCGATTCTGACTCATACAGACCCTATGCACAACAGAGGAAACATTGCCCGATCCTGTGCTGTCCTCACAATCGTTGCTATCTTTGAGCCCATTGTTGCAGCCACTGCATCAGTCCATGTCTTTAAGGGTCTTCCTCTTTTTTTCTGACCGTCTACCTTACCAAGCATAATGTCCTTCTCCAGGGACTTGTCCCTCCTGATAATATGTCCAAAGTATGTGAGACCAAGTCTGGCCATCCTCGCTTCCAAGGGGCACTCTGGCTATACTTCTTCCATGACAGATTTGTTATTCTGGCAGTCCATGGTATATTCAATATTCTCCACCAACACCATAATTCAAAGGCATCAATTCTTCTTTGGTCTTCCTTCTTCATTGTCCAGTTTTCACATGCATATGAGGTGATTGAAAATATCATGGTTTGGGTCAAACCCAACTTAGTCCTCAAAATGACATCTTTGCTTTTCAACACTTTAAAGAAGTCTTTTGCAGCAGATTTGCCCGATGCAATACATCATTTGATTTCTTGACTACTGCTTCCATGGGCATTGATTGTGAATCCAAGTAAAATGAAATCCTTGACAACTTCAATCTTTTCTCCATTTATCAGATGTTGCTCATTGGTCCAGTTGTGAGGATTTTTGTTTTCTTTATGTTGAGGTGTAATCCATACTGAAGGCTGTATTCTTTGATCTTCATTAATAAGTGCTTCAAGTCCTCTTCACTTTCAGCAAGCAAGGTTGTGTCATCTGCATATTGCAGGTTGTTAATGAGTCTTCCTCCAATTCTGATGCCTCATTCTTCTTCATATAATCCAGCTTCTCAGATTATGTGTTCTGCATACAGATTGAATAAGTACGTTGAAAGGATACAACCCTGATGCACACTTCTTCTAACTTTAAACCATGCACTATCCCCTTGTTCTGTTCAAATGATTGTCTCTTGGTCTATGTACAGGTTCCTCATGAGCACAATTAAGTGTTCTGGAATTCCTATTCTTTACAATGTTATCCATAATTTGTTATGATCCACACAGTCAAATGCCTTTGCATAGTCAATAAAACACAAGTAAACATCTTTCTGGTATTCTCTGCTTTCAGGCAAGATCCATCTGACATCAGCAGTGATATCCCTCTTTCCACGTCCTCTTCTGAATCTGGCTTGAATTTCTGGCGGTTCCCTGTCAATGTACTGCTGCAAAAGCTTTTGAATGATCCTCAGCAAAATTTTACTTCCTTGTGATATTAATGATATTGATCAATAATTTCCACATTCAGTTAGATCACCTTTCTTTGGAATGGGCACAAATGTAGATCTCTTCCAGTTGGTTAGTCAGGTAGCTGTCTTCCAAATTTCTTCCCATAGATGAGTGAGCATTGCAAAACTCTGGATGAGCTTTAGGACATGCCTTATAAGCTTCATACTCTAAGGCTGCAATCATCTTCCTCATTCATTAATAAGCCCCTACTATTCATCTTACAGAAGGGATGAGATAGAGTCATCTTATGGTGACAGGTGTCTTGTGGCCAACTTGTCTCCGGGAATGAAAGAGCCAAGTACATCCTGGAGAACGTCCTCCAGGCCACTTCTCTCCCAGTTTTTGTGGCACTACACCGACTATCCTGAGAGAGCATTATCCTAGGCAATGTTAAATAAAAGGAAGGGGAAAATCATGATGTCAGAAATCCATTCTGAAGCATAGCTGGTCTGCCATATTATTAGATAGTGTCTAGAAAGCCACAATGAACTGTAATAAAAATTTAGACACTGGAAAAAATTTTATGTACAATAAACCAATAGCATATTGTAATTGTTTTATCAATGATACTATAACAATTGTCATTATTAATGGTTACCATTTATTGTCTATTGGATGTTAGATATCTTAAATATGTTATCTAATTTTATTCATTACCACAACTTGGTGAGATTAAATCTTATTATCCTCATTTTAGAGGCAAGACAAGAAGTTCAGAAAGATTAAGTAATTAAGTAACAAAGATTCTACAGCTAGCAAGAGAGGGAGCCAGGATTCAAACTCTGTTGTTTCTGACTTCATGTTCTTTTGAATGTGCTTTATATTGTTTTTAATTGTTGTATTTTTATATGGCATTATGAGGGTATACTGCATACGAGAATGGTCTATCTTGAGCATTTATTGTCCTATTTATCAATAGGGTTGATTCAGATAAGTAAATTTTGTCATCGCTTAGCACACTAATGTTTTATAAAACACCTTTTCTTGACCATCATAAGAAAATTTAAAATGCTATATTTGTGGGGCCCTGGTGGCATAGTGGTTAAGAGCTCAACTGCTAACCAGAAGGTCATCAGTTTGAATCCACTAGCTGCTCTTCAGAAACGCTACTCTTCCTATAGGGTTGCTATGAATCGGAATCGACTCGAGGGCAAAATGTTTGTTTTTTTCTTATTATTTTATTTACCATTATCATGATATTAAACAAAACATAATCAATCTACCTTAGGCTAGTTTGCAAGTCACGAAATAAAATTGATTATTTTATGATTACATATCTTTTCAATTTATCAAACACTTATTATTGGTAGTAGAAGGGAGTCTGAACCTAAACTGGTCAAACCATTATATTAGCAAGACTTGTCCTTGAGTGATGTCTTTAAAAATGTTTAATTGAGATTCAATACACATATACTAAAGTGCATAAATCATATGTGTGTAGTTTAATGAATTTTACATGGTTATACAACCATGTAATCATTGCCATATCAAGATATAGAATATTTCTAGAACCTCAGAAGTTTTCCTTGTGCCCTTTCCCAACCAAAACACACCTATGCACTGACAGAATTCCTAGTTTGACTTTTGTCATCATAAGAGCAACAGTAAGACATTTTTTTGCCTGACTTTCATCAGAAACTATAGAAGCCAGAAGAAAATGAAATACCACCTTCAAAGTATTGAATGAAAAAAAAAAAAAAAAAAAACTGCCAATGTACAATTCTATACCTAGTGAAAATAACCTTCAAAAATAATGATGAAACTGTCTCAGTCAAGTGGAGCCTAACGAGAATGACAACTAAATGTAATGTGGTACACTAATGGGATCCTGGAACAGAAAAGGGACATTAGGTAAAAACTAAGAAAATCTAAATGAAGGATGGACTTTAGTTCTTAACAATGCAAAGATAACAACAAAAATGTATCAATACTAGTTAATTATTTGTAAGAAATTTACCATACTAATATAAAATGTTAATAATTGAAGAAACAGTGTGTGCCATATATTGGACCTCAGTACTATCTTTGCAATTTTTCTGTAAATCTGAAACTGTTCTAAAAAGTTTGTTAAGAAAAAACAGATAAAATAAAGACATTTTCAGACAAACAAAAGCTGAGAAAATTCATTATCAGCATATCTGAACTACAAAAAGTGCTAAAGGAAGTTACTCAAGATTATGATTCCAGGTGAAAGCATTGAACTTGAGGAAAGAATTTATTATTTCACACAGCATCTGAGGGTCAGAAATATTGGAGCAGCTTGCCTGGTAGTTCTGGCTCAGGATCTTTCATGAAGTTGCAGTGAAGCTGTTGGACAAATTGCAGTTATCATCTAGAGGCTTGACTTGGGCTAGAGGATCTGCTTCCAAGCTCATCACACAGTTGTTGGCAGCAAGTTTCAGTTCCTAGCCACAGATGCCTCTGCAAAGTGTTGCTCATAACATGACAACTTGTTTCCCCTACAGCAAGAGATCCAAAAGAGAGCGAGAGAGACAGAGACTGAGAGAGAGAGACATAAGCTGCAGGATTTTATAATCTAATCTCAAAAATGACATGCCACCACTTCAGCTGTATTCTACTGGATGCACAGGTCAACCCTGGCACAATGTGGAGAGGACTATACCAGGGTGTGAATACCAGGAGGTGGGGATCATTGGAATCTGGCTATATTGGAAGCCAGATTGGAAGCTGGCTACCACAGAACCTATGACCAATAATCAAGAAGGAACAGTCTCCTATACTTTCTGCCCAGAGCTTCCAATGGATCCTTTCCAGTTTGAACCCCTGCTGAGAATTTGCATTTCTAACAAGTTCCTAGGAAGTTATACATAAGAATCACCTGGGGATCTTGTTAAAATGTAGATTCTGGTTTGGTATATCTGCGGTGGAAATGCAAATTCTCAGCAGGAACTTGTTAGAAATGTGAAGTCTCACCAGGGGGTTGAACTGGAATAAACCAGTTCAAAGCCCTGTTTTTGACATTACATATATAATTTTTACCTCAAGAAAACTGAGGCTAGAGGGCAGAGCCAACATGGTGCCCTAGACAGACACACCATGCCAACCCTCTGCAGCAAAGATCCAAAAGCTAAACGGATACAAATGTCAATCCTGGAAACTTAAGCATCAAATGAAGGGATAAGGACTCAATAATAAAACAAAGCTAAACAACTTAAAACAGGGAAACAGAGACATCAATCTGTAAATGACAACGATGTCAAAAAAATAAAAGGGGGAATAAATGGTGTAGGTATAGAAATTCAAATGGAGAGGAAGTCAAGGCAATATCAAGTAATAAAAGTATGGTTCAAACTTAGGAAGATAAGGGTATAGTTCAAGGTAACCACAAAGAAAGTTAACAAACCTACTCATGAGAAGAGAAACATAAAGACTCAGTAAACACAAAATATATAATAATGAAAGAAAAGAAAGTCCACAAACAAAAGGAACTCAGCACAGGAAAGCAAGAGGAACAAAGAAAATGTTACACACACACACACACAACTATATGATAGCAATAAACTCATACCTATCAAGAATGTAAATGGCTGAAATGCACCCATAAGAGACAGAGAGTAACAGAATGGATTAAAAAAAAAAATGACCCATCAATATTCTGTCTACAAGAGACATACTTTAGACACAAAGACATAGATATATTTAAAAGCAAAGGATGGAAAAAAAAGAAAAAAAAGCAAACAATAACAAAAAAAGGGCAGGAGGGTCAATACTAATCTCAGATAAAACAGACTTCAAGGCAAAATCAATCGTAAAAGACAAGGAAGGACATTATACAATGATTAAAGGGACAATCCACCAAGAAGACATAACCTTTGTAAATATCTATGCACCCAACAACAGGGCTCCAACATACATAAACTCTAAAAGCACTGAAAAGATAAATTGACAGTTCCACAATAATGGTAGGAGACTTCAACACACCACTCTTGGTAAAGGGCAGAACATCTAGAAAGAAACTTAACAAAGATACAGAAGATCTAAAGGCCAAAATCAACCACCATGATCTCACAGACATATATAGAACACTCCACCCAACAGCAGCAAAGTATACATTCTTTTCCAATGCAGATGGAACATTCTCCAGAATAGACCACGTTTTAGGCCACAGAGCAAACTTCAATAGAATCCAAAACAATAAATAATACAAGGCATTCTTTGTGATCACAGTGCCATAAAAGTTGAAATCAATAACAGGAAGATCAAGGAAAAAAAATCAAAATCATGAAAACTGAATAGCACCTTGCTTAAAAACAATTAGGTAATAGAAGAAATTAAAGAGGGAATAAAAAAAATTCCTAGAATGAAATGAAAAGGAAAATACATCATACTAAAACCTTTGGGACATAGCAAAGGCAGTGCTCAGAGGTCAATTTATAACAATAAACACACAACAAAAAAGAAGAATAGTCCAGAATCAAAACATCAGCCATACAACTCTAACAAAGAGAGAACAGCAAAAGAAGCCCACAGACACCAGAAAGAAGGAAATAATAAAGATTAGAGCAGAAATAAATGAAATAGGGAACAGAAAAACAATAGAAAGGATCAACAAGACCAAAAGTTGGTTCTTGGAAAAGATCAACAAAATCAACAAACCACTGGGCAAAATGACAAAAGAAAAACAGGAGAGAAAGCAAACAACCCATATAAGAAGTGAGACTGGGGACATTACGACAGACCCAACTGAAAATAAAAAGGATCATAACAGAACACTGAAAAATTGTACTCCAACAAATTTGAGAACCTAGAGGAAATGGACAAATGTCTAGAAACACATTACCTACCTAAACTAACACAAACTGAGATAGAAAATCTGAACAGACCCAAAACAAGAGAAGAGACTGAAGAGGTAATTAAAAACAAACAAACAAACAAACAAAAACTCCCAACAACAAAAAAACAAGCCTGGCCTGGACAGCTTCACTGGAGAATTCTAACAAACATTCAGAGAAGAGCTCACACCTGTACTACTCAAACTATTTCAGAGCATAGAAAAGGAAGGAACACTCCAGAATTCATTCTATGAAGCCAGCATAACCCTGATACAAAAGCCAGGCAAAGACACCACAAAAAAAAAAGAAAATTACACACCTATATCGCTCGTGAATATAGATCCAGAAATACCAACAAAATTCTAGCCAACAAAATTCAGCATCATACCAAAAAAAAAAAAATACATCACAACTAAGTGGGATTCACACCAGGTATGCAAGGATGGTTGAACATTAGAAAATCAGTCATGTATTCCACCGTATAAATAGAACAAAAGAAAAGAATCACATGATCATCTCAATTTACACAAAAAAGACATTTGATAAAGTTCAACATCCATTCCTAATAACAAAAAAATAGGAATAGAAGGGAAGTTCTTCAACATAATAAAGGGTAGCTATACAAAACAAACAGCCAACATCATTCTCAACAGAGAGAGGCTGAAAAGTATTCCCCCTGAGAATGGGAACAAGACAAGGATGTCCTTTATCACCACTCCTATTTAACATTGTGCTGTAAGTCCTAGCTAAAGCAATGAGGCAAGACAAAGAAATAAAAGGCATCCAAATTGGAAAGGAAGATGATATGATCCTATACATAGAGAACCGCAAAGATTCCACAAGCAAACTACTGGAACTAGTGGAAAAATTCAGCAGTGTAGCTGGATACAAGATCAACATACAAAAATCAGTTGGATTCCTATACACCAACAAAAAGAAATTCAAAAAGGAAATCAGGAAAACGATAGCATTTCTATTAGCCCCTAAAAAGATAAACTACTTAGGAATAAATCTAACCAGGGATGTAAAAGACCTATACAAAGAAAACTACAAAACACTATTGCAAGAAACCAAAAGAGACCTACTTAAATGGAAAAATATACCATGTTCATGGATAGGAAGACTCAACTTAGTGAAAATGTCGATTCTACCCAAAGCGATCTACAGATACAATGCAATCTTGATCCAAATACCAACAGCATTCTTTAATGAGATGGAAAAACTAATCACCAACTTAATATGGAAAGGAAAGAGGCCCCGGATAAGCAAAGCATTATTGAGGAGAAAGAACAAAACAGGAAGCCTCACACTACCTGATCTCAGAAACTACTATACAGCCATGGTAGTCAAAACAACCTAGTACTGGTACAATAATAGACACACAGACCAATGGAACAGAATCGAGAACCCGGAAGTAAATCCATCCACCTATGGTCAGTTGTTCTTTGATAAAGTATCAAAGTCCATTAAATGGGGGAAAAACAGTCTTTTTAACAAATGGTGCTGGCAGAACTGAATGTCCATCTGTAATAAAATGAAACAGGATCCATACCTCACATCATACACAAAAACTGACTCAAAAGGGATCAAAGACCTAAACATAAAACTCATAACAATAAAGATTATGGAAGAAAAAATAGGGGCCCTAATACATGGCATAAATAGAACACAAACCATAACTAACAATGCACAAACACAACAAGATAAACCCTAAAAATTAAACACTTGCACTCATCAAAAGACTTCACCAAAAGAGTAAAGAGAGAACCTACAGACTTGGAAAAAATTGTTGGCTAGGACATATCCAACAAGATCCTAAAATCTATAGAATACTTCAACACCTCAACAAGAAAAAGACAAATAATCCAATTAAAAATTGGGCATAGGATATCAACAGACACTTCACCAAAGAAGACGTTTAGGCAGCTAACAGACACATGAAGAATTACTTGTGAACATTAGCCAGTAGAGAAATGCAAATCAAAACTACAATGAGATACCATCTCACCTCGACATTACTGACAGGAATTTAAAAAAAAAGAAAATAACAAATATTGGAGAGGTTGCCGGGAGCGTGGAACTCTTATGCACTGTTGGTGGGAATGTAAAATGGTACAACCACTAAGGAAAATGATATGGCACCTCCTTAAAAAGCTAGAAATAGAAATACCATATGATCCAGCAATCCCACTCCTAGGAATATATCCTAGAGAAATAAGAGCCATCACACGAATAGACATATGTACACCCATGTTCACTGCAGCATTACTCACAATATCAAAAAGACGGAAACAACCTAAGTGCCCATCAACAGATGGATAAACAAATTATGGTACTTACGTTGTTGTTGTTAGGTACCGTGGAGTTGGTTCCTACTCCTAGTGGACCCCATTTACAATGGTCCTGCACCATCCTCACAATTGTTGTTATGCTTGAGCCCATTGTTGCAGCCACTGTGTCAACATATATGTGTATATGTGGTAAATATACACAGTGGAATACTATGCAAAGATAAAGAACAATGAGGAATCTGTGAAACATTTCACAACATGGATGAATCTGGATGGCATTATGCTGAATGAAATAAGTCAATCACAAATGGGCAAATATTACATGAGACCACTATTATAAAAACCCAAGAAAAGGTTTACACACAGAAAAAAACAATCTTTGACAGTTACAAGGGAGAGGAGGGGTAGAGAGGGGAAACCACTAACTAGATAGTAGACAAGTGTTAACTGTGATGAAGGGAAAGACAACACACAATATAGGATAAGTCAGCATAACTTGACCAAGGCAAAGTCATAGAAGCTTCCTAGACACAACCAAACACCTTGAATGACTGAGTTACTGGGGCTCAGGGCTGGGGACCATGGTCTCGGGAGTCATCTAGATCAACTGGCATAACATAGTTTGCAAAGAAAATATTCTGCATCCTACTTTGGTGAGTAGCATCTGGGGTCTTAAAAGCCTGCGAGCGGCCATCTAAGATACATCTATTGGCCCCATACCATCTGGAGCAAAGGAGAACAAAGAAAATCAAAGAAACAAGGAATTTATTAGTCCAAAGGACTAATGGAACACTTGAACCACAGACTCCAGAAGCCTGAGCTCAGAAGAACTAAATGGTGCGTGGCTACCACCACCAACTGTTCTGACAGAGATCACAACAAAGAGTCCCAGACTGAGCAGGAGAAAAATGTAGAACAAAATTCAAATTTACAAAAAAAGACCAGACTCACTGGTCTGACAGAAACTAGAGGAACCCCCGAGACCACGGTCCCCCGGACACCCTGCTAACTCAGAACTGAAGCCAGTCCCGAAGTCCACATTCAGCCAAAGATTAGACAGGTCTATAAATTAACACATGTGAAGAACATGCTTCTTAGTTCAATCACGTATAGGAGAACAAATGGGCAACACCTGCCCAAAAGCAAAGACGAGAAGGCAGGAAGAACAGGAATCCGGGCTGTAAAGGAAAGGCAAAGAATGTTGACACATTGAGGGGATTGCAACCAATGTCACAAACAAATTTGTGAATAAATTTTTGAATGAGAAACAAATCTGCACTGTAAACTTTCAGCTAAGACACAATAAAATTTAAAAGAAAGAAAACTGGGGCTAGAAAGAGGAAAGTGGAACATAATTGGACTTTTAAGTAGTCAGCCGAATGCTAAAGTTCCAATAAGTCTATCTCAAGCTTTCAAAATATCTTTTGTTGCAATTTGTAATTTTCAAAGGGGAATTTTATATCTATTATTTTATTTGCGCCTTAAAAAAATAAGGCTGGGCAGACATTTTTTCATACCTTCCATAAATGAAAAAGGCCGAGGCTCTCAGGCCTGCCAAAAAGAGCCAGAAGGAGAATTCCGTTTTCTGACTCCTAGTCCAACAGTCTCTTGAATACACTTTGCTGCTTTATCTTTGAAATGTAAACAGATTCCAAATTCGTTTGGTTTTTGTTTTAAAACAACACCCTGTGAAGGACCCAAGGTGGTTATTTTTACTGGTGTAAAGTAAGACTTCGTAATTGGCCTCACGGATTCTCCTTTCAAAGCAATAGTTAACGTGGTTATCTCCCTTTTAAGGTGGCCGATCTGTGTACTTTTAAGGTGGCCGATCTGTGTACTTAGCAAATCCACATAATTTATTCTAAGAGGTCTAAGGGGATTTTCATTTTCAGGTTTCTTTCACTTTGTGGCCTTTTAAGCTAGGAGGCTAATCATTCTGCATTATGGTAAGTATTCAGTCAAGAATGGGAGGCGCTCTGTACCCAGCCCCCCCAGCCCCCGCAAGTCTGTGGTTTTCTTTAGGAGAGCGTTTCTCTTCTTTATCACATGACTTGGTTAAAAAACGAGTTTAGCTATTTGAGGACATTCAAGATAGCCCTCCCTTTTAAAACAGAAAACTAACATTATTAACTTTCGCCTATATGATTTCCACTTTTCCTAAGAAATTCTGCTAATTTAAATGAAAATAAAAAATATATATCCATCAAGGGTCCAATTTGAAACAACTAGAACCAAGATTAAGCATTAACAGTTCCTCAAGATGCCCTAGACCTCTATCCAGTCTTTGAATTGAATGTTTGCTCCCACCCATCTCTTCATTCTTCTATGTTCCATCCCTGTCCCAACAAGAAGTCAACAGCAATGACAGTCCTGGCTTATATGAGCAAGTGTACAGATTGAGTTAAAAAGCTGGCTTTGAGTCATAAGCAAGTATAAAAAAGAAGAAAACAGGCAGTGCTTTTCTACCCATGTGATCATCAGTATTGTGAATGCTGGTTGAACACTGTGCCTGGCATATCACATTCAATTCCCTACTCTATTAGGGACAAAAGTGTTCTATTTCCATAGCTGTTAAATTCCCGTCCTTTGAAGTTCTCAGGTTGTCTGGTTCTTGTAACTGGAACCAGAATTTCGATTCACATTCTGTAAGCCTCGAATCCTTTCCTCTTTTCTTTCTTTGCTCTGATATAAAGGTTGCATTTTGGGGAAGGTTAATTCTTTAGCAAAGGCATTGGTGGTTCAGTGGTAGAATTCTTACCTTCCATATGGGAGACCCGGGTTCAATTCCCAGTCAATGCACCTCATGCGCAGCCACCACCCGTTTGGCCGTGGAGGCTTGCGTGCTGCTATGATGCTGAACAGGTGTCAGCAGAGCTTCCAGGCTAAGGACTAGGAAGAAAAGCCTGGCAATCTACTTCCAAAAGTCACCCAATGAAAACCCTATGGATCACAACGATCTGAGCCCCAATCCATCATGAGGAACATCGTTCCGTTGTGCATGGGATCGCCATGAGCAGGGGACCAACTCAATGGCAGCTAACAACAATGATTCTTTAGAAGTTTACTAAGGTTAGAAATAAAGACAAAAAATTCAAAGAAGGATGGCCATCAAGGAAAGGAAAGAACGGAGGGAGGGAGGGAGCAAGGAAGAAAAGAATGAAAGAGTTTAATGGGGCGTTAGAAAGGGTTGGCTTTGCTACTGCATGAAGGAAAGATAAAACCCGATTCCAATTCTTTAAACCGATCTGGACGTTAAGAGATCTGGCCAGTCATAAACACGTAACTGTTATGGGAAAGATGGAGGAAGCACCAGTGTAGACACCAACATGCCTAAATCCCTGCCTTCTTGTGAAATCAAGCTACTATAAACAGCATTCACTCCCTGGAGATTTACTAATAAATAATCCCTCTGCCATAAGGTTAAAGCGATCAACTGCTAACCGCAAGGTCGATGGTTCCAAACCACCAGCGGCTTCTCAGGAGAAAGATGTGGTAGTCTGCTTCTGTAGAGATTTACAGCCTTGGAAACCCTATAGGGTCACTATCAGTCAGAATCAACTCTATGGCAGTGGGTTTGGTCTTTTGCGGGGGTTTGAAGGTTTTAAAAATACGTAGTATCAATCCCTTGTTGAACAAAATGGATGTGGGGCCACCAAAATTCCATCTGGACTAGGGTCAACTGTCTGGCTAAGACCTAGTTCTCAATCGAGCTGTCACTGAATCTCTGCTAAAGCATCCAGATCAACAGTTCTCAGAATCACGGGAGAGCATATTTCACATGCAGATTCCCAGCCTCCTCTAAAAATGATTCTAATTCAACAAGTGTGAAGGAGTGGGAGAGGCTTCTGATACAGGGTATTTGAACAAGAATAATTCTGAATAACCCTCCAAATGTGGTCCACGGACCAACAACATGAGCTTCACCTGGGAATGTGTTAAAATGCGGACTCTCTCCCCAGATCTACAGAATCAGAATCTACACTTTAACAAGATACCCAGATAATTTGTATGCAAAAGAAAGTAATACTTTGTGATATTTGAAAATTATATAAAATTCAAATTTCAGTGTCCAGAACTAAAATTTTATCAGAATACGACCATGTTTATTTGTTTACTTGCTGCCCAGGGCTGCTTTTGAGCTACAACAGCAGGGTTGAGTTGTTGTGACAGAGATTCTATGGCCTGCAAGGCCTAAATATTTACTATCTGGCCCTTTACAGGGAAAGTTTGCTAACCCCTGCAAAAAAACTTTATGGACACTGAAAGCCGAATTTCATACAGTTTTCACATGTCACAAAATACAATTCTTCTTTTGATTTTTTCAACATTTAAAAATGTACAAACAATTCCTAGCTCTCAGGATGTAAAAAAACAGACAACATCTAATCAACCAGTATTCTGCAAAGCTTCATTTGGGAAACACAGTCCAGGTTTCCTGAGGGGCGGGGGAGGGGAGGGTGGAAGGGAAGCTTAAGCAAAGCATTTCAAGCTCAAATATGGTTACTGTCTCCCAAAGCAACAGATTTGGCAACAGATGATCACTAAGGTCCCTTTTGGTACTGATATTTCATATTCCTAGCATCTCCTCCACTTTCTTCTTCAATCTCTGCCTCCTTAATTCCACTCCCGCTAGCACACACACACACACACACACACAGAGAATAACCATTGCTGTTGAGTCGATTCCAACTCATGGTGATCCCATGTGTTACATACAGTTTTCTTGGCTGTAATCTTTATGGAAGCAGATTGCCAGGGCTTTCTTCCACAATGCTGCTGGCTGGGTTTGAACCACCAACCTTTAGGTTAGTAGCTGAGTACAAACTGTGCCACCCAGGGACCTCCACTAGCACAGGACCATTTAAATTGCTCCAGAAGGAAAAAAAGTTTGGAGGACAGGATCCACTGGTGACAAATCTGTACTGGCTGCCCCTTATGGTCCTGCAGAGATTTTTGAAAGAATAAGCATTGTCTGTCCTACTCCAGCCTCTTTTTAAAATCTGGAATTTAGCTATCTTGATGGGTAAAGGCATTCCTTCCTATCTTCACTACCTCCCTGCACATGCTAGTGAACATTTTCCCCATGACTATTGCCCTCTCTCTTGCCAATAGTCATCCTATTTCTCCTCAAGGAATTCATCCTTTGCCTGGGCTTAGCCACTTGGTTAAGCGGACTTCCCCCACCCCCAAATTCCGGGCATGAGACCCTGATTTGATTAAACCAATGTTTATAACCCAGTCTTCTGATCACCATTCTTAGCTCAAGGCGGTTGTTGTTGTTAGGTGCCATCCAGTCGGTCCCAACTCATAGCGACTCTATGTACAGCAGAATGACACACTGCCGCTCCTGCACCATCCTCACAATCGTTGCTATGTTTGAGCCCATTGTTGCCGCCACGGTGTCAATATATCTCATTGAGGGTCTTCCTCTTTTTCGCTGACCCTCTACTTTACCAAGCATGATGTCATTCTCCAGGGACTGATCCCCCCTGATAACATGTACAAACTTTGGATTTCAAAGTACATGAGACTAAGTCCTACCATCCTCAGTTCTAAGGAGCATTCGGGCTCTACTTCTTCCAAGAAAGATCCGTTCATTGTTCTGGAAGTCCATAGTATACCCAGTATTCTTCACCAACACCTTAATTCAAAGGCATCAATTCTTCTTCAGTCTTCCTTATTCATTGTCCAGCTTTCACATGCATATGAGGTGACTGAAAATACGATGGCTTGGGTCACGTGGACCTTGGTGCTCAAAGTGACATGTTTGCTTTTTAACACTTTAAACAGACCTTTTGCAGATTTGCCCAAGGCAATAATATGTCGTTTGATTTCTTGACTGCTGCTTCCATGGGCTTTGATTATGGATCCAAGTAAAACAAAATCCTTGACAACTTCAATCTTTTCTCTGTTTATCATGATGTTGCTTGTTGGTCCAGTTGTGAGGATTTTTGTTTTCTTTATGTTGAGGTGTAATCCATACTGAAGGCTGTAATCTTTGATCTTCATCAGTAAGTGCTTCAAGTCCTCTTTACTTTCAGCAAGCAAGGTTGTGTCATCTGCATAACACAGGTTGTTAATGAGTCTTCCTCCAATCCTGATGCTGTATTATTCTTCACATAGTCCGGCTCCTCAGATTATTTTTCTCAGCCTACAGATTGAATAAGTATAGTGAAAGGATACACATCTTTCACTGATTTTAAACCACGCAGTATCCTCTTGTTCTATTCATACTACCCCTTGGTCTATGTACAGGTTCTGCATGAGCACGATTAAGTGTTCTGGAATCCCATTCTTCGCGGTGTTATGCATAATTTATTATAATCCACATAATTGAATCCCTTTCCATAGTCAGTAAAACACAGATAAACATCTTTCTAGTATTCTCTACTTTCAGCCAAGATCCATCTGACATCAGCAATGATATCTCTCATTCCAAGTCCTCCTGTGAATCTGGTGTGAATTTCTGGCAGTTCCTTGTCGATGTACTGCTGCAACTGTTTTTGTACATGATCCCAGATGAGGGCCAGTGAGTTGTAAAGAGATATTTCCTGGGATCCCTTCTCAAAAGATGCTACTGAAGGAAAGAAACTATTTCCTAAAGGATGCAAACAAAAAAGAATGTGGTCATGAGACCTACTGACAGCCATCTTGTGACCATAGGGGAAAGCCTGCCAAAATATAGCACCAACACAAAGAAGGCAGAGATGAGAAATGGAGAGGGTTTCCTTTGAGCCTTGGATCACTGTTATGGATTAAATTGTGTCCCCTCCTGCCCCCATATGTGTTAGAATCCTAACCCCTGTACCTGTGGAAGTAATCCTGTTTCAAAATAGGATTTTCTGTTATGTTAATTAGATGGTGCCCAGTAGGGTGAGTTCTTAATCTAATCACTTCTGAGTTATAAAAAGAGCAGATTAGACACAGGCATACCCACATATGAGGGAAGACAGACGCCATGTGAGGATTGTCTCAAGCCAAGGAATTACCTACAAGAAAAAACTACCTACAAGGAAGGTAGAGGAACTACCTTGTAGCAACTACCTATAAGGAAAGAACCAACATGGCCAAGACCCTGACTTTGACTTTTAGCCTCCAGAACTGTGAGAAAACAAATTTCTGTCTTTAGAGCCCCGCACTTGTGGTATTTCTGTCGCAGCAGCACTAAGAAACTAAGCCAATCACACCTCATCTGAAGCTATCCCTAAACTCTTCAGATGGGTGACCTAACAAAGTCCCTTGTTTAAACCAGATTGAAAAGAATTTCCTATTATTCACAACATAGAATTCTAATGGTCCTTGACCTGTAGTGATCCAAGCTAGGGACCCTGATGCCAGCAGCACCCCCCGCGTCATGTGTGGGGTGTTGCGGTTTTCTTTTCTCCAGTTGTATGCTCTTCCGGTATTCACCCTTTAGCAGAACCACAGACATACCTGAATCGGAAGCCACCCTTTCTGTTAAGGGCAATTGGGGGAGTTACAGGTTTCAGTGTGGGACTTTTCAATCAATCACAGAAGGCTTCTCAGAGGAGGTGGGAAGTTCTTGTTTCCCTCTTTCTCTGGTCAAAGCCAAGCCAACTGGGGCCAGTAGACAAGACTGTAGATTGATGGGGAGGACTAGGAGTTAGAGAGCCTCCTGAAACAGTGCTTCTCAAATTCAAATGTGCTTGGGGTGTTTGGTTCAAATGCAGAGTCCCCAGTCCTGCCCCAGGGGCACTGAGTCAGCACCTCAGGGGCCTGGGTAGAACCAAGAAATACACAAAGTATTTTAGGTGCTTTGGATTCAGGTGGACCTTGAACCATATATTAAAAATCATGGTCCTAAGAAATGTATTTTTTCAAAAATTTTAAAATTTAAACAACAAAATTATTTTAATAAAGCTTACTTTTTACATACTTCCAAACAGTATGGCTCACTGGATTATCATGAAAACTCTTTTAAGTTGACAGTATTCTTAAATAAAATGAAATTTATTTTAAAATGAAATGATGTATGTAAAAGCACCTACCACAGACTTTGACATACATCAGGTCTCACCAAGTGTTAGTTATACAATATAACCAACATTTATACAATGCAAGGAGTATACCATCATTTTACCAAAGAGTAAATTGTGTTTCCAAGGTGAAATGACTGATAAGAAGTTATCCTAACTAGTAAAGACCTTCAGGTCCTGAGGGGCATTATAGTCACTACGGTTGTAGTTGATAGTTGTCGTGAAGTCGATTCCAACTTACAGTGACCCCATGTGTGTCGCAGTAGAACTGTGCTCCGTAGAGTTTTCATGCCTGTGACCTTTCAGAAGCAGATCGCCAGGCCTGTCTCCCAAGGTGCCGCTGGGTGGATTTGAACCGCCAACCTTTCAGCTAGTGGTTGAGTGTTTGTGTCTGCCACCCAGGGACCCCTAGGTCCCTCTTTAGAAGCAGAGAAACCTTCTGAGGTTGTTTGTTTTTCCTCCTGACTCACTGAGCTGCCATCAATTTCACAGTGTTTTTAAAGATGCAGAAGAACAGCGGTTAAACGTGCTGAGGGCTAGGGGTATACGAGCCTTGGAGAAAGGCCATCCTGGGCTCAAATCCATGTACCACCACCTATTAGATGTGCAGTTGATAGCAAGTTACATAGCCTCTCTGTGCCTTAGTTTCCACATCTGTAAAATGGGGAGTATTAAATGAGGTATTACAGCTGCTTAGGATATTCCCTGGCATACCCCAAGCACTTGAAATATGTTAACCACTGTTATGAGCCATTTGCTTTACATGCCAAAGGGAAAGAGTCAGTCCAGAAGCAGGACTACGTTCTTGGGGAAGCTGGAGAGCTGGGGCCAATTCTGGCTGAAGCTGAGCATGGAAAGAAAGAATCCCCCTGCAGCCCGTGAGGGTTGGGCTGTGTGCCCAGCACATCCCACTTAAGGACCATTCACAGATATTCGTTACTTAGAAAGTCATTTTAATTAGTCCTGCTTTGCTAATTACACTTTAATGACTAGAAACTAGGCTGGCAATACTGGGGTTTGCTGTTCTGAGTGGTAGTTTTTTAGCAGCATCTGAAAATAGAAGTGACTGATTTTAACATCAGACTTTTATCTCTAAATGGAACCTCAATGGGGCAGAGCGCTGGGAATCCAAGGAGGAAAGTCTGGATGCCAGAGGACACTCTTAGGTGGTTCCCATCCCTTTTCCAGTTGGTTCCAGGCCTGTCAGTCCCAAATCTAAGCCCCACCCCCACCCCTTAGCATCAGGAGACAGCTGCCTGCTTGTAGGGAGATTTAAAAAGTCTAAAACCTGTGGTTTGTAAAAACATTTTGCTAATAACAAATAACTTGTGCTTAAGGAATGCCTACTCTGTGTTCAGCATTCTGCATGCATCATCGCATTTAATGCTCACAGCACTCCAGTGATGCAGGGCTAGTATTCCATCCATTTTACAGCTAAGGCAAATGAGGCACAGAGATGAAGTGACTTCACTAAAGTCACAAAGGTCGAAGTGACAGAGGTGAAACTGGAACCCAGGCAGTCCTGAATAAAACCAGCAAGTTTCTGGCTGTTCGTAATCACTGTTTAAACACACACTTCTTTGCAACATTCAATCTTGGTCCCTGTCTTCCCTTTTTAACTAAAAATGGAGGCCTTAAAAAAAAAGTTGCTACAATTCTAGTGGAATAACAGTAGTAACGCCGTTTGCTAGGCACATTGTGCGTCCCAGGTTCTCTGCCTAACACTTAAGACCCGTTGTTATTTAACCTTCTCAACAACCTTAAGTATCTATCCAGACCCATTTTTCAGATGAGAAAACTGAGACTCAGAGTTCAGTGATTTGTCCCAATGCCACAGAGCTAGTAAGGTTCGGGTCGGGAACTAGAAAATAAAGGTCTAATTAAATGTCAGCCTAAGAAGGGCTGGGTTGAGACCCGCCAAATCGCTGCCCCAGACTCCGCGCATCCGCCTTTCTCTCAGCGCTCCCAGAAGCGCTGCAGCTGCCGCTGGAAAAGGCAGCGGTCTCCCGCCCAGCCCCCACCCCTGCCCTGCGCTAATGGGGGTAAAGCTCCGCCGGCGCCATCCTGCAAGCCGAGTCTGATAATAGCCCTGATTAAATGGCGGGGAAGCCAAGGGAAGGACCCCGCCGCCGCCATCGCCACGGTCACCGCGCCGACTAAGCAGGGACCGGCAGTGGCTGAGGCTCTAACTCCGGCGTCTGCGTCCCAACCCCAGGGGAGGCGGCCGCCGGATCCTGGAGCACCATCTCCAGCCCCTGGTCCCGAGTAAGAGACCGCACGCGTTCGAGAGTGGCCCGAACGACGCGAGGGTATAAGCAAGTTTGAGTCCGCCTTTCCATTCAGCTGTTCGCCAGTGATCCTGACAGCGAGGGCCTGGGAGGGATCTTTAGCAGTCAGAGTCCACCTTGAGGGACACTGAGTGGCGGAAGCGAGTGGAGCGCGGAGTGCGGCGCCATCCTCCGCAGCTCGTGACGGGTCTCTCTCTGGGCAGCCTCGGCCTCTCCAAAATGAGGGACGACTGTCCCTAAGGATGGTGGAGAGAAGGGAGAACCGGCGCGACCCAGAGAGCGAGAGCTTGCCTCGCAAGCGCCCGTGCCTCTTGGTTGTCAAACGCATCTGTCTCCAGCCATCGCGTCGTCCTAACTGGGATCACCCTCACCGAGCGCTCAGCCAGCGCCCGGCGCTGTGCGAGACACGTCCCACATTTCACATAATCCGCACAGCCTTTCGGGGAGGTCAGGGTCGTGGTCACTCCCTCCGCCTTCACAGCTGGAGAAACTAAGGCACAGAGCAGTCCAGATAGGCCAGGGTCACACGGCCAGTAAAGAACAAAACTAACCTCGACCTCTAGCAGCCTGACTCCAAGACTTAAGGGTACACAGAAACTGCGGGTGCTGAGCGAACGGCGCCCTGACCTGTGCACAGACAACGTGAAAGCGTGCACCGCGTGCCGGGTACCCGCATAGATCCACGCGAGCCGTGCGCTCTCCGCGCGGCCTGTCCTCGCCTCCCTGGCGGCTGAAACTCCTGGTCCCGCAAAGCCTGAGTATTTCTCAGTAATTAATCCCCAAAAGAAAAAAGTTGTCAAGGCCGCCTGGGCCCGCGGTCTGTGCCGCAGCCAAAGGCCTTTATTTGGCCCACCTGCGTTGCGGTGCTCCGGTTCTTCGCTTTTCGCGCGGGGTGGGTGGGCAAGCGAGTCACATCTGCCCACGCTCTTCTGAACAAAGTCCTCGCTCCCTGTGGGCAGACAACAAAGAGGTGCTCGTGTTCCCAGGCTCTGGAGCTATTTACAAACAGACCAGAAAAATTCAGCCCCTTTCCCCCAGCCACCTCTTTTTCCAGATCAGGAAAAAACCGAGTTAGTGATAGAAATCGACATGGGGTGGAGATTAAGATTAAGGAGAGAACAGACTTCAGTTACTCAGATCAGGGTCGCTTCCTGCTCCACTTGGAAGCCATCCGTGTGCCCCCGAGCAAGTGAGTTGTTTAGCCTTCCGAGAGACTCATTTTCTGAAACTTTAAAATGCTGTATAACAATGCTACCTGCCTTCTATTGTTATCAACATTAAGTGTTCCATGGCAAGCACCTAATACAGTTGCTGGCGCATATTAAGTGCACCACAGATGCTATCGGTAATGCGTTTGAAAAGCTAGCATCCAGGACTTGCAAAGTACGCAAACGCCCTCAAAACACAAAATTTAATGGAAGGAAATCGAGCGATAAAGCAGATTGTGGTCCTATTGCCTTTCTAGCAAGGGCGTTCGCAGACGAGGCCGGCTGTCTGCGCATCTGCAGCTAGCTCCTCTGTTCCATGTGGCGGCACGCGGGTTTCTATCCAACTAAGGAGCCCGAGTGGAACCTAGAACCTCTACAGATCCCAGAGGAAAGACTGTTTTGCAAACTCTTTGAAGGCAGGGTTGAAAGTGGGGCTGTTGAACACATCTTCTATCATCCCTAAATGGAAAAGGAGGGTTTTTCCAAATTCCAGCGTTAGCCCGCAGTTAATACCTGAGAAGTTTTTTGCGTTTACACAGACATCGCTTCGTTTACTCTTCACAACAAACTCCTTGATGTAGGATTATCATCAATAACTATATCTTATAGATGAGGAAACTAGGCAACACCTCCTGCTCCAAACCAGTGTTTCTAGTGAAGTCACCAACACCACCCTCTGCAAGGGCTTTTATTAAAGTTACTTGTTCTGTCTTATTTGTATTTCACATTAAGTCAATAAGCTGTACATCCTAAGAGTTCTATTAGCTAAATGTTGGGAGGCGGGGTGGGTATGAGGGATGTAAGATGCAGCCAAACCTATGTTTTTCATATTGATTTTTTTAATATAATCTCCCCAGCTAGACTTTGAACTCTTGAAGGGCAGGGGCCATATCCAAATCGTCCAAGCCGCTCTCATCCATAACAAGCCAGTGACTGGCCCAGAATGAATGAAGTCCACATATAAGCTGAATTCTCTATTTCTGCACCTTCTTTCCTCAAGTCTTTATCATGATTTCTGTTTCTTGTATTTATGTGTTTATTATTTGTGTCTTGCACCAGACTGTGAGTTGCAAGAGGCAGGAATTTTAGGGTTGTAATCACTATTCCATTCCTGGAGACTAGCACAATACCCAGCCCAAACTAAGTAGTAAATAATATTTGAAGAATGAACAAATACTCTCCATTTTTTGTCTTTTATTATAGGCATACATCTTTGTTCCCTTTCATAATACATGCTTCAAGTCTCCTGGAGCATGCTTACATTTGGGAATAGACATCCAGGCACTTCCCGGGATGTATTTTGCCCTTGTAGAGACTCAAGTTCTTCAGTCAACAGCTTCTGGGGTGATTTGCAATAGAAGCTAGTGGCAGGGACATGGAGCCTGAGTCATTCCCACCTTGATTCCTCAAACCTCCTGACAAGAACGTGGATAGGTTGTCAACAAGAACTGCTGGCTCTGGGCAAAGGCAGGAGGTGGCTGGAGGATCTGTGGAGACACTCCAGCAATCACCAGAGGAGGAGAGTGTGCAAAGTTGGTTGGTGGGAGGCTGGATCATCTTCCCAAATGCCTCAACTGCTATTAGTTTAATAGCAATTTTACTTTGCAAGAAGAAGGGTGCTAGCAAGACAACTGTGGTTGCTCTTCTACAGAAATAGCCTCATTTCCTTTTGTGGTGTGTGTGTGTGTGTGTGTGTGTGTGTGTGTGTGCGCGCGCGCGCGCGTCACCTGTCTGGCGACGGCGTGCGTCTTTCCCACAGGCACCCACACGTCCAACCCGGGGCGCCTGGGCACCCGCCAACAGAACCTTCATCCAGAAGCAGGGAGCATGTCCTCTGCCCGCTTTCCTCCCCATCATGAGGGGTTCCCGCTTTGTTAGTCCAGCAGGAGCCACGCTTTTGAAACCAGAGAGTTGCGTTGGAATCCCTGCTTTGCAGTTTATTATCAGCGTGATTTCGAAGCAAAGAGTTAACCTTCCTGGCAGGGCCTGGGCTAGGGTGAGAGCCCAAAATTTAAGGGCGTCTTAAATTTTTAATTATGAAAATAGTATTTTAATGTAGCAATTTAAAAAATAAAAACTCATGCAAAAAAAATCCATGATGTGCCAAAATACATAAATTGTAAATAAAGACAGGATCCCTCTGAGGACGGGTGACTGGGAGAGGGTCGTGGGGAAGGTAGCCGAAAAGGAGGTTTGGAGAAGGAAGGCGAGAGCATACGTGAAGGAGGCGGAAGGGGAGAAGAAGGAAAAGGAAGAGGGAAAGAAGAGAGGGTAGAGGGGTGGGGGGAAGAGTAGGTTTGGGTTCTTTGACCACAAGGTCAGAAAACTTTCTTTGCGTTCTCGGGATCAAGCTGCGAATTTTGCACCCTAGTGTAGTGAGGGGGTTCTTCTCCTGACACTAGGAGGCCTGGCGCGCCTAGGGCCCGGCTCTGCAGTCTTCAGCTCGTGGAGGACGATCAGGGAAGCAAGCGGCCGCGGATAGAAACGGGAGAGTCGCCAACCTGAAAGTTGTCCTGTGAGGAGGCTCTGAGGCCCGGCGCCGCGCCTGACCTCTGCCCTCAGGCGGGAGGAGAAGGGTCTGCGAGGCCGGGCGGTCGCATTACGCTGAGGATAGGAGAAGGAAAAGGACCGGGGCGGGGGGCTGCATGCGGGGAGACCTTACGGGTCCCGCGCGGGCACCCGTAGCCGAGCCGCGGAGCCGGAGCGCGCTCGAGCTGCCTGTTGCGGGGAGCCTGAGGCCCGGCTGATTAAAGTCGCAGTCACCGCGGGCTCCTGCCAGAAGAGCCTTTCCCTTCACCTCCCTAGGCCCACAAGACATTCTTTCCTTGGTCCCACAGCTCGGCGCGGGTGTAAGAGCCCGGGCCGCACGCGCACACACGCTACCCCGGAAGGTCAGATGAAAACCTCAGGCCGCGCCCTCCAGCAGCTGGATTTTTGCTTTGCCCTTAGAGCGGGAACTGGGCGAGAGCGCGTCCATCGGCCCGCAGTCGGCCCGGGCCTGGCCCCTCCCGGGGCGGCCCGAGGCCTGGACTCCCAGGACGGCCTTGGGGCTGGCCTGGGAGGGGGCGCTTCTCCGGGACCACCTGGCTTCGCAAAAAACTTAACCTTGCCAGGGCGTGCTTCACAGCCGAGGCCGAGATTCCTCAGAGAAAAGACTCGGACCCGCCCTCCAGCTGCTCGGTGAATCCGAGACCGCGCCGCGCGCTCCCTGCTCGGCGCGGGACCGCGCGCTGCTCTCGGTGCGCCCCGGGGACGCGCCACAGCGGCCTCCGGGGGATTGTGGCCGCCCTCCCCACATGGCTTTGGGCGCCTTTCTTGTTCTGTAACCCGAGTTTACGAATCCGAAGGCACCGAGGCCCGTTGCTTGTGCTTTTAAAACGTCTACCAAAAAGAGCGGAAGAGAAGATGGGGACGAGATTTCGAGCCACGATTGACGGTTGCCCCAGAAGTCTGGGGAGCCGTCCGTGTGCTGAGAAGCGTGTCTCCTTTCTCCGCTTCTCTCCGGCGGCCAGCCCTGGCCGCGTCTCCTGCCGTAAGCGTGCAGTGAAGGGGTGAAGGAAAGGGATACGGCGTCCCTGGTGTGTCTGCAGATGGTTAGTGAGACCAACCGGGAACCGATCTGGTTGCTCGTGGCTAGGAGTTCTGCGTTAGAGTTCGTTAAGCGAGGGACCATTGGCCAAAAGCAGGAAACCGATTGTTTCCCAGACAATTCTCAGGACTGACTAAATTTTGAGGTCCGGAGGCTACCAATGGGAATTTGGAAGGGAGTCGTGTATAGGGAGACAACATCTTCCAGTCCTCCGTATAATCAAACTCCGTACAACCAAATTTGGACGTATAATCAAAATGTACATTTCTAAGGTCCACATTTTAACGGGATGAAAATAATGGTCCAATATCACCATATGACCCCAATCGTTTGGTACGTTCCAAAACTACATAGTTAATTCTACCTGAGCACCTGAGAGATAACGTCTCTGCAATCTTGAAACTACACTTCAATAATTAAATATGGTAAAATTCTGTACTTATGTTTGTACCTACGTTGGAGTACTGGCTACTATGTGCCAAGCTTTTAAGAACATTGCATTAATCCACAGAGCCACCTTTCAGGTAGGAATGAATTATTGGCCCGATTTTAGTAGATGATGAAACTGAGGCTTTGAGAGGTTAGGTAATTTACACAAAATCTCCAGGCTGCTGCGTGCTAAAGTCAGGATTCAAAGCCTTCTCCAAATCCAATGCACAATCCAGTAGCCTAAAGCAACCTCTGCCCGCCAGTCGTCAGCTTCAGAAAGGCCTGGAGGGATGTGATCGCTTTGTTCCAACCACTTCAGTGCCTTTACTTGTTAATCCGCGCTAACGTTAGAGTTTTGAAGGGACCTCAGAACTCGGCGCTCTCTGCATCGAGAGGCCTCTGGATCGCCCTTTGACAGCACCTCTCCGCGAAGCACCCGTTCCCCGTTTTTATAGCACCATATTGATTGGGAAAGGCAATAAATCTAAGAGGAGGGACAGTGTGCCCCCGATAATGATGTTTTAGCATATGTTTTACTGCCGCGGTTTCAACACCAGCGAGATGCATAGCTTGTTAGGGATTCCCAAACGGCTCACCTTTTGCGCCCGGGTTTGTTTAAAAGGGCCTTTCAGTTCCTTTAGTTTGCCGCTTGCCTCCGCGCTCGCTCAGATTTTCTTGCTTCTTATTTCACCCTTAATAGGATGAATAGGTCTCCCTCCCCACAAGAGACCCAGAACTGGGCTAAGGATGCATGGACACTTGGAAAAGAGGATGGAAACTGATTTGGGGCAATTCAATCTTTCTCTCGCTTCCTCCAGTCGGCTTCCGCCAAGGTTTACAGCCTTGGAAACCCTATGGGACAGTTCTACTCTGTCCTCTAAAGTCACTAAGAGTCGGAATGGACTCCACGGCAGCGGGTTTGGTTCTTGCGACTCACTTTTTCTGAAGATGTCCCTTTCATGGAATTATTCAAAATTCCAGTCTGAACCATTCACATAATTAAGATATGTTTTTCCTGTGTGGAAATGCCATGATAAGGTTTTGTATTTTGTTTTTAATTGAGGTATAAGTCCATGGCAAGTGTTAGAAAACTAAATCAGGAGAACAAGACCGACAATACCCTGCTGAAGCATATGTCAAAGTGGAGCCTAACCATGACTCCCTCCTTCCCCATTCCCCTCCCGCCCCCCCCCCCAAAAAAAAACACCTATTGCCAGGAAAGAAACCACTGTGTGCCATACGTTCAAAATAGCAAATATCATTGTTAAATTGACAAGGTGTGTTTATGTGTATGTTAGGGTGGGGGATTTAATAACTGAAGGACCTGGGTTGGCCAAAAACAGCAAAGAATCAAAGATTAGAGAATAGAAACTGACGGTGGAACGCATCCCTATTCTTCCTGCAGTTTAATTTGAATGTCTTCTGCTCGCAGCCAGCGTTACCCCTACTAACCCTCTCCCGTAAACAGTCGCAGCTGCAGGGCCAGGGTGTGACCAAGGACGTGGCCAGGAGTTCTTATCCCAAGTTCCGTTTGCTTCTAGCCAGCGGTGTGGCCTGGAGGGACGAGTGCCCGCTCGGCCTTGCGGGACCCGGTTTTCTCTATAGCAAACGGAGTTCAGTTGGACCACAGCGTAAACTCCTTTCAGCACCAAAAGTCTAAGGTTTTACGAATTTCCCAAAACATTTACGCATGTGTACTTTGCACTTCGAGACTATGCACTTCGCACGTTGAGACTGATACGAGAATACGTTTCTTAGTCACCTCCATGCAGCACCTTGTAAAAAGTATTAACACACGATGGCAAGACAAGCTTAAATCATGACTCTCCCCGATGTCATCATTTTCCTTACATAAACTTTCTCTGCAGCTATTTTGACTTTTAGTTTTTTCCTATACGTTTATTTCAGGAACTGGAGTGTGGAAAAAGTGAGGGGAGAGAAGGGCTGGTGGGAAATGGGTACTTTTGTTTTTTTGTTTTTTTTTAAAGACCCACCAAGAGGTTCCTAATCGCCAGACCGACTGGCTGGAAAGGAGTGCAAATATTTACATGTACAGCTTGAGTGTGTGTGTCAGCCTGAGTTTACACGGCTCCAAGTGAAGCGGATTACCCTGCGAATTCGGAGAATTTGAGTTATTCAGGCTCAACCAGGCCACCAGGACGCCCCTCACAGTCTTGGAAAGTCCTGGTCGCAGCCGAGTTTGCGAAGGCAGAAGGAATCCTCGTCTGCCCGAGCGCTGCGCGGTGCGCACTCGCTCACTGCGCGTCGCGTGGTCGCTGCAGAGTGCCGCTTCCCGGCACCGCGCGCCATCCCTCTCCTTCCCTTTTGCCGCAGCCCCACTTTCCAGAGTCTGTCTCCGAAGTATGAACTTCAGACGAAAGGCGTCCCGGTGCGCAGCAGAAGCCGTGATTCCTGAGAGCAGCACCCTTGCCAAATGCTCCCAGCTGTCTCCTTGAGTATCTTTTGCATGGCACGTGTTTCCAGCCCCATAGACAGTCAGATGGCTAGACCAATAGGCAGACTTTGGGGCCCAGAGAGCCCGGGGACCCAGTCCTAGGGGCGCACCGTGTATGAGACCAATCTGGCGGTTCAAAACCTGGCGCGCTAGCGCCGGCTGCGCGGCGCCGGTTTCCGCTCTACCTAGCGCTTCCCAACTTTCTTTTGGAACTTTGAGCAAGGGTAAGAAAAAGAATGGAGGAAGCGAGAAATCCCGAGGCTTCCTCTTGTCTAGCTTCCCGCACTGGGCCCATGCCTGGGATCCCGGGTCTTGGGCGGTGCCAAAGATGCCCTCTCCCGACAGCGCGCACCGCCCTGCGCCCCGGGACTGCGAGACCAGGAGAGGGGCTTCTGCGACAGCTGTGCCCGCCCAGCATGTGCCACCCCTTTCCCCGAACGGGTTCCAGGATCCCACAGGGTCGCGGAGTGAGGCCACGCGGGCGCCGCGCCCCCGACGCGCCCTCCGGGGCCGGGCCCGCGGCCCCGCCCCCGGCGGCGGAATCAGGAAGCCGTGACGTGAGCCGGCTCTGACTGGCTGCGGGCCGCCGGCATCGTTGCAGTCGGCAAATTAAGGCGGAGGGCTGTGAGCGCCCCGGCGCAGTGTCCTGCGCGCTGCGCCCGGCTCCGCACGCCCCCTCGCAGCGGCGCTCGGCCAACAACTACCTCCCAGCAGCTTAGGCTGCTCCGGCAGTCCCCAGCGGGGGAGGGAGCAAGCACGCGGGGTGCTTCGGAACCCCTGGGCTTTGCGCAGCTGATGTTGGTCTCCGGCTTCGAGTGGCTCAGCCTCTCGTCTTGCCGAGCGTCCCAGCATTTGCGCGTCTGGTTTAGCACAGGTTTTTTCTCTCACTTGCTCTCTGGCTAAGTCTTGAAGCTCTGGGGCCTTGTGGTCGGGGAAAGGAGAGGCCAGTGTGGAACTGTTGGAAGGTTGGAGCTGACACTTCTGGAGTCCCTGGCTCCGTGTGACCGCACGCGGGAACTTGGCGCTGTGTTTCGGGTCTGTATCTCCCCTGGGAATCTGAACGGCAGCTCAGCAGGCCCAGTTCCTGGCCAGGACCCGGAGCTGGGGGCCATGGAGTTCACCACCTCGCCCAAGCCTCAGCTCTCTTCCCGGGCCAACGCCTTCTCCATCGCCGCGCTCATGTCAAGCGGCGGTTCCAAAGAGAAAGAGGTCACGGAGAACACCATCAAACCCCTGGGTAAGTCGGACTGCCTGGCTGTCCGTGGAGGGCATGGGCGGTGTGTGTGTGAGAGTTTTGCCCGTCCGTCAGTCCCTCTGTTCCCTGGCCGCGGGAGGCTCGCGAGGGTGATGGCTCGGGTGGCCGCCTTCCCCCGCGCGGGGCAGCGACGGATCCTCCGGCCTTAGGCCACACGTCGGGGAGTGGGAGATTTTTCTCTTTGGGGCCCGAGTTTTCTTTGGGGGCTTCTGGTTTTTCAGTCTGTTATACACAACCCGTATCGCATCTCGTTTTGGGGGCTCTCCCCAGCGGTTTGTTCAGAATCCTCATATCAAGTCGAACGTATGTATGTTTGTGGAGTACTATTTACTTAGTTCAGGGCACTATTTACTTAGTCCAGGGATAAATAATAATGAAACACCTTTTAAAACGCAACGAGATATACGGGACCATATTTGAAACTAAGAAGATTCTAAGAGATTTCATAAAAAGTCAGTTTAAATTTATTTTCCTTTGGACTTAAATAGACTAAACAGAGTCAACTTCTTAAAACCACTGTGAAATGCTGTAGAATAAGCCGGTTTGCCCCCATGAACCATTTTCATCACAGAAGCTCCAGGCTTACCAGTAAGACATCATTTTATAAGTGTGATCATTTTCAGTTGAGGTTGGCAAAAACATTAACCAGTATCCATTTCCCAAATTCCTCAACTTTTAGTTACACTGTTTATTTAACAACTTTTACCATTTATAGAAGAGTAGGAGAGTAGAGATTATGTTCTCCTCAGCACAAGTGAATTGTGTGGGAAAGAAACTGCTTCAGTGTCTTAAAAAAAAAAAAAAAAAGATCCCTTTAAAAATAAAGGAGAAAGAAGTGTCGTTTAAAAAGAAATGTTTTCGTCATCGCCTCTTGAGACCCCAGGAAATTAGTACTGCACGTGCTGGTCATCTGGTAAACCTAAACCTATGAAAAACGGCAACTTGTAAACTTAAAGTAATTTTTTTCTTTTTTAACCCTCCCCAATTTTTTCCTTCCTTCTCTCTATTCTTCCTAACACATTAAAGACACCAAATAATAATAAGAAGAAAATAAGGGGTCTGGGCAGAGAGGGAACAGAATTAAAATCCCTGTAGCAAACTGAAACCAAGGAAACAGAAACAGGAATAGCTACTGAAAGCCTAACGTCAACAAGTCTCTCCAAGTCTGCCAGGTTTTCATTCCCTTTCCCTGATTCTTCTCACCTACCCCATCTAAATCTAACCTGCCAAAAAAATTGAAATAATTAATCAAATTAACCTCAATTGTTTAGAAATAAATTAACTACCATTTTCAGAATTAAATTTGAGAGAGTTCACAACATTATCTATTCCTTTTGGGAGCCCCTGAATTCTTTATAAACACCCCCATTTCAGTTTGGTATCTAGCGGGAAAAGAATACCCCAGGTTAAAATTCCTGACAGAAATACAGATAGCAGATTGGAAAAGATTCCAGCTTCACTGTCATTTCAACATTGTTTCCTTCTCTATTTTGCTGAGAGAAGCCACTTTTTATTAAGTTCTAAACCGTAAAGCAGTTGCCAGCTCTCAGCAGATGGCCTCCACCCCCCCATCATAGTTTGTAAGATGAGAGTCTCTGCCCTGGGCTTTTGAAAGGGGTTCTAGAAGAACTAGCAGGCATTCTTGTCCCTAACACTGTTCAACAGAGCACAATTAGTGACTGCCAACTAAAGACTTCAGCAAGAGAAGCACTTAAAGGTTCTGTTAAGAGAATGTGGTACCTAAAACACTAGGGAGATGTTGAAGCCAACTGTAGGGCGAGGTCCACAGTGCCCTAAGAGTGCCCATTTAAGTGTACTAATTCTTTTTAAAAGAATTGCCTCAGACCCCTAGAGCATTTCCATATCATTTTCTTCCTCCTCCTCTTCCCTGGTCAGTCCTGGCACAGGGAGCTTGCTTTTTCCAACAGTTGGAAAATAAGAAATTTTTAAAGGCCACTTGATAATTCCCTATAAAGATATCATGCAAATGTCTTTCTGAAAATATTGGTAGAAAATAAGATGTTGCCATGACCTGGTTCCCTTTCTTTTAGTTAAAAAAAGGAGAAGAAAATTAATTTGATTTATTTTTAATTTAAAACATCTCTGAGCTAGATTGTCATTGTAAGAGAAGAAAAGGTAAAAATTCAACAGGTGTCTCTATTTCTTGCTGGCCTGCCCCATGTTGAGGAGAAGTGTGGGAAATAACAAAACATTTTATATGATATATACATGTTAGTTAAATGTAGCTGTACATATATATGTACACACAAACATTCAGAACTTTGAAGGTACTTAGACTTGTTTGGAGATCAGCTTCTCACTGCAGATTCAAGTAGTTTCTTTTTTAAGGGGTGGAAGATAATTGGGACAATTACAAAAGTTCCCCTGTATTTCATCAAAGTGACTGGTGTAGTCCCAGGCCCTTATCAGCTGTGGAGGAGAATGTTTGGTTCATAGGCAGTGGTATTTCAGCTTGATGGTGGATGGCAAAGCAATCTTCCCATTTTATTAATACTCTGCTAGCCTGGGGCTGGAGCTGTTTTCTTCACTTACAGGAACTTTTCATGGGGAAAAAAAATACACACATCACCCCTCAAGCAATTGTTCCAAGCCTGTTCCAGAAACGGCCCAGAGAGCTTGTTCCTGTGATTCAGCAAGCTGAATATGCTATGGTCTTTCATAAGATCTCAGGATAGGAGGAATATTGTAAAAATAATCTAACTCTCTCCTCTAAATGCCTAGGAAGCTAAGGGCCAGCCAGAGAGGTGATGTGACTGACCTTTTACCACAAACTCAGTGTCTTCCATTTCCCTGCCCCCTTTCATTCTGTCTTATGGAGAGAGGGCTTGAGGAAGAAAGGGAAAGTTCTTCTCAAAGTGAGGAAGGTAGTGCTGTCTTTACTCCTTTGGTCTCCATGGAGAAAAGTCTCTGCTAGTTGTCAAAGAGGCAGAACTTCTCACAAGCTGTGGAATCTAGAGTTTGAGAGGGATTACAGGAGGAATCCTTGCTCTTTATCCTTCTCCCGTCACCATCTTTCTCTTTCTCCACCCCTCACATTTTAATTCCCCAAAGTGGGTTTCAGTGCTGGCGGTAACAAGCCCTGGCTTCAGAACACACTCCTTGGTTCAGCAAGCAAGCGCTGGTCGTGTCACTCCATGGAAATTGCAGGCGTGTTCCGCATAATAATGGGTCATCTCTGCTGTCTTCGAGTTTCTGACCTTAACTTTTCTAAAATCAAATCCAGCTGCCTATTTTAGTTGTGCTGTTCTCCTTCCGCAGTATTTCCTTGCTTGACAGTGTCAGCTGTCATTCTCTATTCTTCTTGCCACCAGAGCAATTTGTGGAGAAGTCGTCCTGCGCCCAGCCCCTGGGCGAGCTGACCAGCCTGGATGCCCATGGGGAGTTCGGTGGCGGCGGCAGCGGCGGCGGCAGCAGCCCGTCCGCTTCTCTGTGCACTGAGCCGCTGATCCCCACCACCCCCATCATGCCCAGCGAGGAAATGGCCAAAATTGCCTGCAGCCTGGAGACTAAGGAACTATGGGACAAATTCCACGAGCTGGGCACGGAGATGATCATCACCAAGTCGGGCAGGTAGCTGGGCCTGGGCAGGTCGGGAGTGGGGGACCGGGATGGTGCCCTGGGTGGCTTAATGCGCCTCCAGGAACTGATGAAACAAGCTAGTCTTGGAGCACAGAGAGGAAGCTGCGTACCAGGGATGGCTTCTTTCCTCCAACTTGCCTAGGGAAGGAACTGCTGAGAGGGATGTCATCTACATTCTCCGCATCTGGCCGGGGGAGCCAACCCGGCTTTGAAGAGCTGGCCACCGGGATAATGCTCACAGATGGGGGGTGGGGGGCGGTCTCCGCTCCCTGTGGGTAGCCGGAGGGTTTGGAGGTGTCGGGTGGGGATCTGGAGGGCGGAAGGAACTGGCGCCCACGGTACTGGGAAGGAGACTGGGCCGGGTACACCAAGGGGCTGTAGTTTCCCGTTTTATTTGCCTCAATTTGCAGAAGCTGCCAGTTCCTACTAAATAGTAAAATAAAACCCTGGGCAGAAGAATGAAATTTGAAACAAGACTCCCCGTAGGAAGGGGCACTGTCTTAGTGGGTTCCAGGGTGAGCGGACGGGGTGGGGCTGGCAGGAAGTCCCTGGAGTGCGGGCGGCTCCCCTGGGCCAGGACCAGGCTCAGGAAGTCGGTGGCCCTTGGACCCTGTTCTCGCCAGCTCAGGACCCTGGGAAATACCCTGAGGGTCTTCTGAAACCCGGCTTGTGAACCTAGCTTCTCAGCCGAGTACTCTAGCTGGGGCGCGGGTGGGTTGCAGGACTCCATCAACTACGCAGACTTCCGGGCCTCGGGAGCTTGCAGTGCTTGCTAACGCAAACGCGTAGGGTTTTCCCTAAGCGTAGACCTTCTGGTGTTGACAAAAACTCACCAAGCTCGGAGGACTGGCACTTAAAATGACCTAGGCTTGGGAGAAGGTCGGATCTCTCTGAATTCATATCAAAGGGGGCTGGAGGGCTGGGGAGGGAAGAGAGTGGGACCATTTTCATCCGCTTCCTAATTCTGTTCACTAGGCAGCCTGAGCTTGGGCTGATTCTTTTTGTCTCCCTGTGTTAGGAGGATGTTTCCAACTATCCGGGTGTCGTTTTCGGGAGTGGATCCTGAGGCCAAGTACATAGTCCTGATGGACATCGTCCCGGTGGACAACAAGCGGTACCGCTACGCCTACCACCGGTCCTCCTGGCTGGTGGCTGGCAAGGCCGACCCTCCGCTGCCGGCCAGGTTTGTGCGGTCGGGGTCGGGTTTTTCTCCCAAGCGAAATGTTAACCCTGTTGGCAGGATGTCTCCGCCCTGACTGTTTGAATTTTAAGTAGGTCTATTTTTAAAGCTGAGGGATCTGGTAAGAGAGCTTTACAAGGCTGAGCTCCCCGGAACTGACTATATAAAATATAGATTCGTCTCTGAGAAAGGCAGTTTGCTCATAGATGAAACACTGCCTTTATTTGTCTTTTGCGATAATTTATTTCAAAGTCTTCCTTAAATTTTAATTTAAATATCTGTTAAACATCAGGACCTATTTCGTGTGACTACCATCATTTCTAGTTGGCAACTTAAAGCAGACTGAATAAACCCACTTACACCGTGCGTCGCCTCAAATTGGTGCGTTATAAGAAAGTGGTTGCTTATACCAAATATTTAATAATGTGGACTATATCTATACATAATAAACATCATTTTGAGTAAAACTTGGTTGTTTTTGACTAGTAAAGGGGTCAGAGATTTTAAGTAAGAAAAGCAAAAGGTTTAGTGGATGAACGTAATTCAACATTCAGTTAATCTTCTTTTATGTGAAACATTACTCATTTAATGTATTAAGGATCATAGATGTTTGTTTTTGTGGTATTCATGCCTATAATGTTTTCCCAGGAGTACCCGTTTTAAAAAAACCACGTGCAAACCTTCCTTGTTGCTGCTTTCTCCAAATCAGCATTCTGGGGGAGTAAAGTGGGGGAAAGAGCTAGTCTTTGCCTAGCTGAAGAGGTCCTGGCTGAAGGTTACAGGAATCTAACTTCATACTTTAATACAAAACAAACACTGTTAGCTGACTTTACATGTGGGTTTCTAAGACCAAGTCTCACAGCTTGTAAGTTGTTTTATGACTACCTAATTTTTGCAATTGATTGGAAGCTTGTATCAGAGCTGAAGATTTACTTAAATGTGCAGATTTAGGAACTTCGCGGTTATGGCTGGTTCTTTTTAAGCATCTCATCTGGAATCTTTGTCAAGGCACAGACTCAACACAGACAATTACACAGATAGTTCAGGTGGAATAGGAAGTTTAATTAGTAGTTGGTCGTATTACCCAGCTTACAGTACGCTAAGGCACTAGCCAAGAGATTAAAAGCCAGCTCTAAGCATTTGCACTCTCACCAGAGACTAGGAAGAACATCTTCCTGATCCTCCCAAATTTAAATAACAGGATTAAGAAATGTCTAAAAATCGCTGCTTATTTAAAAAAAAAAAAGAGCAAGAATCACCAGTTTGCAATAGACGTTAAATTGAATAGAATTTAGCATTCTCTACTTCTTACTATAACATAGCTAATTTTTTATTATTTTGAGTTTCCATGGCTGAGTGGATATTTGCAATATTGTTTTAAGCCAGAAAGAGAGGAAGAGAATTTGAGTAGATTCCTAACCATTTTTACAAGCACCGCCCTCTCCTTTTTTTTCTCTCTTTACCAAGTCTCTCCTCTAAGAAGTTACTCTCTCTTATTTAACATACATTTTCTTCCTATCTGAAGGTATGGGGAACTGGTGCAGGCCAGCAGAACTTGGGAATATGACATGCCTTGTTTATGTTACTAATCTGTTCTGGTAGACCTTGTACTAATACACTATCTCAACTGAAGCATGTTTAAGCTATTGCTGGAATTTTAAGTCCCGGGGACGTGAGAGAGGAGGGGCTTCCCCTATGCTTTTTCATTCATCCTAGGTCAGCTTATTTATATTGCTATTAGATAAACATATTTAGTACCATGTGGGATAGAGATAATCTAGATAATTTAAGCAACTACTCTTTTTATTATAATTAAAAGAAATAGTTGCTATATTTTCTGGCTGCATAAGAGAAGATAAGGAACTCGGGAGGTGGTAATTTTTTGTTCTGATGGTGGAAATCGCTTGGAGTTCTAGGTCTCTGAAACATTTTTATTTCAGACTAAAGCTCATTGGTCAGTTGGTACTAATCAAAAGAAATAAAGCTTGACAATATCTTTTGGTTATAAAAGTGGGAAAGATACGCATGATCTAAAATAATGTTATATTTTCCTATGGGACATTTCCTTTTCTTTTAAATAATAAATAAATTAATCTTTCTGTTAATGTGACTACATATGGCAAAGATAATATTTTAAGGGGGAATATTTCATTAACTTCTAGGACTTTAAGTATTTTTGGACCTTTTGGGGAGGAGTGGGGATGTGGTGCTGGTCAATAAAACAACTGCATCTATAAAGTTATAGCCTTGGAGGGATGATGCTTGAAAAGCTATTATGATTGTGTTATCAAAGAATACTTTAACTGAAAGGCAGTTAAACTCCTCTAAAAACAGTCAAAGGGACAGACAAACTCTTAAGCCTTTAAAGTTCTTTCGTGGGTCTGTTAAAAATTTTTAGTGCCGTCGGCCCTTTTTGTGCTTTGCTTCTGGTGAGCTCTGTGAATTTCAGCCTATGTGTCTAATTCTTCTATTCTTAGGACACTGACAAACCACAGCACTGAAGTTTTGTTCTTTACGTGAATATTGCAAGGAAAACATTTATTTTTATTTGCTTTTCCATTTCCTCACATCCCCAATCAAAATATTTTGTCTAATTATAAGTATCTTATACAAAATTTGGACATAAATAGCCTATTACATAGACAAAGGAATTTTGTCTTCCCTCTCGTTGGTTCTGTAATCTCTCAATGGCTTCTGAAAGGCTTGTGTAGAAAGACTACCAGGACTGAAATTCAGAATGAATTGTGCTTAGTGTGATGGTGGTAGGTAGAATAAATCTCCTGCATTTAATACTGAGTGAGGAAAAAAAGATTGCCTTACACATAGCAGCTGCTCAATACATGATGAATAGAGTTTTCCCATCAAAGCTTTTTTTTTTTCTTTTTACTTAATTTCTTTACAAATGAATAAAATTAATTTGGGGCTTATCCAGCTGGTTTTCACTCTCATTCAGCGAACACTTAAATAGATGATGATGAAGGGAGGAGCGATAGGCTCTGAACTCTGATCTGTAGGCTATGAACAGTTCCTACGTCGCTGTATTAAAATTACTTGTCTTGTATTTATAAAGAACACAAACTTTAAACTAGTCACCTTTAAGTTTAAATAAATGGGTTCTCTAAAATTGTTTCCTCTCTTAAATTTTTACATCTTCATTGCTTTTTAGCAACACTTACTAATAGGAACTTATTAAGTAAGCAGTGTAACTTAGTCTACAACAATAAGCTTTTATATTTGACTAAAGTGGACCAGTAGCTGACTAGATAGATGAAAACAAAGTACTTTCAAAACATGAAAAAATGGCTTGCTCAGCGGATAATAGAAAATTTATTTTAGATCATTTATTTAGTTATAGATCATTGGTACACAAGAAATGCCTTTAGATGTTTTAGAGTTATTTTAGCATTGCTGTATAAGTAAATTTGAACTATGTGGGGCAAATAAAATTTATGACTTATATGATGTTTTCATGTCCCTCTAGAACCAGAACATCTTATATCCACAGAGAACAGAGTTTTTACAAATGTCGCAATAAAATTCTCTCCTGATTTTCTTAGGTTATATGTGCACCCAGACTCTCCTTTTACGGGCGAGCAGCTACTCAAGCAGATGGTGTCCTTTGAAAAAGTGAAACTCACCAACAATGAACTGGATCAACATGGCCATGTAAGTATAGGGTCTTGGACTCTGCAAGTTCCCCTGATCAGAGTGGACAGGTCCCACAAAACTGTCTCCCATGATTCCTTTCTCTCTCTCTCTCCATCTCTTTGTCATTCTATGAGAATGCTCATGTGTTCCTCAGGGGATCTTGACTGCTGTTGTCAGGAGGTGATTTATAAGGATGCCTAGTACCATTTCTATGTGAGAGGGTTCTGGACCTTCATTACTGTGGATTTCCTCAGACTTCTGCCACTACCTTACCATCTACACCAACTAAAGCAAAGGAATTTGCATTTTGGAGGCTCCTGCAGCCTGTTCTTGGGTTAAACATCTAATCTCTGTCACTGGTACATCAGATAACACATCATGAAGGAACGAGACTGAGACTTTCTATGGGGGTTTGCCAATGTGTCTTCTGTAGAATACATTCATGTGAGATGCTGCTGATTAAAAGAACTTTAAGTCCAAATAATTTTGGGAAAGTGCTGTTTATTCATTATGTGTTCCCTTTGTGGAGAAACTCATGAATTTAAAGCACTGGGAAGTGCTGAAATTCAAAACAAAACAAAACAATTTGATTTTCTGTCAACACGGAGTTTATCAAGGCGTGGAAAAAGATATTAGGACCCTGAGCTCTTACCAAGTTAATAGAACCAAAAGCCATTGACACAGGCTCTTACACATTTGATAAGATTCTTTCTTAAGGCATTGTCTGTGATGTTATCCCATGTTTTTAAACAGAGATTTGCATAAAAATTGTTTTAGATTTTATGCTACAAACACTTTAGCCTCTCTGGACAGACTTGCATACTCATTTTTTTTTTTTATTGTGGTAAAAATGTTTATAACATAAAATTTGCCATTTTAACCCTTTTTAAGTGCACAGTTCAGTGGCATCAATTATATTCACAGTGTTGTGTAACCATTACCACTGTTTCTTTGTAAAACTTTTTATCACATATACTTCTTTTTGATGAGGAGAATGCTGTTTCTTTTTTGCCTTGATTACTGCGATTGCCAGAAACCACATGGGCGTTTCCTAGTTGCTTTCCTTGGCTTAACCCACTGCCATCAAGCTGATTCTCACTGGAACCCTGGTAGTGTAGTGGGTAACAGCTATGGCTGCTAACCAAAAGGTCAGCAGTTCAAATCTACCAGGTGCTCCTTGGTAAGTCTATGGGGCAGTTCACTATGAGTTGAAATTGACTTGATGGCCACAGGGTTTTTTTCCCCCCCTTGGCTTAGATATTCTGATACAATTATTTTCTCTCTTATTCCCTTCATTATGACTCTTGTTACTTAAGGTTTTAGTTTTTATTGGATCTGTGCAATTTAGAGGAAGTGTTTCAAAACCTTTCTCAAAGAAGAAGATAATAAGTAGATAATAAATCAGAGAGTTCTAGATATGGTTTCAAATGGTTGAATTGGACCTGGAACCAAATAAATCACTTTAGGCATTGCCGCCATCCATTGCTCACAGGAGACGTTATTTATCACGACCGAGTCTAGGTAATCAGATTAACTCATGACTCTGCTAGTGGCAGTGTTGGGATCTTGGAAGTGGTTTAATAGGCTTCTGTTGTTTTATGTATTGGAAAAGATAATGGACCTTATCTTTAAGGATTTTGGCATAATCGTCCTTTTGTTCGTTTATTTTTAAAGATGTTTCTATTGACAGACTTTTTTTTTTCTGGTTAAAATTTATGAAGTATCAGAGTGGTATTTTCTTTTATAGGTCAATGATTATTCTTAATGTCTTTAATATTAAAATTTCTTATGCTCCAGTGAAATCTATGCAGGGAGAAAAGGAATTCTTTTATGATTCTGGTGTTTTCTATATGTGAAGTTTTTAAAAGAATTATTTGGGTCATTCCAAAAAGATTTGAGAGTTTATTTTGAGGTCAGCTGTCGAGAATTGAAATGTTTTTCTTTTAGAATCAGCTTCATGGGTGGGAATAGCTCTAAACTGGATTTCAGGAGCTCTGGATTCCAGTCGGATAGTGCCAAGACTAGACTTTGACAAATTGTTTAGTCTTAGATGGTTACTACTATCCATTTTAGATGAAAACTTTTATGATTTAATATAACCCTTTCCCACCAGAATTAGTATGTTCTAAAAACTACAACAAAAGATTTTTAAATCCTGTGCTATTCAGTCAATTTCTTTCCACCAGTCCTAAAGAAACCCCCTGTAAAAATCTATTTTTAGTTTTGTAACAGGAACGTTCCTTGTTTCTAGGAATTAATTTCTTAAATGAAGCAGAGCCCATATTTCTATCAATCTTCCTTAGCCCCTTGAGGGCTTGAGCAGAGTCTGGAGCCTGGGGATCTGAGACTCAGTCTGGGGTCTTAGCCTGCCAATGCCTGTTTTCTAAGGGAATTTATCTTGGAAGTTGTTGAAGAGGGAGACTTATTTAAGCTTAGTGTCCCCTCCCCTCCCTCCATTTTGGTGTGTGTGTGTGTATATGTGTGTGTGTGAGAGAGAGATTTGAAAATTCCTTCTATCTCCTCAGTAGACTATATAATGAATGTTCAGATCTTTTCTCAAATAAGTATTAGGAGAGAAATGTTTGCTTTTGTCACTTCAAGTTTAGATTGAGCGTAGCTATCTTGTACTCCTTGGAATAAAGGCATTATACAAAGAGTTTTTTTTTTTTTTTTTAAGTTTATTTCATTCACTTGAAGCTCTTATTTATTTGTCATTCCTATTCATGTTTGAGATCGTAAAAAAGGTGCCTTCTTTAAAAGGCGACTGCAGTTAATGCCCTGTAACTTTAAATTGGCTTGCATCTCAGCACAGAGAGAGGCTGATTATGTATCAGTTATTCTGCCGTGACTAGTATTTAACTCTGGTAAAGTCGATGAGCAGAAACACTCATCTACCGCACCCATGTTAGATGACAAAGCAAAGGAGGGAACAATTGCAGTATTAGTGGCAGCAACGAACACTCAGTGCAGTCATTCCTGCCACAGGTGTTTACTGAATGCCTCCCTAGAGGAAGGCTCTCTGCTAGGTCCTTGAGGTGAATAGCATAAAATGTGAACCCTGTTATCCCAGGAAAGATTAGATAGGTGGCTGGATAGCAGAGGGAAAAATGTGAAAAGTCTTTTATATTTGAAAATAAATTTTGTTGCTCGGATTTCATAATGGCAAATAATCATATTTCATTTAAACAATACATGAAAACTACTACCTCATGGCTGCCTTTTTAACCAAGGTATGTTTATTTATGATTTCTAAATATTTGGAAACTTTTATTAGCAAAGGAATTGAAAATGGTCATCACTATTATTCAGGTTTAGTTTTATAACTGGAAGTTAGAAATGAATGAAGCTGCCAGAAATAATCATCATGATAATCCTAATAATAAAATTCACATTCACCAAGCACTTACTATTTGCTGGAGTCCCTGGATGGTGCAAATGGTTAAGCACTCGACTACTAACCAAAAGGTTGGCAGTTCGAACCCACCCAGAGGCGCGTTGGAAGAAAGTGCTGGTGATCTGCTTCCAAAAGGTTGCAGTCATTGAAAACCCTGTGGAGCAAAGTTCTATCCTGCAATGCGTGGATCACCATGAGTTGGAATCAACTTGACAGCAACTGGTTTTTTGGGTTTTAACTATTTGCTATGTGCTTCACAAATATTGAATCTTGAATTGACTTGATGGCAGTGGTTTTTTTTTCCCCCTTCCCACAAAGGTTACATCACTTGATCCTCACCACAGCCATACCAGGGTAAATAACCTTCCTAAATAAGGTTATTTCCCCACCACACACACAAATAACAATCTGCCTTCTACAATATATAATTTCTTGTTTTAGAAAATTTAGGCTTGCATGCATCCTTTGGTCTAATCATACTAACAAACAAAAAACATCTTTAAAGACTTGATTAAAACAAATAAATAAAACTTACTCTCCAGAGAAGTTTTTCCTCCATCATTTTGAAAATGCACTTGAACTAATCCGCATTATTTGCAGCTGTTTTGGTAAATTGTGACTCACAGTGATGAATCTGCAGTATCTTGTGAAAATGATTGGCCATAAGAATGGAAAAAGTAGATCCCCATCTCAAAATTGAGTTTGAAACTAGATTTATGGCTCTTTCTTTGTCTCATTTTTGGCCTATTTAGTAGTTATGCATAAGTATTTAAAATTCAATACTTCCTACCTCTTTGTTGTAGATAATTTTGAACTCAATGCATAAGTACCAGCCTCGGGTACATATTATTAAGAAGAAAGACCACACGGCCTCATTGCTCAACCTGAAGTCTGAAGAATTCAGAACATTCATCTTTCCAGAAACAGTTTTTACAGCAGTCACTGCCTACCAGAATCAACTGGTGAGTATACGATAAGGATTTAGGAGGGTCTTACATTTCCTTGAAGAGAAGGGATAACACAGTACTCAGAATGGAAGTTCACTTGGGAGAGAGCTATTCAGTAGCAGCTCCAAGACCTCTAAGAGTGTGTTGAGTGAACACGGCTCAAGGTTATGAGGGTCTGTATTATACCATCTTTCCCAGAATCTTTACATTCCTGACCTGGTTGTTCACTGCCCACTCCTCTGCCTCACCCCAACCTGACCCAATCTGCCTTCTAGGATTCTCTTTTCCAGAAATTATCCACTTTCTTTTCCTCCTCCTAGTAGAGCCTCGTAACATACGTTACCATATACTCTTAGTGTCATGAAATTACAAGTTCAGTTTTCCTGCTAAATTAAACACACATGCATTCTAGCCAACTGCCCAAACTACTGATACTTTAGATATTTTATGAAGCTTATTCAGCTGTAATGAAGGGTGAGATAATTCTGGTAAAATGATTTTAAATGTCTCTGAAGGATAATAAACTGCCATATGTAAGCAGTTGTGCATTTAATTAACATCAAGATATCCAATTTATAATATTGAGTTACATATTTTCTACTCTCTCCCTGTTGTACATCATATTTAAGATGTAGGTATTTCTTCACCACCAAAGTTTAGTCCAACTCACTATATATTTATTTATCAAGGGCCTAATGAGTGCTAGGTGCTGTTAGACACCTGCCCATAATTTTTTTTTTTTTTCCTGATCACCAATCCCATTGAACTATTGGTGGGTATATAGAAATAAACTCAGATGCATTGAAATATTGAAATCAACAATCTTATTTATTTGAAGGAACATAGAATGCAGATATCATAGTCTCAGAAAAGATTCCAGAAACATTCATACTATACTAACTGGATTTATAGCTTTTATACCGTACAGCGTTAGATATTCAAGAAACTGTTGATAATTGGAAATGAAATAAAGTCTTGTCATGTGGAAACTTCACTGCTTTTATCAGAAGTTTTTGTAAGGAGAACCAAAGCCAAGAATAGGTAATTTTTTTTTAATTGAAAATTACACAGAACAAAATTAAAGGAAGCTTCCAAGTACAATCCCTTAGGTTTGGTTTAATAGGTGAAAGAACAATCCTGAATAAATGTTGGCAGGGCCTTTCATATCACGGTGCACTGGAAAAGAAGGTTGTCATTCGCATCATAATAATAGCTAACATTTAGGTACTTAGTGTGTACAATGCAGCATTTGAAATACATTACCTTATTTAATCTATAATGATATTATGAAATTAGATGAACAGTATTATTATTACTATTATTCCACATTTTGCAGTTGGGAAAACTGAGGCACACAGTAACTCGCCTAAGGTGACTTTGCTGCTCCCATCATAGATTTGAATCTAAGCAGTTGGGTTTAGAGTGAGTTTTCTTACCACTAAGCTATGGCTGCCTGGTGTGCCCAAGAAAGCAGAGCATTACATCCTCTCAGTTTTTGACTCTGGTGTACTCTGCAACATTCTTTGTAGAGGGTTTCAACTCTTTATATTCGATTATTAATCAACCAATACTACTGCTTACCTGCTGTGTGCAGGCGCTGTTCTCCCTGCACAGCAGTGAGTGTAACACAATGGTAATCGTGCTGAGCTGGAGGCCAGAATATCTGCAAGCCCTACCTGTATATAATATGAGCCTCACGCTTTAATTACATTATGTCATTTACTTCTTTTTTTTTTTATTCAGCTTTTTATTTAGAAAAAGTTTAAATATACAATAAAGTTTAAAAAATGGTATAATAAACTTCCATGTACCCTCTACCCATATTCAACCGTTGTCAATATTTTGCAATATTTGCTTTGCCTATCTCTTTTTTCTTTCCTCTTTCTCTTCGTTTCTCTTGCTCTTTCTTGGTTTGTAAATGTACTTTTTCCCTTGGATTGTTTTCAAATCCTAAAGCATATCCTAACAATAAGGATATTAATTTTATAACCATAATACCATAATCACAGCTGAGAAAATTCATAATAATTATTCCCTAATATCATACATTTCCAGGATGGACCAACAACATCTTTTACAATATTTTTTCTTCTTCTGAACTAGGATCCAATTAAAGTTCACAGTTTGGATTTATGCCTTTTAATTTTTAAAAAGTCCTCCATATTTCTCTCAGTTCCTCGTTTAATTCTGACACTAATCATCTGAAGGCGACCCACTGAGCCTTCGTTTACAGAGGAAGATCTTGAGTTTCCGAATGGTTAAGTCAGCCACCCAAGGTCACAGCTGCTCACAGCCCATCATGAAGTTCTGATCTTCTGGCTCTTACTCCCTCCTTTTTGGTGGCATCACCATAGATTGCAAGGCCAAAGAAATGGCCACTGACAGTCTCAAAAGGTTTGAAAATGTTGCTAAATGACAATAGGTTAAGATATACATTCCAACACTAATTGCTCCTCTTAAAAATGTTTATTTCTTATTAAGAACATAAATGGGCTCAAAATCCAGCCAGCAGTGCCTAACTATTCTTTGCTGCATCATTAAGTATAAAGATTAATATGATTAATATGTCATTTTATTGCTCAGTTACTCATAATGGAAGTGACTAACTTCAGACTTAATTTCCTCAGTAGATCCTGTTGAGTCTGAGTTTATTTATATATACACACTTTTAAAACTAGTACAGTGTCACACATACACACACACACACACACACACACGTATTCATTAATAGCCAAACATTTGATTTGATATAGTAATAGGTCAGTTTTGTGAATACTTTATTAATCTCATTAGACTAATCAAAATTCATATAGCAGGTTCTCAATAAATACATAATGAATAAATCAATTTGGGAGTTAGAATTTTTATTAGTTCTATACCCTTTATGTGATGCAGTGGTTAAGTGCTCGGCTGCTAACTGATAGGTCAGCGGTTTGAACCCACCAGCCACTCCACGGGAGGCAAATGTGGCAGTTGGCTTCCGTAAAGATTTACAGCCTTGAAAACCCTATGAGGCAGTTCTACTCTGTCCTATAGGGCCCCTATGAGTCAGAATCGACTTAACAGCAGTGCATTTTGTTCTGTTTTTTTATACCCTTATGAGTCAAAAATGGCTTGACAGCAGTGGGTTTGGTTTATTTATTTGTGTTTCGGTATCCCCTTTTCTAAGGAGCCCTGGTGGCATAATGGTTAAGCTCTTGGCTGCTTACCAAAAGGTTGGCAGTTTGAACCCACCAGCCACTCTAGGGGGAAAGACCTGGCAATCTGCTCCCGTAAAGATTACAGCCTAGAAAACCCTATGGGGCTGTTCTTCTCTGTCATATAGGGTTCCTATGAGTCAAAATCGGCACACAACAACATACCCTTTCTAGGCCTCCCTGCATTTACTGCTTCTTCATCACGACACCATGTTTGTGTATGACTTTTTTTTTTAAAAGCAAACATAAAATAGTAAATAAGCAAAGTAAATATATAATAAATAAAGCATTAGAGTATTTTCATGCACACAGAACAAAGAGGGAAGAGAAAAGAGGAAAAAGATATAAGGGTTCTTATTTTGGACCACTTCTATTTCTCTTAAATTTTGAGTAGGATTGTTATTTTTATGTCTATTAAAAGCCAAATCAAAGTTTCTAATAGCATTTTTGAAAAAGCTTCTCATTTATTGTAGCTGGGAGTTTTATTTATGAGCAATGAAAACGGGGACCTTTTTTGCTGTTTTTCTCTGTGTTTTTGCAAGCGAGGGATTGTATTTCTTTGTATTATTAGATAAAAGCTAAGTACATTACACTTTCAACAAACTCTTTCATAATTTAAGATTTAAAGGTCATGCATTGTTTTTGAGCAGGCAAACCATTGCTGTAGAGTTGAAGTGTAGGTCAGGTTTCATTTTTAAATGCCTTCGGACAGCCCTTTTCCTGATAATTGGAGAAATGGTCTCTGAGGGCCAATTTCGCCTTATGGCTGGGAACCCCAGCTAGATTCTGAGTTCAGTGATATCACAGTGAGTGATAACCACTGGAAAATGTTCCCTGCTCTTTGCACAGCTGGCACTATCAAAGTATGCCCTCCAGTTATGCATACATTTATCTAGAGATAATAGCAATGTTGAAAGAGTAAAATTTCTGGTTAGGAGATGCATTGTGTTCTATACTATTGAGATAATTCATGAAAAAACAAAAACAGGTGTATTTTGACTTGAATTAGTCAGTGATTTAGCTATATGTAGAGCTGGGCTGCTAACCAAAAGGTTGGTGTTTTGAACCCAACCAGTTGCTCCACAAGAGAAAGATCTGGCGATCTGCTTCTGTAAAGATTACGGCCTAGAAAACCCTGAGGGACGGTTATACTCTGTCACATGGGGTCGCTATGAGTCAAAATTGATTGGATGGCATCTAACAACCACAGACACACATTAACCTACAAGATTGCTTAAATACGTGCTACTCTTACGTGTGAAAGATTTTTCTTAAGAAAGTGAAAAAACATTGCTGCTTTTTAAATTTATTTCTTAGTTACAAAGAAGCCATACCTCTGGTTTCACCTTCATCTGATGTTTGGTAGTTGATTATTTTTTAATACTTCTTTTAATATTACCTTTGAAGCTTCAGACATCTTATATTAGGGAATTAATGAAATGATCAACTGCAATCACTGTCTGTAGTGCTACTACTTTCTCTCATCAATTCTCAATTGTGTATTTTTTCCCCCCAATTATCCCATATTTCATAAAGGGATGTAAAACTTTATTCTCAGAAATGGATTTTTCTATATTACTACTGGTTTTTCTTTAAATATCTGGAATAAATCTATGACTGATCTTTTAAAAATATTTGATTATCTCAAATGTTAAAATTTTGCTATTTAAAAACTGTCTTAAAATTAAAGAACAAAAACAAAATGCTTTTTATTTAAACTCAAGAAGTTTCTCTTAGTGTGTAACTGGTAAAAAGATCAAATCACATTTCTGACTGTTCTTGAATTAAATCTTAACAAGTGTTTCTGGGATGTTTATTGTGGATACCCCAATATATTCAGAGTCTAGTGGTATCACAGTGTGGGTTCACAAAGAAGTTTAACCCACAGTTCCTATGCTGCTAATTAATACTCCCTAAAACCTGCTCAGAATTGTGGCATCAATCCAGAGCCCCCATACAATGTTAGTAATAATAAATCCGTTCAGCTTTTTTTTCCCTCTAAATTCCAAAAACAATTCTTTTCCCCAGAATTAGGTAAAGTGGTCCATGAACCAAACCAAACCAAAACAAACAACAACAACAAAAAAAAGCAGTTGCATTTAACTCCATTCCAACTCATTGTGACCCCATGTGTGTCAGAGTAGAACTGTGCTCCATAGGGCTTTCACTGGCTGACTTTTTGAAAGTAGATTGCCAGGCCTTTCTTCTGAGGTGCCTCTGGGTGGACTCGAACCACCTACTTTTTGGTTAGCAGCCGAGTGCATTATCATTTGAGCCACCCAGGGACATAGAGAAAGTAAATTCTTGATTGTTTTCTTGAGCTCTTTTTCTAATTCATGAATTATAATTAAATCGTTGCTGTAACTGATTGGTGAATCTGAGTGTATGATAGCACCTTGTATTACTCTTTTCTTTTTTTTTTTTTTTCATTGTGCTTTAGGTGAAAGTTTACAGAGAAAATTAGTTTCTCATTAAAGAATTAATACACAAATTGTTTGTGACGTTGGTTGCCAACCCCACAATGTGTCCACACTCTCCCCTTCTCCACCCCAGTTTCCCTGCTTCCATTCATCCAGTTTTCCTGTCCCTTCCTGCCTTCTCGTCTTTGCTTTTGGGCTGGCATGCCCATTTAGTTTCATATACACAACTGAACTACGAAGTACATTCCTCACGTGTTATTGTTTGCTCTGTAGACTTGTCTAATCTTTGGCTGAAGGGTGAACCTTGGGAGTGACTTCAGTATTGAGTTAAAAGGGTGTCTCAGGGCTATCCTCCTGGGGTTTCTCCAGTGTCTGTCAGACCAGCAAGTCTGGCCTTTTAACACTTTGTATCATTCTTGCAATGTTTCTGTCACTTGAAACTGTATCAAAATGAAAAGAAAAAAAGTTACCATTGCTACTCCTGGGGATTATAAAAGATGGGCTAAAAAGGTATTGGAAGTAAATAATTTTAATAATGAAAGAAAATTCCAAAGAAATCTAAAAACTCATGTTGAACTTAATTCACTTCCTTGTTCTAAGTTATGGCAATAATGTTAGATGCGGTGATACATCAATTCAGTAACACACATGTTTTGAGAGTATATTTTTTCAATGTGGTATTAGAACACTAAAGGATTTAAAGTAACTCCTTACTCATCATAGCCTTTACCTTTTTGGAGCCCTTATTTAATTATCACAATGAATAAATAATAATTTCCATCTTTGTTGTTTGTAAAGACAAACAAAGCTTGATGAGGTTCACGTATTTGAGAGGGATGGCTGCCAAAGAATTTCTTTCAAAACTTTTTTTCCATCAGATAAATTATTTACCATTGTCTCTAGAAAATGTTATTCATTGGCAAATCCATTCATTCTTCAATTTTATAGAAGTGCTATATAAGGAAACTTTACTTATATTGTTCTACCTGCACAGTTTCGGGTTGAATTTTTCATCTGGATTGATTACATAACTCTTAATGTCACTAACCCCTTAGTGGATGTGGTGCCACCCTCTTTAGGGGCACTTAAATCCCCTCAAGTTGTGGTCAGCTGTGCATCTCTCTGCCTGGACCTTGGACACTTAAGCTTCATCAGGGCAAAGACCATGTGCTCTTTATCTTTGCACCCTCCAGCATCTAGCACAGTGCCTGATAAGTAATCCATTCTCAGTAAATATTTGTTGAATGAATTATTATATTGTCAAAGTGTCTTCATTAGCTGTAGAGAACCCTTTAGAAACATAAGTATTTTAACTTATAATCATTCAATAGAAGGAGACCGTTCCTGTCTTTGAGGATTTTAACATCTTATTGGTATTTTATAATCTTAGAACATGCTGATTGCATGGGCTGTAGAAGATATTTACAATTTATTTCAAACAAATAAATTTTTTCTTCTTCCTGAAAATTGACCTTCAAAACTAAATCCTACTCTGAGTGAATGACTGAAACAGACTTTGTCCTTCAGGCATTCATGACTATTAAAGCAGTAGCCATGTGTAAGAGAAGATTCCCTTAGCACTCTGGATGACCACCTGTTAGAAGCAACCTCAGAGGCTCCCGTGTATTTCTTTACACACATGCTTAACATAGATGCTGCTATCCATTAAGAGCAGATTTCTTATTTATCTAGCTTATTTCCTTCCCTGTTTACCAAGGTCCATAACTAACCTGAAGAGAAAATTAGGTATTTTCTTTAGCTGCTCTAGAGTGAGTACCCATGGGCTAAAATGAGCATTTCTGAGGCACTGTCAAGTGCCCTTAAAATTAATATTGTCAGATAATCTAACTTGCCGGTGTTATTGATAGAGAAGAGCAGGCAGTTGAGATAGTGTGGGAGGCTCCATTTTAAGTGAGGTAAATAATTTTGTTACAACTGGTACATTGGTTTAGTTCGCTTTTCAGGAAAACGTGAAAAATGAAAAATTATGCCTTTATTTTGTAATCCAAAAAGCAATTCTTGAGGTATTACTGGTTTAAAATGAACTATAGATGCACTCTGATCAGAGGAAAAGTCGCTTTTTGGCAAAATAGTATTTCAAGCTATTTTGATTATGTTTATTCTTTAATATGAAGGAACAGTAAATGCCTCTATCTATAACTTTTTCTCCTCAGTTGATATTTTGTGTATGTCCCTCTTGAATTAACATAAGTTCTAATTTTGATACTAAGGAACTATGACTCCCTTGAAAGGTTTCCTTGGTTCTAATCAAGTTACTAACCAGCTCCGTGTTGGTGCTGATGCTGCTCTTTCTGCCCCGGTGTGCTCGTCTGTCGGACGACGGCACGCACTTGATGGTCTCTAAGGTGGTTTCGGTGCTAACATTCAGAGATTTTACATGTCAAGTATCTTTAATCAGCGTTTTCTTTGCTTCTCAACCTAATGTTTGTTTGTTTGTTTTTACAATTTGAAGGAACAGTGCATATGATTCCGTGGTTCCTTCTACATTAATATTAATACTGTGGGAATTATGAATACTATAGCATAGACACTTAATACTTCATACTGTGATTCTTTTTTTGTTAGAATTTTTTTTTTTTTTTTTGCAAATAAGCATAACAAACAAACAAAAAAAACCCCAAACCCATTGCTGTTGAGTCAGTTCCAATCCTGTAGCTAACATTGTATGGAAGGATAATAGAATATGGACTGATCTGATTCTAATTTAGTTGAATGGAAATAGGGACAGGGTAAATTCATATTCTGAAAGCTTTATATCATGTGCTTATATCATGTATACCAATATAAAACCAAACCAAACCTACTGCCATTGAGTAGACTCATAGTGACCCTATAGTATTGAACATTAGGCTATTATTAGCCATTTTATTTTTTTATCTATTATGAGATGTGTGTGTGCCCTAGTATTAACAAAAGATATTGTCAAGTCAGAATGAAATGTCATTCTTGATTTTATTCCCCATTGCTCACTGATACCAGCATTCCAGACAGTTCTCCCATTTAAGCAGGAAGTTCCTGGGTTGTGCAAATGGTTAAGTGCTCAACTACTGGCTGAAAGGTTGGTGGTTCAAACCCACGCAGAGGTGCCTCAGAAGACAAGCCTGGAGATTTGCTTTCAAAAGGTCACAGCCTTGAAAACCCTCTGGAGCAGTTCTACTCTGCACACATAGGATCTCCATGAGTGGGAATCGACCTACGGCAACTAACAACAACAACTCTTATTCAGGCAACCCTCCCACCACCTCACCACCCGGTCTAGCCCTAACCTTTCACTGCTCTTTTAATACCTCACACCCTAGCCACATTGTTCACATCCACCCTTGCCTAAAAGGGCCCCATCCTTAATTGTCTCTATCGGTTGGCCTCCAGACTGTTCATTAGGGCCATCCTCTCCTCAAATAGCTACTTCACTCTGGGCCTTCCGTGACCATTCCCACGGGCACTGTTGCGTCCTTCCTGGGAACAACTTCTCACGACACCAGGAGACCTTAAGATATTCTTGGGGTGCTATGGAAAATGTACAAACTCTTTATTCCTGATTTAACTTCCTTGCCCTCGGAAATGATACAGTTTTGTCACCCATTCTTTCCAGATCACCAAGCTGAAAATAGATAGCAACCCTTTTGCCAAAGGATTCCGGGACTCCTCCAGGCTCACTGACATTGAGAGGTAATGAGAATTTTCTGTTTACTTTTTTGTCCAGATAAGATAAAGAGAGGAGAGAGTTTGTAAGGCCACTCTCCTTTCAACTCTTAAAGAACCATAACTTTACTGCACACAGTCTCCAATTCTTTGCCCCCCACCCCTTCCAGATATAAACCCTATAGATATGCAACCACTTAAGTCCTGACAGCTGCTGCAACTGGGTCTATTTGTACTCAGTTTCTGAGGTGGTTTTGTGAAGTGGTTCCTTTGCTCAGGGCATTTATTCAACTGTAAAAAAAATAGGGGTTTGTTGTTATTGAAGACTTAGTCCTCTCAATGATATGAATTAAGCATCATCTCTGGAAGAGTGGCAGAAATGGAATCTTGGTAGCATCTTGCCTTCCCAAGTGGCGGGCGGTATTTGCTAACATGAAGAGTATGAAGGTCATTTGGAATTTTGAAAAAAGGAAATAAGATTTAATTCAAGGTCACATAGTTTTATCTATAGAGTTGTTGTTGTTGTTAGCTGCCGTTGGGTAGACCCCTGACTCACGGTGACCTCATGTGTTACAGAGTAGAACTGCTCCATAGGGTTTTCTTGGCTGTAATCTTTAGGGAAGCAGTTTGCCAGACCTTTTTTCTGCAGAGTGGCTGAATGGATTTGGATCACCAACCTATAGGCTTCTTATATTTAATAGAAGAGCCATCAGATCTCAGGACCTTTAAGAAGACAAGTGACATGCATGTGCCTATAACTTACCTTGCGTCATTACTCAGTTAAAATGGTGCACACAGTGTGAGACTGTGCAAGTGATAAGTAACGTCTGAATTGAGACCCACAGTTTGCCCAATATTAATGAAAAAAAAAGATGATTTTCAAGCAGGATTTTTCAACCAAACTGATTATATTTCTTAAACATGCTATGTAACTTTCTATACTTTTTATGTGTCTGGAAGTCTTTATTGACACGTGGGGTACCCTAGCCACCAGGCCTCTGTTTTATTTTATCTCCACTTTTGTATGATTTCCCTAGCAACTGCTACATGTTTCTTCCACATCTTTGTTACCTACCACATTGTCACATCCCTAACCTCAGTACCTCTGCCCAATCTGTCTTAGAAACTCAAGGTAAAGAATAAAATATTTGTGCAACATCCGTCAGATCCTTTCCTGACCCACGTGGCAGGGTGTAGGGTGGTGGTTTTGACTCGGGGAACAGATATAGAGGCTGTGGGGAAGTGGAGAAGCCAGCCGGAGAGGCTGAATGTTGGGCAGGTGCTATGGGATTTAAGTAGAAAGGAAAGATTGACTTGTTGAAAAGCTTGATAAGTGGTTGAGGATGTTGTGGTCCAGGAAAGAAATTTGAGCTTGTGGTTGAGAATCCAATGCAAAATGCAGAGAGAAGGCAAGCGCGTAAGTCTCCAAAGAGTTGGAACAAAGGAGGCCAAACAACTGTGTCAGCAGTGACTCCGTTTACAAAGGTTGCGCTCATTTAGATGTGCCTTTTTCATTGCCTATTTCCTGTCAGAGGTGCTGATTTGGACTGGGTTCATGCAGCTGGGATTATAATAAGGGAACTTTTCCTCAGTTTTAGTCAGATCAAATACAAATGAAGACACTGAGCCAATGGGACAATACTGACATGTTTTTATTGTGTGGGTCACATCTTCTGTCTTAGATCAAATGATCGTTGTTAGTTGTTGCCCACTTAGCTCTGACTCATGGTGACCTTATATATAACAGAACGAAATGTTGCCCAGTCTTGCACCATCTTCATATGTTTGGGCTGATCTTCCAGCACTGTATTAGATAATATTCTGTTGTGACCCATAAGATTTTTATTGGCTGATTTTCAGAAGTAGATCTCTAGGCCTTTTTTCCTAGTCTATCTTGGTCTGGAAGCCTGTCCACCATGGGTGACTCCTGCTGGTATTTGAAATACCAGTGGAATAGCTTCCAGCATCACAGCCACACACAAGCCACCACAGTATAACAAACTGACAGAGGGCTGGTGAATATCAGCAGGTAGATATGACATATTGGGAAACAAAAGTCATGGACTAGAGTCCCAGCTCTGTCTTTTACTGGCTGAATGATTCTGGAGAAATCACCTTACCTCTGAGTCTGTTTCCTCATCTAGAAAATGGAGATAATAACCCTGCTCACTTGAAGGGTTTATTATGCGAATCCAGCAAGATACTTATGAAAGCACTTTATAAATTTAAAAAATGTAAAATAATTATAGTTCCTCATCTTATTAGATAACCATTTGATCTATCAGTTCTTACCTCATCTAAGTCTACTTTTAAGTCTTAATAAGCCACTCCTAGGGTAAAAATAGCCCTTTAGTTGTGCATGTGCTCATGAGATATGGGTGCCATTCTGACTGCCCTTTGGAACGACAGATTTGATAATGCATGCAGCCACATTTTCCATTTATTTGATAAGCATCGTGATGTGGGGAGCGCCCACATGTACATGAAGCTGAGTAGCTTTCAATGGTCTGAGGGCTAAGAGAATATTCTTATGCGCCGAGCTGAAAGTTTGCATGATGACCTAAGTAGTGTGAAATTGGCCAAGGTTTCGGATTTCATTTCCAGGTATTTAAGTCTGAATTTTTCCTAAACAGCCTTTGGGGATGGGACAAATCAGATCAATTGATCTTCAGAGACCTAAAGAAATTAAATTAGTCTGGAGTCAGTTACTGCACTAAACCATCTAGTAATTGAATTGCTTCTTGTAACTGATTGAAAACAGCCCCTATCTGTAACAATATGGGGAGCTTTTCTTCATAAGAGATCTGAGAGGAAAACACATCTTTTTATGACATGATGACAGAAATTGCACTTTTCTGACCTAATTGAATATGATGTTATAAATATGTGACCTTAATGATTTCAAGTTTCCTGTTCCAGATTTACAACTTCTGTGTGCAACACCCGAACAAAAATGCCTTTAGGATTGGGTCTGTTTGCCTTATACCTCTAAATTCACAGTTTATTCTCTCTATAATTGCACAAGCTCTTGGGATACTCTGGAAGGCATTATTGTTTTGTTTTGTTTTCCTGGTCTAATTTTACTAGGTTCCATTCAGATAATTGAGTGTCTTACCTACTTCATGTTTAACTTCACTCTTCAGAGACAGCATTTCCCTCATCTGAAAAGGGAAACCTGTCTCATCAGCAAAAGTAGAAAGTATTTTCATTAGATGCTTTGCACATGTGTCTACTGTGGACAACCATGAAGCAAACCAAAAGCCCAAGGGGATTTTTTAAGATAATCTAATTTATAGTTATTTAGATCAGGGAAAGAATTATCTGCTGGTTCCATATAATAAATAAGCTACAGACAGTCTGTCAGTTGGCAGTTAAATTTTTTTTTTCTTTTGGCACTTTGTACCACCTGGCCAGTATGTGAAGGTATAGTGTTACTTCTGAGAAAGGAAAAAACTAACTAGGAGGGTTTTTTAAAAATGTTTTCTTCAAAATTAAGTTAATTATTTTTCTTTTTATGAAAACAGTTCATGCTCATTGCAGAAAAATCACAAAATACACAAGCAAGAAAAGGGGAAATAATACCCACTCAGAGATAACTATTGGTAAAACCTTGTTATGTATTCTTCTAGATACCTTCCTATGTATGTATCAACATTTTCTTCCATTAAAGTTTATCATCGTACACATACAATTCTAAACGTTTTTTCCCTTAGCATCAATAGGTATATGTCTGCATTACAGTTTTTAATGGCTGCCTCGTTTTCCATTTTGTACCATAATTTATTCAACAAATCCTATATGTGAGTTTTTGAAGTTTCCTACTTTTTGCTTTTAGAAACAGTACCAGGAGGAAAATCTTAGTAACTGTATCTATACAATATTCTTAATTATTTCCATAGGACACCCCCCCAAAAAAAAAAAAAAAACCACTTCTGTAGAGTCAATTCCAACTCATAGTGACCCGGTAGGCTTTCCAAGGCTGTAAATCTCTACAGAAGCAGACTGCTGCATCTTTCTCCCAAGGAGCAGCTAGTGGTATCAAACTGACAACCTTTCAGTTAGCAGTCGATTGCTTTAACCACTGTGCCACCGGAGCTCCTTTTTCCACAGGACGAATACCCATAAATGAAAAGGCTGGATCAAAAGATATTCACGTTTTTAAGGTTTTTTCCATACTGCCACATTTCCCTCAAAAAAGATTGTCCATGTTATGGCCAAGAGTGTGCATTCCTTTCTTTGCAGCTTTGGCAACGTGACTAGCATCTCTTCATCTTTGCCAATTTGATGGGTGAAAATTTGTAACATGGTTTCTTTTGCCAGTTAGCCTGTTTATGTCCTTAGCTAATTTTTTTTTCTTTTGGATTGTTCATCTCTTTCTTATTGATCTGTGAAAAATGTTTTTGTTTTGGGGTATTAGTGTTTTACTGTTCATATGTGTTGGAATCATTTTACTAGTTTGAAAATTAGCTTTTTATTTATGTTGCATGTTTGTTTTTCAGTGCTACTCTTACAGAAATACCACAAGTGGGTGGCTTTAAAGAAAAGAAATACATTTTTTAACTGTTCAGGAGGCTAGAAGTCTGAATTCTGGGCACAAGCTCTAAGGGAAGGCTCTTTCTCTGTTGGCCTGGGGGAAGATCCTTGTCTCTTTCAACTTCTGTAGCCCCTCTGTTCCTTGGTTTCTTGGTGACATCCACGTGGTGTGTATCTTTCTCTGTTTGTGCTTGCTGGTCTCTGTGTCTACGCTGCTCCTTATAACTCCAGAGTTATGCACACCCTACACTGATATAGCCTCATTAACATAAAGAAATCCCTATTCCCCAAAAATGGGATTACATCCACACGTGGAGGGGATTAGGATTCTAACATAGGTGTTGGAAGGACACAATTCGATCCAGAACGTGTTGTTTTTGATAAATAGTAGTTTTTATCACCAAATCTATTGTTCTCTCTATGATTTCTGTCTTAGAAAAGCTTTTCCCACTCCAAAATTATACAAATATTCAACAATCAGTTTTCTATTACTGCTTTCTAGTTTTTCATTTAAATTTTATCTCACATGGTATTTATTTTAGTTTAAGATATGAAATAACATGTAACTTTATATTTTTAAAAGTAGTCCCAGTTCCATATATTTAATAACATATTCCTTTCCCACTTATTTATAATGCTACCTTTATCATCTACAAAACTCTTAAGTATTATAGTACTTACAGTCTCTTTATTGATCTGCCAGGATTGCATTGTTGTAATTTTTGTAAATTGATACCATACATAAATATCTGATGATACTTAAATATCTGATATGACAAACCCTAACCTTTTTTACTTGTCATTTTCAAAATTTCTGGATATTCTTTGGCTTTTTTGCTTCTGGACTCTAGAATCATTTTGTTAAAGCCTCCAAAAAAAGTCATTGGAATTTCGATTGGGTTTCAGTTGAGCTGACATAAAAATTTGGGGGAGAAAATTCATATAGTATTAAGACTCCTTCTAGGAATATATCATATATGTGTCCTTTTAATGAGATCTCCTTTTATGTTGTTTAGAAGTATTGGGGGGTTTTGAATTTGTAAGTCTTGCACATATACTACAATATCTAGGTCCAGGCGAGCTGTGCTGTCCAATATAGCAGCCACTGGCCACAGGTGGCTAGTGAGGACTTAAAATGTGGCTATTCCTAACTGAGATGTACTCTAATTATAAAAATCACTGAATTTTGAAGACTTAGTATGAAAAAAAAGAATGTAAAAGATCTCATTAATAATTTTAAAATATTGATTAGATGTTGAAACAACATTTTGGACATACTGGAAAAAAAAAATGTAGCCATCCAGCAGATTCCAACTCATAGCAATCCTATAGGACAGAGTAGTACTGCCCCATAGGGTTTCCAAGGAGCAGCTCGTGGATTGGAACTGCTGACCTTTTTGTTAGCAGCTGAGCTCTTAACCACTGTGCCGCCAGGGCTCCAATTTTTTGATATATTGGGTTAAATAATATATATTATTGACATTAATTTTACCTTTTTATTTTTTTTGATGTGGTTTCTAGACTATTTAAAATTATGTATGTGAGTTACATGCATTTCGATGGGACAGTACTTAATAGAGGGAATTTTTTGGGGGGGTTGCTTTTGTAAATAGAATTTTAAATTAGTATTCTGCTTAGAGTAGTCTATAAAAAGCTATTAATTTCTATATGTTTTTGGCATCCTCACATTTTACTGGATGAAAAAAAATAGTTCTAATAGTTTTTCCTTTTAGTCTCTTGAATTTTCCAATTAGACAGCTATATCATTTGCAAAAATGATGATTGTGTCTCTTCCTTTATAATAGTTAGGCTTTTAAAACAGGCTTTTCTTGTTTTATTACATTGACTAAAATTTTCGGGACTAAACATTTAAAGATAATGATAATAGTTGGCATTTTTCTCGTGTTCTTAACTAGGAATATCTCTAGTGCTTTATCATTATGCAGGTTGGTTTTCGGCTGTTGGTTTCAGGTGGATATTCTTTGTCGTATTAAGTTATATCCTTCTGTGCTTATGTTGAGAATTTTTTATCATGAATAAATGTTGAATTTATGTTAAATACTTTTAACTTCTGTTGAGAAGATTTTACTTGCTCTTCTATTTTTAACTAGCAATATTGTGTTGTTAAGTGTCGTTGAGTTGATTTCAACCTATAGCGACTCCATGCGACAGAGTAGAACTGCACCATAGGGCTTCCTAGGCTATAATTTTTTTTTTTTCTTTTTAATTGTGCTTTAGGTGAATGTTTATAGAACAAATTAGTTCCTCATTAAACAATTAGTACACAAATTGTTCTGTGACTTTGGTGCGAACCCCTGGAGGTGTCAGCACTCTCCCCTTCTCCACTCCAGGTTCCCTATTTCCATTCATCCAGTTTTCCTGTCCCCTCCTGCCTTCTGACCTTTGCTTTTGGACTGGTGTGCCCGTTTAGTTTCTCATACATGACTGAACTACGAAGCATGTTCCTCACGTGTGTTATTCCTAGGCTGAAATCTTTACAGAAGCAGATCCCCACGTCTTGTCTTTCTCCTGTGGAGCTGCTGTGTGGGTTCAAACCACCAACCTGGTCAGCAGCCTAGCGCTTAATCGCTTGCACCATCAGGGCTCTTTAGCAATATCGTTAATTATGGTCACATTGTCCATGTTGAACCATCCTTGTGTTTCTGGAATGAATCCTGCTGGGATGTCATCTGTTTTTCTTATAATACATTGCTGGATTTAATTTACTCTCATTTTATTTAGAACTTTTTTTTTTATCAATCTTGACTTTGTTTCTCTTTATTTCTCTCTCTTTTTTTTGATCAATTTTTGGTATCAGGGTTTGGTAGCTTGTTCAGATTAATTAAAATATTTCTCTTTTCATTGTTTGGATCAGGTTAAATAGCAAAGAAATGATCATTTTACCTGCTGGTTTGATCATTCTTGCCCATAAATTCATCTGGGTGCAGTACTCTTTTGAGGAATACTTCTTTGATAACTTTCTTAGTTTGTTTCATAGATTATCAGCCAAATATATATATTTTAACTTCTGTCCCATTTAATGTTTTTTGTCTTGAATTCTACTTTTTCTAATGTTGTATTGCTATACTTCTTTAAATTTTTGCTTTTTCTTGTTTGCCCTTTAAATTTTTAAAAAATCTTTGTCACTCCTGCAATATTCTCTTCTATCATCACGTAAATATCCTGACATTTCTTTTGTTTTTTAAAAAAACTCTCTTGATTGTTTTTGCCTCTTAAGTTACTGATTCTTCTACTTGTGGTCTCCTTTAATAGTAAAGTTCCTTAGAAAGAATTGTGTACGTTCTTTCCTCCAAATCCTCTTTCCCCTTTCTGTCTTTCTGCCTCTTAGACATTCATCCCCTCTGCTCCACCAAACCACTCTACTCAAGGACACCATGACCTCCTTGTGGCTAAATCCATGGTCAGCTCAGTCCCCATCTTACTTGACCTTTCAGCAGCATTTGACACTGCTGCTCATTCCCTCCCTCTTTCCTCACTTGGCTTCTAAGACCTCACACCCTTCCGGTTTTTATTCTACTTCATTGGCCACTCTTTCTCCCCCACCCTTTTTAGTTCCTCCTCATTTCCTCCACTATAAACAGTGATGTGTTCCAGGCCTTCCTCCTTGGATGTCTTCTCAGTCTGCGTTTCCTCTCTGGGTGCTCTGACCCAGAGTCATGCCGTTGTTGCTGTTAGTTGCAGTAGAGTAATTCTGACTCATGGCCTTTAAATACCATTATATGCTGGCTCTTATCAAATTTACATCTCTGGTCCAGGACTCTCCAGATTCAAATATCCAATTGGCTATTGCTTTTTCTTTTTCTTCTCCCGCTAAGGGCATCTCAAATTTAACAGGTCTACAACTGAACACCGAACCACACTCTTCTGCCCCACTCCTCTCTGTGTTCCCCTCTCAGCTGTGGACAACTGCATCCTTTTCCATTGCTCCAGGAAAAACCTTACAGCCATGCTTGCTGCCCTTTTTTTTTTTTTTTTTTTTTTTTTTT
>NW_004444073.1:2963895-2972369 GCF_000243295.1 Trichechus manatus latirostris
TTTTTTTTTTTTTTTTTTTTTTCACTTCTCACATTCTGCAGTCAACTAATCCTTCAGAATATGTCCTGGGGAGGCCAACCACTTCTTACCGTCTCCATGGCTAACATGCTGATCTAGGCTCCTCCCTAGACTATTGCATTAATTTTCTAATTGATCTACCTACCTCTTGAGATAACTGAAGCTTAGAGAGATTAATACTTTATCCAAATTCACATTGTTTGTAAGAGAGTTCAACCTCAAACCCAGTTTAGTTTGTCTAAAACCAAAGTCCTTTCTCTAATGTCCATTGCATTTTATTTTAATAATCACTACTTTTAAATTTTAAAAGAACATAATTGTAAAATTGATGCATATTTTTTCTCTTTTACTATCAGGAATGAAACTACTTTTTTCTTGACCTGTGAAACGGAAATACTTAGTGTATGATTCTTCCTTGTGCTACCTCTTGCTCAACCCAAAAGTTTGGTTAAAATAATCTGAGATTTAAAATCTAGATGATTATTCATGTATCTTCTTTATCTTTTTTTTTTCAAAATTGTTTCTTAATATAAGGATCACAGCCACGTTAACTGCATTCATTTAAACTTAATTGCGGTTGCGTTCATTTCCTTGTTCACTGCTCATTTCTTCTATATTTTCTTGAGGTATTGGAATTGTTCTCTGACTTTGTTCTCAGCTGTTGGCAAACATTGAATAATTGGTTGAGGAAGGTTATGTGGGTCATCCTCTTGCTGAGTTCTTTACATGAGAGGATCCGTTGCCATTCTACAGGAACTTGACTGAGATCACAGTCTTCCCCTTCAGAACCCTTTCAATCTTCCTTTGTTGTGGTGCCTTTAAATATTGTGTAATAAAAGGTTATGCCAAACTTGTTGTCTTTACTTTGTTAAAAACCTACCTTTTTCCCTCTGTATGAACAAAATACTTATAGATATGTTACTTTATTTTTGAAATTCAAAATTATACCACTATTAATTCACCTGGAGATTTTTTTTCATTAGTATTTACAATATAACAGAGCCCTTTAAACTGAAAACTCAAGTCTATATTCAGACTAGGGAAAATTTCTCCTTTCTCTTTTTCCTTCTTCCTCTCCGTCTTCTCCCCCCCTCTCTCTTTTTTTTTTTTTTTGCTTCTAATTCAGACCTAACACTGCTGGTATACGTATATTGCATCTCCTGAATCTATTCATATCTCTTATCTATTGTTTAGTAATTTTTTGTCTCTTTACCTTTTTACTCTGAATTTTAGGAAAATTTCTTATTTGAGTCTTCTAATTTATTGATTCTGTGTCCTATAGGGTTGCTGTGAGTTGAAATCAACTCAACAGCAACTAGTTGTTTTTTTTTTTTTCCTGCAGCATCTAATATTTTGTTTACTTTCTTTATTGAGTTCTTTTAAACTGTTGTCATGTCCAAGAATACCCTCATATTCTCAGATTGTTTCTTTTTTATGGTTACTAGTCCCTGTTTTATTAATACAACACCTCCTTAAATATCATTGAAAAATTGAAAATACAAATGAGAGATTTGAAATCTTTTTTTCCTATTTCTTGCAACAAATCTGTTAAAAGGGATCATTTGTTCTAATTTATTTTGTGAAATTTTCTTCTTTTGAATTGCTGAATTTTTCTGTAATGTTCAATTATTTTTCTCTAGCTCAACTGTAGAATGGGATGATGTCTGTCTAGTGTTAGGAGCTGAGATTAATTCTGAATAAATATTTGTGGATCTTTGTCAGATCTTTCAGGTGCAGATTGAAGAAGCGGTCATATTTAAATTTTTTGCAATTTTGGCAATATGGAGATACAATAACTCTGTTTGGGTTATGGAGTGGTTGCCTCTGGAAATCCAGCTCCCCTCTCTGTCTGCTGGGTAGCTAGGCAGCTAGAGATCAGCTAGGGAAATGATCTCCCCACCCCCTAGCAAACCAGCTTCATGCCTTCTCTGAAGACAGTCATGGTCATGGCCCCACAGCCTTCAGGGTACCAAAAATACCATGTGCTAGCTGAAGTGCTGCTGTGGGGTTTCTTCCTCCTATCCTCCAGCAGAGTGAGAGTCTTCTCCCCATCACCAGCTTAAAGTCTACCTTCATCTTTAGCCTCATAGATCTGAGCTGAGTAGAGGGGAACCTTCATGCTCTCCTTCCTCAAGTAGTTTTCTTCCCTTGTACATTGATGGACGGCATGCTAGTTAACGCTTCCATCACTTCTTTCCTGCTTGTGGCTGAAATGTCTAAGTATGTACTTGGTACCTTCCTTAACATCCTGTTTCCCTTGTCTTCTTGGTCACATCAGGAGGGGCAGAAAATTAAATACATAGGCATATATCACCATACTGGTTTGGAATTGATACTGAGCATCTCTAAGAGTGGTTTAAAACCCCTTGCATTGAATAAAACCTTCAAAATTTGGACACAAGCCCACTGGGGTTTAGGTATTTTTGCTCAGAGCTCAGAGGTACTCTGTTAGCTTAGGTGAGGAGAGAGACTTCAGAAAAGCAATTTGCAAATCTAATATACTAGGAATTTACAGAAGTTTTGTCTATATCACTCATTGAAGCAGCAAGCATTTGGCATTTTGCTAAAGAGGTTCCAGTTTATGGATCATTTCTAATAACAACTTCTGGTGCTAGAAGGAAGTTAGTAATTGGGTAAAGCACGGCTCTAGGCCTGTTAGTAGAGTTTCTGAAGCAGGAAGATTTTCAAAAGGAGTTGTGTAGGGCCTGTGGGCCCATCTCTAATCACTTAAATAGCTTAGAGCATGGGTTGGCAAACTATCGCCCACTGTCTGCTTTCTTACACCATGCAAGCTAAAAATGGTTTTTACATTTTTAAATGGTTGGAAAAAATGTTTTAAAGAATATTTGTAACATGACAATTATATGAAATTCAAATTTCAGCGTCCATAAAGTTATACATGTTTTTTAGTTTCTATATAGCCTGTGGCTGCTTTTGCGCTGTCATTGTTAGTTACCCATGAGTTGATTCCGACTCACGGTGACCCCATGTGTGCAGGGTAGAGCTGAACTCCATGGGGTTATCAAGGCTGTGACTTCTGGAAGCAGATCACCAGGCTTATCTTCTGAGGTGCCTCTGGGTGGGTTCAAACCACCAACCTTTTGGCTAGTAGTTGAGCACTTAACCATTTGTGCCCTGCAGGGACTCTACTTTTGTGCTATGATGGCAGAATTAGGTAGTTGTGACAGAGACTGTATGGCCTGCAACGCCTAAAATATTTATTATGTGCTCCTTTACAGAAAATATTTAGTGACTCATGGCTTAGAGCTTTAAGGGGTTCTTGAAATGCCCTGGTGGTGCAGTGGTTAAGAGCTCGGCTGCTAACCAAAAGGCCAGCAGTTCAAATATACCAGCTGCTCCTTGGAAACCCTATGGGGCAGTTCTACTCTGTCCTATAGGGTCACTATGAGTTGGAATCGACTCAGTGGCAATGGATTTGGGTATTTTTTTTTGAAATGATGACACCAAGGAAACCTTCAACCTAGAAATTTTACCTCCTTAGGGTTTTTTTTTTTTTTTTTTTCCTCTTTCTGGGTTAGAATTGAGAAACTCGGAACTTTATTTTGAGGCCCATGTGGTGATGCTAGCTATCAAATCTGGCAAGATCTGATCTCTGACAGCACTTTATTCTTCCTATCCTCATAGTGGTAGTTGAGACATGCTGTTAGGGTTATTTGACACTTGTAGCCCAGTAAAGTAAGAGACAGAATATTCAAGCCAAAAGACAGATCACAGGGTGAGTTGAAAATAGATTCTAACTTTTTTTTGTCTTTCAAAGTACTAGAAAGTTGTACTGCCTTTGGAGAACAGTATAAATGACATTTTGGGAAAACCAGAAAAAAAAAAAAAAAAGAAACCAAACCCACTGCTGTCGAGTCAATTCCAACTCATAGTGATCTTATAGGATGCAGTAGAACTGTCCCATAGAGTTTCCAAGGAGCACCTGGTGGATTTGAACTGCCGACCTTTTGGTTAGCAGCTATGGCTCTTAACCATTATGCCACCAGGGTTTCCTTTTTTTTTTTTTGGGAAAGTAGGTGTTAAAAGAACTTCTAAAACATCATCCAATTTATTGTTAAGGAATTAGAAAATATTTCTAAGTATTTATATTTTTTCTAGATTTGCATTTTAAAATTGTAAAAGCATATGATATTTGAAATTTATAAGAATACTCAAACTTTAATTAACTAAAATGTGAATCTCCGTCCCTTATCATTCCCCTCTCCAGAGGCACTCAGGGCTCTCAGTTTGAGGGGCGTGAGCACACATATGCATGTGTGTGTGTTGTAAAGATAAAATTGAACATGAGTCCATACTGATGCTTTCCATTTATATTCAGAACTGTAAGATTTTCCTCTTTTCTCTTACATCAAGACTCTGGTTTTCAACAACACTAGTAATGAAAGAATTAGAACAGCCCGTCATTACTCGTTTGCTTTATCCCATAGTACACAAACACACACACACAACAATCTCAGCCTATTCATTTCAACATACCTTTCAACAGTAGTTAAAAATATTTTTGTGGTTCTTTTTGTCCTTAGTGTCTATCCTACTAGGGCTCTGTGGTTAAATGACTGTGTTTTAAAACCAGTTGGAATCTCTTCTCCCTGTGTGGTTATACCACTAACCTGACGATGCACATTTACGTTTGTTTTGTTTTCAATTTTTTTAAATAACTTAATTTTTTAATATAATTATTTATAAATGATTTACATGGTATCCAGACAAATCTACAAAAGATGAGATATTCATAGATGTCAAGATTCTATCCCTGTCCCCTTCTCCAGCCTACTTCCTGCTTCCTCTATGGGTAGCTTTTTTATAAAAGTATTATTTTTCCATTGTGTTTTTAATATAAGCAGATACATGTGTATAGATTCTTTCCCTTTTCACTTTGCTTTTTTACATAAGAATGCACATTAACCTTGCATTATTATGTATATGTCCATGTGTAATATGGGAATGTATGTGTATATATATGTATAGAGATAGAGAGATAGATATTTTAGGCCTCAGTTCTCTCATATTTTATATTTGAATAGATACACAAGCATTTTATTTAAATAGTCCTTTACTATTTGGTCGATTTTATTGGCATCCATTTTGTTTTCTACTATTATTTTGGTAACTAGCAAGTTTGTTCTTTTGTTTTAATGTTTACATTTATAGTAACATCTTTTATAAACTCTTATTCCCTGCTTTTAATATTCTATTTGTTCCATACTGTGAGCAATATTTAAATTAACTAGTAAATTCTTTTTTCTTTCCCTTTTTAAATATTTGATTTGAAATAATATCCTTTTATTTTCAGCTAATAAATATAGATAATCAACAACCTTTTTCTACTTACCATTTTCTCTCCCCACTCTCCCCCCATTTTTGAGAATTATACTTCATCTGCAATTCTTAGATGGGTCTTTCCTTAGGAAAGGCTCACGGAAACAATATTCCTTGACTATTGCATGTTCGTGAAAGTTTGTCTATAGCCTTCACTCTTGAAAGTCTGTTTGACTTGATATATAATATTTGACTCACACTTTCTTTCCTGCCATGTCTTAAATATGTTGTTATTTCATTGTCTTCTATAACAAGATATTATAATGACAATTTTTCTTTGCTCTTTTTGCCCCTAATCAAAGGTCAGATTTTCCAGAGGGGAATTATCTGGACTTGTTGCCTGTAGTGAAATGGGTTTCTCTTATATATGGCCTGTCTGGCCTTGGGTTTATAATTCTCCAAAAAGGATTGGTTGGGCCACAGCCTGCCCTGTGATGAGTGTATTTTACACACCTTGCAGGGGTTGGTCGATTTACTAAGAAAATTGTGTAAAACCACCAATAGGATGAGTGACCTGCAGGGATTGGTTGGTTTGTGGTCCTGATGGGAGGGCCATGCCTTGAAATTGATAAGGAGCTTGCTTATATAAGCAGGCAACCCAACAGAGGTTCTCAGAGAAGGGCAATGGGAGAGAGAGGGGACCTCCCAAAAAAGTTGTAATATGGGTCAAGAGCTATAACACAGGAGACAGATGAGACTGTGTGAGACAGTGGCAGCCATAGGAGCAGTGGGTACCATGGGACCGGCAGCCGGCTATGGTGGGGTTGCTGGCCCACAGAAAGAGAGAGAGCTGAAGGTCTTCTGGGCAATTGTTGGCAGAGCTAAAAGAGCTGTAACACTTGCCCAAGCAGGGCAGAGGCCCGTGAAGGCCCAACGGCAGAGGCAAGGCTCAGCAAGGACCAGTGAGACCCAGTGGTAGCGGCAAGATCTGCCCATGAACACAACCAAGAGAAAGGCCTGCCTGCAGGCATGGCCGAGAATAAGCTAAGAGCTGTCTTGGTTGGAAGCTATCCTGATTGATGAAGTTGATCCTGATCTCTAGCTGTAGCATATTACTTCCTTAATAAATCTCATAACTGTGAGTATTGTCTCTGAGTTCTGTGTGGCCATTGCAACGAATTATTGAACCCAGAAAAGAAGTAGAGTGCTGTGTGGGGGATGCCTAGTGTCAGAAATGGTGAGAAAATCAGAGAGTAGTGGTATGTCTGACATACCTCCACTTCGTAGGGACCAGCTTTGTTCTGATCCTAAATTCCTCTGGAATTTAGATGAGTTCAGATGCTATATTATATTACCCCATGCTTTTTTCACTCATAGATGATGTGAAGGGAGAGAAAGAGGGTGAAATCTGTACTCTGAAGATGACTCCTTTCTTCTTCTTGGACCTCATGCTTCCTTATAATGAGTAGTCCTTTGAACACAATCCAAGACTCTCCCTACACTGACTGCTTCTGAGCTTCCCAATGGAATTATTTTTAAATTGTCAAAAGCTCTGCTGATAACTTTAGAGGTGGGGAGAAGGAGCTTCATGAGTGAAAAGCAATTTGAAGGTTACGTAGATTTCACTTCTTCACATTATGGGTCTCATCCGGACAGTGGTCATGGCACATTCTTGTGGATCCAGTGGGAGAGCTGAATGAGTAAGAGTCCTTGCTCAGTATTCTCTCCAAGTGTCCTACAGTAGAGTCATTTCCTTCAAAAATCTTCCTCTTCCTTTGAATTTTGGACATATTAGTCATCTTTTCTTTAGGTCTGGTCCAGAATGAGACTTTCTGCAGTGAATTTTTGTGCACTTAGTTCATCCCTCCCATATGTCTTCACGTTTCCCTGCTTAGGATGTCTGCTGCTATCTGGGCTTTCTTCCAACATTCTGGCTAGTTTTGTAACAAGAAAACTCTGACATTCAAGGCTCCTTTAGAAGTCATGCATTTGTGAACTGATGAGTCCAACCTTATAGTTGTTACTCAAATAATCATCAACATAACTTCTCCTATCACTATGATATCTTTAGGAGAAACCAGTAGAACCAATTTGCGTGAAGGACAAGATTGTTTCTATTATAATTTTGGGGGGAGGAAATCTCTACTGGCTGAGAAAATAAATAGATGAAACTTAAGCCTAGTGAATAGCAAAATTGTTACGGCTCATAACTTAATTTGCTAATTCCCTTAATTTTTTGTAAATACAACTATATTTGAGTACTATGGAGACTTTTACAAAGTAAAGTATGCAGTGACTGCAATAAAATAAAATAAAATTAAAATGTAATTAAAGAAACAAACAAACTAGATGTTAAGGGCAACCACTACATGAGACATAAGTTCCTTGAAAGTCAAAGTACTCAGGATAGCAAATAGCAAAAGCTAATAACAGTTGTCTCTGCCCCTTGGATCTGCCCCCGACTCACACTGACCCAGTGTTGCCCTGCGTCACACATTTTGTCACAGAGGCAAAGAGCAGACCAGGGCTTCTGAGAGACGATAGGCTTGGAAGGCCAGGACCCAGAAGTACCATGTTGCTTGGATATCAGAACAGAGGGACAAATCAAGGTGTTTTAAATTGAATTTTATCTCTGGGACTATTGATCAACGTATTACAATATTCTAACCTCGTGGAAACAAAAATGACTTTATAATTACTGAGATGTAGCTTCTTCGTTCTCAAATACAGATTAAAAAGAAAGAAATGTATTTTATATTATGCATACTTAAGTGTGCCCTGGCATTTTATTCCTCTCATTATACCAGTGAGGCAACTAGGGCCCAGAGACCTCAAGTGAATTGCCCAGGGTTACACAGTAGAAGATTTGGGTTACAACCCAGGGTTTTCTGTTACTAATACTGGATATTTTTGACATAACTACTTTTTTGTGTGTGTGTTTTAATTTATTTCTTTTTTAATTTAATTGTACTTCAGGTGAAGGTTTACAGAACAAGTAGTTTCTCATTAAACAGTAGTATGCATGTTGTTTTATGACACTGGTTAACAACCCCACGACATGTCAACCCTCTCCCTTCTTGACTTTTTTTTTTTTTTGGTGAAAATATACATAGCCAAAGATACACCGTTTCAAAAATTTCTACATGCACAGTTCAGTGACATCGACTACGCTCTTC
>NW_004444073.1:2972469-3017123 GCF_000243295.1 Trichechus manatus latirostris
TGCCTTGTTAGTCCCGTTTTGTTTTATGGGGCTGTCCACTCCCCGGCTGAATGGTGAACCTTGGAAGTGACTTCACCACTGAGCTAAAAGGGTTCAACGTAACTATTTTTTAATTGCTACTTTTGTTTATAGATTTATAAATAGTTAGAACCATAATAGACTTAGAGAGCATTGATACCAGCCCACTAATTCCCCACCTTCATTTTATAGAAGAAATTGAAGCTCAGATATTGGTAACTGCACAGAAAGAAACCTTGCTTTTATCTCCAGTGAAGTCTTGCTTTGATAAAAACTTGCAAGTATAAAATGAGTGCAATTTGGATTGGTGACCAGATTAAAGTCTGCCTTTTAATAAAATCTGAGGTCAAAAATAATCTGTTTGACAACGAAATGGAAGGGATAGCTTTTGACAGAACTACTTTTTTTTTTTTCAAATTATAGAAGGAGTGACCACAAAATTTCTTTAACTAGCAAACTGTGTTTCTACACTTAAATGTTATTCATTTATCCACAGCTTCTAAGAGGAAACACTTATTTCATAAAACAGTATAAACTGGAAGTGTCAAAAAAAAGTGAGTCTGGTAGTTAGAAGAGTTATTCACAACTGACTTAAAATCGTAAACTAGCCTACTCTTTTCTTCCTTGTGTCCGTCTCTCTTCCTATAGCATGAAAGATTTTTGCTCCCTGCCTTGCAATGCACTGAAGTTTGTTTAGAGGCTGAATAATCAGAACTTTTTATTAGCCTTTCTTCTAGTTGTCCCAGCCATAGAACTTAGGAAACCAAACATAATAGTTTTTGCTTTCTTCCAGTGGTACAATTTACTTATTTAAGTTGCTAATGATAACGTAAAACTAGAAACGTATATTACTACTGGAAGGAAAAATCAGTAGGATTAAGTCAAATAAATAAAAATAAACTAAAGTCTAAAAGCTTTAAAAGATTAATTTAGAGTTAGTTTTTTTCTCAAATGGATTACACAATATATTTCAGTTCTTAAATTAAAATTAATGATTTATAATACATCTCAAATTATATTATCTAAAGTTTTCATTTATTAAGTATTTGTGGAAGTTGCAAATATTGATTGATTATCTTCCAGTAATTTATAACATTATCTGCATGAATCTTAAGAAAAATATTGTGACAAGGAGTTATTTTCAAAGACCCGGTAAGACAAACATGAGAAAACTGATAACTAAGAACAATTTTAAATATTTTGTTTCCTATAAATTAGATTTGGTTTTAAGAGATTTGACATCTTCTCCATGAACACAGTTTTTTCCAGGTCTGTATTTAGGAGAGAGAGTTATAACGTAAATTCAAATAACATTGAATTGTTGTTTAATTTTCTATCTGACATGTACAGTAAAACCTGTGAACGCCAGAACCTGTGTAAGGCAGAAACCTGTCAGAGAAGGAAAAGTCAAATATTTTCCACTAATAGAGAGTGATAGAAAAGTGGTAAAATCGTACCTGTCAATGGCAGGAAACTTGTGGGACCCAGAAAAACAAGGCAGTTCCATCAAGTTCAGCTCTCACAGGTTTCACTGTATATTGTAGGAAGTTTCAATGAAGCATGGCAAATTATAGTGACTGAAAGTCTCGATTTCATCTAAAATGATTATGATTATTTAACCAGACTTTGTAACACATGCTCTTGACAATAATAAAAATGATAATTTGATTTTGTTAATTATATAGCACTGGTTAAGCACTTATTATGTGCTATCTACTTATATAAGTTCCTTATATGTCTGAATTAATTTAATATTAATAATAATCCTAAGAACTAGATTGTATTATTATCCCCACTTTACAGATGAGAAAACTGAGGCCTAGAGTGAAGTAATTTGCTCAAAAGCACACAGGTGGCACTTGACTGAGCAAGGATTCAAGCTCAAGTGGACTAGCTCCTGCTTCCATGCTTCTCACCACTACACTAGAGCAGTGGTTCTCCGGGTGTGATCTCCAGACTGGCAGCATCAGCATCACCTAGGAACACATTGGAAATCACATTCCCAGGCCACACCCCAGACCTACTGAATCAGAGACTCTGGGGTGAGGCCCCATAATCTGTGGTTTGACTAGACCTCCTGATGCTCACTGAAATCTGAGAACCACTGCCTGGAGAAAGAAAGCATGGTTCTTGCCCTGGTCCAGGAGCTTGCAGTTTGGTAGTACAGACAGTTATGTAAACACATAATTACCATCGGGTTAATAAGTTCAGTAAAAGATCAACATACTATTTACAGCATTGGTGCAAAGGAGAGTGGGAGAGGAAAATTAAGGTTTCAATTTTTGAGCATTGAGAAAATTGCACTTTTGTTTCAAAGATGGAGGAAGGGCAGTGTTATGGATTGAAGTGTATCCCCAAAAATATGTGTTGTCAGTCCTAACCTCTATGCCTGTGGTTACAATCCCATTTGGGAGTGAGTTGTCTGTTATGTTAATGAGGCAGGGTTAGCATAGGGTGTGTCTTGAGTCAAACTCTTCCAAAACATAAGAGGAGCAGATTAAGCAAGCTAAGAAGTGGGGGAAGATAGATGCCAAGCTACATGGAGATCTCCAAGGAACCATGAAACAGAAGTTGAAGAGACAAGGACTTTCCCCCAGAGCCCACAGAGAGAGAAAGCCTTTCCCTAGAGCTTCCACGCTGAATTTGGACTTCTAGCCTCTTAAAGTGTGAGAAAATAAATTTCTGTTTGTTAAAGCGATCCACTTGTGGTGTTTCTCTCATAGCAGCACTAGATAACTAAGACAGGAACCAGTTCAAATCCTGGCAGAGTACTTTGATTTTGCTTGTCTAGAGTTCGAACAAATAGTCCAAGTGACTTTCAGTGGTTCTGAGCATTTTGACAGAGGAACATAAGCATTGTAGTTTTCCTCTATCTCGCCCATCTTCTGGCTATGATTGTGCCTCTGATGTGTGTACTATTCTAGAATTGAGACGGTTATGAAGAATTCACAAGTGGTTTTTTTAAAGATTACTTAAGGTAATGGTACTCTTTGTGCCTAGAAAAGTGACTTAGTGTTTAGATGTTAGAAACGTCAACCTTCAATAATGGTCCATTTTAGTTGTCTATTAACTCCAAAGTAAGCCTGCTAAAACTTCAGTTACTTGCTTTGGAATATAACAGAAATGAGCAGTACAAGATATAGCCACAGCTGGTAATACCTAAATCGCTTAACACATTAGCTGAGTCATCCCTCATTTTTCAGGATACAATATTTTTTAGAAATGCTCACCATTAGGCTTCCAAGCTAAACAAATTCTTTGCACTTTTCATTCGGCTGGAAGAGGGATTAGACATAAAGTAAACAACATGGGCTGTCTATTCTTTGTAACGTCTTCGAGGAGATGGCCCTGATATGCACCACTGTTTTCAATCACTTAAAAGGCAATAATTCGATTATGGCATCCTTTATGTAAGAACTGCCATTGCTTTCAGTTCACTTCCAGGCCTGACACAAGTAAATCACTTCGATAAAATCCCTTTTTTTCCCCTCCTAGAGACTAGCGTAAGTAATGATACCAGTGCTCTTCCAAGGACAAAATGAATGTAATGGATGTCTTATAGAAGAGCAAAATGTTTCACAAGGCAGTGATTCACTGTGTTATTTAGAAGATGATTTTTCCTGTGTGTATGTGAAAGATGTTTAAATGATCTTCTACTCCTTTTAAAAATGCGGATACTACTCTTTTCTTACGTGAACTTAAATGCTTGAATTTAGCAACTTTTATGCATCATTGTGGGAAGAGGAAAGCCCTTTAGAAATGCACTATCCATAATTTGGGCCCATTGATGGCCATTCCTTTGTAACTATACAAGGAGAAAATCTTTTCTAGGGTATTGAAGCAAGTTCCTTCCTTCTGTGAAAACAACCACCTAATTCTTTTCTTTTCTCAGTTCATTTTAAATAGTAACAAGAGAACACTCGGCTTAAACTTAAAGGATATCAGCTTGAATGTGTGTTATAGTTGATATTTTGTTAGGAGTTCCTTAGCTCATTGGACTTTCTTTTTGACGACCCAAATTGCCCAAAATACAAAGTCACTCTCTAATATTGTACCTTGTTACGTCCTTGCTAAGTGACATCAGCTGTTAAGGCTGTTGGAGTTCGACATTACCGAAGTGTGAATATATAAAGACAAAAATTGATGAATTAGCATCTCTGTCAAGCCCAATTATCCTTTTGCATATGCCTCCCCACTGGAATCACTTGGAGAGATTTAACAATTACTGAAGCCTGTGTCCCATCCCCCGGAGCCCTGGTGGCACAGTGGTTAAGAGCTCAGCTGCTAACCAAAAGGTTGGCAGTTCAAATCCACCAGCTGCTCCTTGGAAATCCCATGGGGCAGTTCTGCTCTGTCCTATAGGGTCAATTTGAATTGGAATCAACTCAATGGCAACTAGAGATTGTGATTTAATTGGTCAGGGGTGTAGTCTGGACTTTGGAATTTTTAGAAGATTCTCAGGAGGGACTTTGCTTCAGGTAAAAGTTGCTGAGAGAAATTAAAGAAGACATAAATGAGTGGAAGGATATACTGGGTTCGTGGTTAAGATGTCCATTCTTCCCAAATTCATCTGAGGAGTCAATACAATCTCAGTCAAAATTCCAGCAGACTTTTTTGGTAGAAATTGACAAACTAATTCTAAATTGCACATATAAATGTGAAACAACTAGACTAGTCAATAGAATTTTGAAAAAGAAAAACAAAGATAGGGTACAAATACTACCTAATTTCAAGAATTTTTTTTATCGCTGCAATGATCAAAACAGTGTGGTATTGGTGTCACGATCAACAAATACACCAATAAAACAGACGAGAGTCTAGAAATAGATCCACATATGGACAATTGACGTTTTTTATAAAAATGCGAAGATAATTCAGTGAAGAAAGGGTAATCTTTTCAACGAATGGTGCTGTAACAATTGGATGTCCATAAGCAAAAAAATGAACATCAGTTTATAGCTCGCACCATATACAAAAAATTAACTCAAGATGAATTGTAGACATAAACGTAAAATTTAAAACTATAAGACTTCTAGAAAAAAACGTAGGAGAAAACTTTTGTGGTCTTGTGTTAGGCAAAGATTTTTAGATGTAATACCAAAAGCATGATCCATAAAATTGGACTTCATCAAAATTAAAAACCTCTACTCTTTGAAAGATAAAGAAAAGACAAGCCATCGACTGAGAGAAAATATTTGCAAATCATATATCCTACAAGGACTAGTGTTCAGAATATGTAAAGAAATCTCAAAACCTAATTAAAAATTAAGCAAAAGATTTGGACAGTTCACCAAACTAGATATATGGATAGCAAATAAGAACATAAAAAGATGCTCAGCATGTTAGTTATTAGGGAAATGAAAATTATAACTACAGTTAAAAAGATTGACCATAGCAAGTGCTGATGAGAATGTGGAGGAACTAGAGCTCTCATATACTGCTGGTGGGAATGCTAAATGGTACAACCACTTTGGAAAATAGTTTGGTAGTTTCTTTAAAAATTAAGCATACACCTACCATGCATTCTGGTCATTCCACTCCTAAGTATTTGCCCAAGAGAAATGAAAGCATATAGCCATTAAAAAAACAAAACAAAACAAAAAAACTATACATGAATTTTTGGAGCAGCTTTTTTTGTAACATCCCCAAACTGGAAACAATGCAAACGTCCATCAACAGGTGAATGGATAAACTATAATAGATCCATAAAATGGAATACTAATCAGAATAAAAAGGAATGAGTTTTTGATACATGTTCCAACATGGATGAATCTCAAAATAATCATACTGAGTAAATGTATCCAAATGAAAAAAAAATACATAAGGTATGATTCCATTTATATAAAATTCTAGAGAATGTAAACTGATCTGTAGAGACCGAAATCAAGGAAGTGGTTTCCTAGGGAAGGAGGTTAGTGTGAGGTCCAGGGAGGGATTACAAAGGAACATGAGGTAACTTTTGGAGAGGTTAAACATGTTTATTTTGTTTGTGGTGATGGTTTCACTGGTATATACATATGTCAAACTTGCCATATTGTACACTTTAAATATGTGCCGTTTTTAATATGTTAATTATACTTCGATGTAGTTTTTTGTTTGTTTAGAAAAAGCCAGGTGGTTCAAATATATAGACAAGTTTGAGAACCACTGCTCCACTCCCTCAGGTCCCTAGTTCCACTCCACAGAGGCAACCCATTGTATGCATTTTCTTGTGTATCATTTTGGAAATATTACTGTTGGGAAAATAGGAACGCAATCTATCATGCAGCCTTCTGACTTCTACTTGAACTGCCTAATCACAAGCCTTGGGCCCAGGGCATTCCCTGATAATGGAAGCTGGGAACTGAGTTTCTTCTCTCTCCCAATTTCTTATCTTCATCAGGAAGCCTCCCTCCATGTTCTGGGTACACAGTAAACTTTCTGCTGTGTGCACATATATGCCATATGGCACCTGGCCAACCCCATTTCTATATGTGTTCCAGGTGGGGAAGAAATAGGGTCCCTCCCCTGTAGCGTGAGAGGGGTGTGTGCAGAACACCAGCCCTGCCTCGGCTGTGGAAGTGACCCACTGGCCTTAGGGGACCAAAGCCACCATTGAAGCTGACCTTACTCTGTTCTCTATGTGTAAAGCATTGTTCCATCCAATGGCTGTGTGTAAGATGTGCTTTTGTTGGATTCCAGACCTTGGCTCTACAGTTTGGCACTGTGAGCAGGGTCAAAAATTATGCATATACAGGCATATACGAACATACATTGTCCTTTTGTTTTTTTGTTTTTTTTTAAATTTCCAAATGGAAACATACTCTATACACTGTTCTGTAGTTCACTTTTTCTACTTATTGTGTCTGGGGGATAATTCTATATCAATAAATATGGAATGGCCTGATTCTTTTTAACAGCTATACATTAATCCAGTGGATCTGGATTCTGCCTGATCCCAATTATTTTGACTATATGTGGTGGTACTGTATGGTTATTTTAAAATCTTTTGGGAGCAAAGATGTAAACTGAAAGATGGTAGAATTAATTTTTCTTTGGGGCATACCCTTAAACCCTCATACACATGCTGTATAGTATGATTAAATGCTGTCATCTGTGTGAGTGTATAAGCTCTCTAGAAAACCAACTTCACCATGATTTATACAGTATTATTTCACAGAATGTTAGTTTATCTATGTGAAATATTGACAAATGTTGCATTGTGAGACGTTATTATAACATTTTATTTGCTTTCCTTGTCCTCTAAATTTAGTATTTGATTTGTCATTCCTCATTCAACAAGTTTGTTTTTTTTTGTCTTTTGGCGGTTTATTTGGCATTGTTCTTTAAGCCACAGCAATTCAGAAGAAAGGCCTGGCGATCTGCTTCTCAAAGATCATAGCCTTGAAAACCCTGAAAACCCTATGGAGTGCAGGTCTACTCTGCAGCACATGGGGTCACCATGAGTCAGAATAGACTCGACAGCCAATGTTTTTTTTCCAGTAATGAATACTTTGCAAGCTAATTGGTTATGAACTTGCATTTTTGGCAGATATTATTTGACTAAAATCTTGCTGGCTTTTTTAAAGAAAACTTTTTTAACAGCAGCAGGTCAAATTGACCCATGCCAAAATAATTTGTTTTTTAAAGTTCACCTCACTTTTTGATTTATAGTCTATTTTGCTAGTGGTAGACCATCTACAAAGACAATGTAGCAATTTATTTGGGGACCGAAATTCCTTAATGGCCATTTATGTTTCCTTCACAGGTTTTCTGTGAAATTTCCTCTCATAAAGCAGTAAGGGTCTCAAATTCTCCATGATCCAAACTATCCATTTTGTTATAGTCTGTATGCATTTGCTATGTTTGTTAATGAACTTTAGTTTTTTTATGAGTAATAATATTTTAAACTTTTTGCCAACCTTTCTTCAGATATTGAATTGGTGAAGTTTGTATCAGTTGATTGTTTTGTATTCATCACCTGATGAAGTCAGTGAGAAGATTCATCACAGCTTCTTGTAGCAGATTCGTTCACTTACTGTTTTCTTCCCGTCATTAAACTCCATATTCTTGTGGTTAGGTTTCACAGTTTTTTGTTCACCCCTCTGCTCCCTCGTCGTGTGGGATTTCAGAGGCTTGTCTCTACCTTTTCCAGTTGTTTGCTTGAGTTAGTCTCCTGAGCTCATGATTCTAAGGAGTTTCTGGTAGGATAAATGAACATATTTTGAACGTCATCTTTCCCTGAAGTGGTTACCTTGCATCTGAGAAAATGTTGTTACTGCCTAGTAAATTATCCTGAAGACCCTCTCTCTCGGAATACTTAACTTTTTAGTATACTCATGATATGTCACTCTCTAACCCAGGGAAAGTGTGGAGAGCCTGATTCAAAAGCATTCCTATGCCCGCTCACCTATTCGTACCTACGGAGGAGAAGAGGATGTCCTGGGGGATGAGAGTCAGACCACACAAAATCGAGGTAAGACAGCTTCGGGGCTGTGGAACTGCTGGGAGCAAGAGCGCCTGAGGAGAATGGAGGCAGGAAGTTGACGAGGCAGGAAGGCAAGAATTCTACCAACACCAATGCTCCCTTTTCTCTTCCATAGAAGATATAAATGATATCTTCTTATCTGGAAACATAGATTTGCCTCATGGTTGACAAGTTTGTTTCTTTTTTAATTGCAGCTCTGTTAAATATTTTTTGAAAATTAATCTGTCACAGATAACTTCATTCTTAATGTATACGTTGAAATCAAGCTTCCGGGCTAATGAGTTGTTTTTCCTTCCAGGGTCAGCCTTCACAACCTCCGATAATTTGTCTCTCAGCTCCTGGGTATCATCTTCATCCAGTTTTCCTGGATTTCAGCACCCACAGTCCCTGACCGCGCTTGGCACCAGCACAGCATCCATAGCAACACCCATTCCTCATCCCATACAGGGTTCTCTGCCGCCATATAGCCGACTTGGGATGCCTCTGACCCCATCGGCCATTGCCAGCTCCATGCAAGGGAGTGGCCCGACGTTTCCTTCATTCCACATGCCCCGATATCATCACTACTTTCAGCAGGGGCCCTATGCTGCCATCCAAGGACTGCGCCATTCCTCTGCTGTGATGACGCCATTCGTATGACTGTTCTAGAAATAGGGGGATCCAGCCCCAGAATGTGCAAACTGGGTATGGAAATATAGGACAAGGTTGGGTGGTTGGGATGTGGGGTGTTGGAGCAGGAGCTCTCTGAGGACATGGGACCTATTAAAGAGGAGAGCTGGACTCAGAATAAACCTTCTGCAGATGGAATGCACCATGAACCGGGGTCCATCTGTAGTTGGGGAACAGCCGTTAGGTTCAGAAGAGATTCATTGTAAAGTTCTTAGCCAGCCAAGTCTTGCAACTAACAGGATGCCAACTTGCCAGAAAGTGTAATAATGCAGGCCAGATTAATCTTAAGGTGCGTTATTCCTAGCGGTTAAAAAATGCTGTGTTAATGCAGTAATGTATAAAATCAATGTGTACAGGTTTTCATTCTGCTTCCACAGGTTAAGAGAATTTTCCAAGAGGCAATAATGTATCGCATACTAACCATAATGATTAACTTAAGTCAATTTCTCCCTGTAGAAAATGGGAGCTAATAGCGAAATGTTTGTAGTGCTGTAGCTTAAGCATGTTTAGTTTTTCTTTGTGTTAGTTTGCTGGGAAAGGAGCTGAGATAATGCTAGTGTATCCTGTTTTGTGGATGGATAGGTTGTAATTACCTCACAAAATTCCTTTGTAATATTGAAGGGCCAGTACGTGACAAGCTCAGTTTTCACAGTCTTGTCTTCTTTCTTCCTAATTCTCTTCCATGCAAATATTTGCTGTTGATGTAGGAAAAATCTTCCATAGACAATTTTGAAGCAAGAGGCTTATGTGTTACATTGCAAAACTGAAGTTTTATTTTTCTAGGCTGGCATTCTAAATACACTAGTTACTCATTCACAGAGGAACATAGTAGAGCCTATAGTGCATGATGGTACATAAGACTTTCCTTTACTTACAAGCTGCAGTAAAAGGATGGTTGCCCTATTCTGGAAGGAATTTCTCTGCCATGGGTGCCAAAGGCCCCTTCCTTTTTGGTTCAGCTTTGGAAGCGCTTATGGGTGTTAAAATGCACTGGGCCAGGTTCTCTTTTTTGGTAAATTTACTTTGTTGTTAGGTTAGCTGCTGCCACCAATTGACAAGGACTCGTGAATCCTTGTCATAAGGTTATTAGATCACAAATTACTAGATAACAAGGTCCTTTAAGGTTCATATGCTCATGAGGACTTGTGTCCATACATTTAATTTGTCCCATTTTCTTACTGTGTTGCCTTCACTGACTCCTTTACCATCTTTCTAGGTCCATAATATGAAATCCGTGTTAATAGCTCCCTGAAACATTGGCAGTTCTTACAAGTAAATCTGAAGCATCTATCCACTTTATTTTCAATTCCTGCTGTCTTCTTAGACTTTCCTTTAATGTTTATAACAGTAATTAATTGTATTTTAGGTATATATATATAACCTGTATATTTTTGAGTAACATATATCTAAGCATTTACAGTCAGGGTAATACATTTGGCATTTTGTTACCATAATAACAGAGACTCAATCAAGTTAATAGTCTTTCAACTTTAGATATAATGCATTCCAGTTACAGGATGTAACCTGTCTTCTTAGGAAAGCTCCGCAAAACTCTAATTTAATTATTGTATGTAATATTCATTCTACTCTGCTTTGACTGAAAAAGTATTAAATCTGTTAAAAGAGATGGGAAATACTGCTGCTGACAGTACATGTGTATTTGGGCAATATAGTTACCACATCAAACTCCAGTGGGATTTTATTTGATTGTTTTAGTGTTAGGCTTTTCCATATCAAATGCCTTTCTTGGGCATTTCCAGCCTATGAAACAAGGCACAATAGCACAGCCTGTGTATATGATGCCACTGTTGGATTTTGCACTTACCTTTCTCCACTGTATCCCAAAGTTCACTCGTGAAGATGCATACGCTGCATTAACAAAGCATCTCAAAGTCACAAGACAGACCCGGTAGGCTGATTTTTAACTTCTTGCATGTTATGCTATCATATCCACTGGTAATTTGTTTTCAAACAAAGTACAGATGTGCATTTCTTTAAAAAACCAGCCATGAGTAATATGTAAAGTAAATATCCATAGAGCTAGGGGTTTAATATTTAATAGTTGGTGTGTTGCCAGTGCTCGTTTTGCTTAAAGCAGGAATAACAAAAGATGCTATTTTACATTATGCTACTCAGTACCCTGATAAATTACTGGCCTACTGAAGTGAATCCATGTCTGAATTATCTTTTCAAAGAGAGCTAAAGGATATGGTAGTACTGTTCTGACATTTCTCCCAATCTGTGTGTCTCAGAGTAGGTTTGTGTACTTTTTGTTAAGTACAGTTTTGCACAAGTATTTCCTGACTTCATAACTTTATTTTGTAGGTAAGCAATATATGACTATAATAAGTAGAATGCTTAGAGAAAAGCATAGACTAAGATATCAAAGCATAGACTAAGATATCTTGCAAAATCATACCTGAAACTCTAAATTGGATATGTATTTGAAGTATTTGGTATTATCTGAATAAGAGAGAAGAAAAACAAACAAACCAAAAAAACAAACCCATTGCCTTCGAGTCAATTCTGACTCATAGTGACCCTATAGGACAGAATAGAACTGCCCCATAAGGTTTCCAACACTGTCAATCTTTATAGAAGCAGACTACCACGTCTTTCTCCCACGGAGTGGCTGGTGGGTTCGAACTGTTGACCTTTCAGTTAGCAGTTGGGTGCTTTAATCACTGAGCCACCAGGGCTCCTAAAGAGAGGAAGCACAAGTGATATGGAGATTAACCTAGTTAGAGTCACTCTAGCCATGGCAACCAGGGGGTAGATAGGAATTTACCCCACCTGGGCCTTTCTGGGAGTCCCAGGTGGTATAAACAGCGAAAGCACTCACACGCGGCTGCTAACAGAAAAAGGTTGAAGGTTCGAGTCCCACCCAGAGGCACCTCAGAAGAAAGTAATGGTGATCTACTGAAAAATCAGCCATTGAAAATCCTGTGGAGGACAGTTCTACTCTGCCGCACATGGAGTCACCATGGATTGGAGTTGACTCAATGGCAACTGTTTTTTTAACTGGGCCTTTTTGAGCTATTCTGGCTGTTGCTTCTTACTTAACCCACTGGGAATTTAAGATTTAAAATTCCAAATCCTGTTCTATGAAAAATAGTTGCAAGAACTAGATAATTAGTTATAAAGCCAATTAAATAATAAAGAGCTTGAGTTATAGTATATTTGGAATAAATTCAGGGTTTTTCTCACAAGCATACTACAGTATCAAAAAGTAATGGCCAATGTGCAGTGTGGTAAAAAGACGTCTTGCTAGACCTGCTTCACCAAACCCTAAGGTATTAATTCATAGCTTAGTAGGTTCTGCATTTGTGATTTGAACAGGTAGAGGATGGGTTTTATACATTTTTATATTACTTTAGAATGTAAGGAGTTTTGTAAACAAGCAAAGGGAAGGTTACAAATGCTAAAAACTTCAGAAAACCATAAAATCTTTTCTTCACTACTATTCTGCACCAGTTATAAATATTCCAGTACTTATCTTTCTTCAACATGCTTAAATATGCAAGGATTCATTTATAAATATTTATTAGGCAAATAATCAAAAAGTATTTTCTGGCCCTTCTTCCTCTGTTCCTCCCTCAAATAATTTCAATCCCTTCCCCATCTTCAACTATCCTGGCAATAAGAAAATAAAAACATTTTGGTAAAATAACTTGTAATACATCTCGACAAAAAATACAATTTGTTGTATTTTACTTCTGGTCCATTTACTGTATTTAGTTTTTTTTTTTCTTTTCAGAAACCTAAAAGATGTTTTTTTTCCCCGTAAAGGATAAAAATTGAATATAGCTTCTTTAGTAGACTCTATCACAGTTCTGTTGTTTGCTGTGTTCATTTGTTTAATGAATTGCGTGAGAACAGTCACTGTAATGAAGTGTGTGTGCTAGGGTGGGGGGAAGGGCATGGGAAATGTTTTATGAAAAAAGAAGTTATAAGCCTAATACTATGAAGTGACATCTAATGAAGTTTCTTTTTAAGTGCAATATATTTATTTCTGCTAGAAATGTGTTATCAACTTTATGTAATATTTGAAGCATTACGTTATTTGTAAACAGCTTAAAATTATATATTACCCAAAATTGTACAGAAGTACAAATGTGTGGATATTGATTTCTTTCATTAAAAAATGGTGTGTTTTTTGATATATATATATATATACACACATTTACACTTTTGATTATCTTACACATTTTGCTTTGTGACTTTTGGTACCTGTTTCCTCACCTGTAAAAAGAGGAGGATTAGATAAGACTAGGCATCACAGCTGGCTTCTAGCAGGCCACACACAGCCCAGGGAACACTTGGTTTGACTCGCATAGTGTATTGGTTCTGTCTTTAATTGCTGTTGAGAGCCTTTAGAGAAGACGTTGTTCTCTAGTTCAAGTCCCTATCATTGCCCATTTTCTTATAGTCAGTCCCCTTCACTCACTTGGAGCCCTCGTGGCACTGTGGTTAAGAGCTCAGCTGCTAATCAAAAGGTTGGGAGTTCAAATCCACCAGCTGCTCCTTGGAAACCCAATGGGGCTGTTCTACTCTGTCCTATATGGTCGCTAAGAGTCGGAATCGACTCCACTACAACGGGTTTGGTTTGGTGTCAGGTACTGAGTGAAAGGAGCCCTGGTGGTGCAGTGGTAAAGCGCTCGGCTGCTAACCAAAATATCATCAGTTCCAACCCACTAGCCACGCCATGGGAGAAAGATGTGGTAGTTTGCTTCTTTAAAGATTTACAGCCTTGAAAACCCAATGAGACAGTTCTACTCTGTCGTATAGGGTCACTATGAGTCAGAATCAAGTCCATGACAGTGGGTTTGGTTTGGTTTGGTTTGGTACTGAGTGATGTTGGGGAGTCCCTACAGCTTAAAAAACTCCTGCCTCCATTCAAGTCATGAGCACTTGGATGTGCTATGATGATGTTACAGAAAGCAGGCTGACACAAAATAAGATTAGCCACATTCAAAGTCTTAATCCTTCTTCCACTTGACAGTCCTTCAAAATATTTGACATCCTACCTAGCACTTGTAGAAGGCTTCTTGATTACCCTTAATTTTTTGTTTATGCCAAGCACCCAACTTTTTTAAAAAACCTATGTACTCTTTACCCAGATTCACCAATTGTTAGCTTTTTGCCCCTTTTGCTTTATTATTTGTATTCTTACTGTGTAGGGCACGTATATAGACACATTTACACACAAACACATACATACAAATTGTTTTCTGAAACATTTGAGAGTAAGTTGCATATATCATGCCTCATCACTCCTAGATAATCCAAAGTGTATTTCCTAAAAACAAGAAGATTCTATTAAATAACCACAGTAGAGTTTGCACCTTTAGGAAATTTAACTATGATGCAATACCTACCATACATTCTCCAGTTTTGTCAACTGACCCAATAATGTCCTTTGTAGCATTTTTTTTTCCTTCAGTACAGATCCAGCTTAGGATCATACATTGCATTTAGAGATCATGCTTCTTTAATTTCTTTTAATCTGGTACAGTTCCTCAATCTGTCTTTCATGACAAAAGAATTTCTATTTTCCAATGGTTTATCATTCATTACTATCTTTTATTATTTTGATACTTAAATTGTCCCAGATTTGGTCACTGGGATCCCTGTCAAGCTGGATCCTGCATCCTTCTGACATGCCTTCTTTTTTTTAGTAATTTCTGAATTTCTGGCATAAACAGATATTCTAGGATCATTTTGAACTTCTCTGCCTTCCCTAACTCTGGAATCAGCTATTTCTACAAGGAGCCAGGTTCCTTTTAGTGGGAAATGGTATTAGAAACCAAGATTTGGGTGCTAGATGTGTTCATTGGGGTATGTTTGCTTCTAGGTCATTTCCGCAGACATAAATACGTGTGTGCGCGCGCGCGCGCGCGCGCGCTCGCACACGCATAAAATGTATTAGAAACTGTGAGTTCATACTGATACTTCCAATTTCAATCCACTCTCAGAGGGTCCTATCTCCCTTGCTTTCCTCCGTTACATATTTGTATATTCCTTCTTCTACAGTGAGAACCCTGGATCCCTACGACATCAACATATTTATTTACTCAATCTTACCATACACCTAAAATAATTTTATATTGCTTCACCTATACAACTATAAGGAAACCCTGGTGGTGTAGTGGTTAAGTGCTACAGCTGCTAACCAAAAGGTTGGCAGTTGGAATCCACCAGCCGCTCCTTGGAAACTCTATGGGGCAGTTCTACTCTGTCCTACAAGGTCGCTATGCGTCGGAATCGACTCAACGGCAATGGGCTTGGTTTTTTTGGTTATACAACTATAAAACCAAAATTATGGAAACCCTGGTGGCGTAGTCGTTAAGAGCTATGCCTCCTAACCCAAAGGTCAGCAGTTCAAATCCACTAGACTCTCCTTGGAAACCCTATGGGGCAGTTCTACTCTGTCCTACAGGGTTGCTATGAGTTAGAAATCAACTCATCAGCAACAGGTTTTTTGGTTTTATACAACTATAATAAACCTTTCAAAAAGATTCAGGGTTTGTTTGTAGTTGCCTCCCCCACCCCATTACACTGAGAATATATATTCAAATGCTATGTTCAAAAGTTACTTAAATTACATAGTTCCTTTTTGCCCTCTAGGATGATTCTGTTAGTCACTTGAAACACAATTAGATTTATTCAGTTTGCCTACAGTTTTAAGTTTCTTTCTTCCCATCCTTATTGATATGTTTAAAATATATATATATAAAAAACATCAATGTGCTTCCAAAAATAAAAACTACAAAAAGGAATACTCAGAATCCCTCCATACCCTATGCCTTCTGCCCTGTGTATCTCCACCTTTGCAGTAACCAACCTCATTGTTTTCTGTGTTATCTTTCCTGTGATTTCTTTTTAGAAAGGTAAGTGGGTATATGTATGTTTTCTTATTTCTCCCTCTTTCTTACACAAAAAGTCAAATACTATTTCACAGTTTGCTTTTTTCATTTCCAAATAATACCCAGGAAATCCCTCCATATCACTTCGTAGAGTTCTTCCTCATTCATTTTACGTTTGCATATACTCCATTGTGTGGATACACCATAATTTATTCAACCACTCTCCTATGAATGGGTGATGAATAATCTTGTGCATATCCATTTTTCTATTATTGGAGGTATATCTTTAGGGTAAATTCCTAGAAGTGGAATTGCTGGGTCAAAAGTCAAACACAAATGAAGTTTGGTCAGTTATTGCCACATTCTCTTCCGTAAGAGTTGTACAAGTTAGCATCCTACTAGCAATGTAACAAATGATGTATTGCATTGGGCAAATCTGCTGTAAAACACCCCTTTAAAATGTTAAAAAGTGTAGATGTCACTTTGAGGACTAAGGTGCGTCTGACCCAAGCCATGGTGTTTTCTATCAACTCATATGCATGCGAAAGCTGGAGAATGAATAAGGAAGACTGAAGAAGAATTGATGCATTTGAATTATGGTGTTGGCAAAGAATATTGAATATACCATGGACTGTCAGATGAACAAATAAATCTGTCTTGGAAGAAATATAGCCAAAATGCTCCTTAGTAGCGAGGATGGCAAGACTTCATCTCATGTACTTTGGACATGTTATCTGGAGGGAACAGTCCCTGGAGAAGGACATCTTGCTCGGTAGACCAGATGGTCAGCAAAAAAGAGGAAGACCCTCAATGAGATGGACCAGCAAGTGTTTTTTTCTGTTGTACATAGTGTCGCCATGAGTCAGAATCGACTGGGTGGCACTTAACAACAACAGCAATGCAACAAGGAATCCCTGGGCGGGGCAAATGGTTAAGTGCTTGACTACTAACTGGAAGATTGGTGGTTTGAATCCACTCAGAGGCATCTCAGAACAAAAGTCTGGAGATCTGCTTCCACAGTCACAGACTTGAAAACCCTATGGAATGTAGTTCTACTCTGTACACGCAAAGTCACCATGAGTCTAAGTTGACTTGTCAGCAAGTGGTTTGGTTTTTCGGTTTGAGCAATGTAGCAAGCAATTCTTACAGTCTCATCAATACAGAATTGTTGTATTTTTAAATTTTTACCAATCTGAGAAATGAGAAATGGTATCACAGCAAAGGTTCAGTTTCCATTTCTCTTAATGACTTTGAAGTGATGTTGAAATTAGTGAAGTTGAAGATCTTTAGGACCAACTTAATATCTTTTTTGGTTAATTGTTCATGTTTTTTGTCCAATTATCTATTAGATTTTCATTCTTTTTTCTACCCAGTATTTAAGAATTCTTTATATATTACAGATACTATCTCTTTATCTGTGATATACATGTATTGCAAATATTTTCTCTCAATTTGTCATTGTCTTTTGACTTAGAGTGGGTTTTGTTATGCCACAGGTTTTTTTTTATACAAATTTTTATATAGTCAAATTTATCTATCTTTTTTTTCTTGCATTTTGAGTTACAGTTAGTCTTTCTCTACACCCAGGTTATAGAGGAATTCACCCATATTCTCCTCTATTACTTCTATAGTTCCTCTTTCTGTCTGTCTTTTTACATTTAAATCTCTGAACCTATTAAAGTATATTCTTGCTTATGGTTGAGGAGCGGACCTAGTTTTATCTTTTTCAAAATGACTATTCAGTTGTTCTGATCCCATTTATTAAAAGTCCATCCTTGCCACAATAATTGAGATACCACCTTTATTATATACTAGATTACTATAGAGCCTTGGCAGCACAGGGGTTAAAGCACTTGGCTGCTAACCAAAAGGTCAGCGTTTCAAACCTACCAGCCACTCTGAGTGAGAAGGATGTGGCAATCTGCTTCCATAAAGATTTACACCCTTGGGAACTTTATGGGGCAGTTCTACTCTGTCCTATAGGGTCACTATGAGTCAGAGTCGACTCAACAGCAGTGGGTTTCATTTTGGTTTGGATTACTATATGTATTTGTGTCTATTTCTGGACTTTCTATTCTATTTCTTTGGTCATTTCTCTACTCATGTGTCAGTACCGCATGTTTTTATATAGACTTTGTAGGAGGTTCCCTCATTGCTCTTTCTAGCATGTTTATTTTCCCTATGTGGTAGGCAGAATTCCAAGATGACCTCCAAGATTTCTGCCCTGGTGCACACACCCTGTACAATCTCCTCCCCCTGAGTGTGAACGGGATCTATAGTATGATGGGATATGATTCCTGTTATTAGTTACACTGTACTTAGAGACTGGACAGCAAGTAGAGAGAGGTAGGGACCAGAGGAACAGAGACCAAGGAGGAGGTGCAGACCAGATTGTGACTGGCCTGAAGAGGTAAGAGAGGAGATAGGCTCAGCTCATCTGGGTTGAGGTGACAGATGTAGCAACCAGAGGATAAGATTTGAGACACATCGTGGATTGTGTTGCGGAGAGTAAGACCCTCAGGGTGGAGTCAAAACATAGAGCCAGAGACAGAGGAGGAGGGATGGGAAACACAGGTAAGGAGACTTGTTTAGTACAGGGCACTCACTGTGTCACTCAACAAGTACATCTTCACAACTATCTAAATATGTCATTGTTGTTAGGTGCCATCAAGTTGGCTCTGACTCATAACGACTCTATTTATAACAGAATGAAATGTTGCCCAGTTCTGTGCCATCCTCACAATTGTTGTTATGTTTGAGCCCATTGTTGCAGCCATTGTGTCAATCCATCTCCTTGAGGGTATTCCTCTTTTTTGCTGACTCCCTACTTTACCAAGCATGACATCCTTCTCCAGGGATTGGCCACTCCTGATAACATGTCTAAAGTATGTGAAACGAAGTCTCAGCATCTTCCCTTCTAAAGAGCATTCTGGCTGTACTTCTTCCAAGACAGATTTGTTCATTCTTCTGGCAGGTCCATGATATATTCAATATTCTTCACCAACACCATAATTCAAATGTGTCCATTCTTCTTCAGTCTTCCTTATTCATTTTCCAGCTATCTCATGCCTATGAGGAAATTGAAAATACAATGGCTTGGGTCAGGCGCACCTTAGTCAACAAAGTGACATCTTTGCTGTTTAAGATTTTAAAGAGGTCTTTGCAGCAGATTTGCCCAGTGCAATACATGGTTTGATTTCTCAAATGTTGCTTCCATTGGCATTGATTGTTGTTCCAACTACAATGAAATCCTTGATAGCGTCAATATTTTCTCCATAATGTTGGAGCTCTGTTGGCACAGTGGTTAAGAGCTTTGCTGCTAACCAAAAGGTCAGCAGTTCTAATCCACCAGCTCTCCTTAGAAATCCCATGGGGCAGTTCTACTCTGCTCCTATAGGGTCGCTATGAGTCAAAATCGACTCATTGGCAGTAGGTTTGGTTTTGTTTATCATGATATTGCTTATTGATCCAGTTGTGAGGATTTTTGTTTTGTTTATGTTGAGGTGTAATCCATAGGCTATAGTCTTTGATCTTCATCAGTAAGTGCTTCAAGTCCTCTTCACTTTCAGCAAGCAAGTTTGTGTCATCTGTAGATTCCAAGTTGTTAATAAGTCTTCCTCCAATCCTGATCTCCCATTCTTCTTCATATACTCCAGCTTCTTAGACTTATTTGCTCAGCACACAGATTGAATAAATATGGTGAAAGGATATAACCATGCCTTTTCAACATACGTTTAAACTATGCAGTATCCCTTTGTTCTGTCTGAACGACTGCCTCTTGATCTATGTACAGGTTCCCCATGAGCACAATTAAGTGTTCTCAAATTCCCATTCTTCACATTATCCATAATTTGCTATGATCCACACAGTTGAATGCCTTTGCAAAGTCAATAAAACACAGGTAAATATCTTTCTGGTATTCTCTGCTTTTGTCCAATATCCATCTGACTTCAGCAGTGATATCCCTCGTTCTACATCTTCTTCTGAATTTGGATTGAGTTTATGGTAGTTCCCTGTCAATGTGTGGCTGCAGCAATTTTTTAATTATCTTCAGTAAAATTTTGCTTGCATGTGGTATTAGTCATATTGTTTGATAATTTCTGCATTCTGTTGGATCACCTTTCTTTGGAATGGTCATGGATATGGATTTCTTCCGGTCAGTCAGCCAGGGAGCTCTCTTCAAATTACTTGTCTTAGATAAGTGAGCGCTTCCAGCATTGCAGCTGTTTGTTGAAGCATCTCAATTGGTAATCTGTTAATTCCTGGAGCCTTGTGTTTCACCAATGCCTTCAGTGAGGCTTGGACTTCTTCCTTCAGTACCATCACTTCTCGATCATATGTTACATCCTCAAATGGTTGAACATTGACCAATTGTTTTTGGTACAGTGACTCTATTTCTTCTGTCTTCTTTTGATTCTTCTTACATCATTCAAGATTTTGCCCATAGTCTCCTTCAATATTGCAAATCAAGGCTTGAATTTTTTCTTCAGTTCTTTCAGCTTGAGAAATGGCAAGCATATTCTTCCCTTCTGGTTTTTTAACTTCAGGTCTTTGGACACAGCATTATAATACTTTACCTTGTCTTTTCGAGCCTCCCTTTGAAATCTTCTGTTCAGCTCTTTTACTTCATATTTCTTCCATTCGCTTTAGTTACTCTGCTCAAGAGCAAGTTTCAGAGTTTCTTCTGACATTCATTTTGGTCTTTTCTTTCTTTCCTGTCTTTTTAATGCCCTTTTGCTTTCTTCGTGTATGATGACCTTGATGTCATCCCACAACTTGTCTGGTCTTCAGTAATTAGTGTCTAGTGAGCCAAATCTATTCTTGAGATGGTCTCTAAATTCAGGCAGGATATATTCAAGGTCATACTTTGACTCTTGTGGACTTGCTTTAATTTTCTTCAGCCTCAGCTGGAACTTGCATATGAGCAATTGATGGTGTATTCTGCAGTAGGCTCCTGGCCTTGTCCTGACTGCTGATATCGAGTTTCTCCAACCTCTCTTTCTACAGTAGTCAGTTCAATTTCTGTGTATTCCATCTGACAAAGTGTATAGTTGTCATTTATGTTGTTGAAAAAAGGTATTTCCAATGAATAAGTCGTTAGTCTTGAAGAATTGTATCATGCTATCTCTGGCATTGTTCCTATCACCAAGGCCGTATTTTCCAACTACTGATCCTTCTTCTTTGTCTCCATCATTCGTATTCCACTCACTACTAATTATTAATGCATCGTCTTTTTTTAATTGTGCTTTACTTGAAAGTTTACAACTCAAGTTAATTTCTCATACAAAAATTTATACACATATTGTTACTCAACACTAGTTGCAATCCCTATAATGTGACAGCACACTCCCCCTTTCCACTCCAGCTTTCCCTTGTCCATTCAATCAGCTCCTGTCTCTTCCTGCCTTCTCATCCTGCCTCCGGACAGGAGCCACCCATTTGGTCTTGTGTGTCTGCTTGAACTAAGAAGTACACTCTTCACGAGTATTATTTTATGTTTTATAGTCTAGTCTAATCTTTGTCTGAAGAGTGGGCTTTGGGAATGGTTTAAGTTCTGGGTTAACAGAGCATCCAGGGGCCGTGGCTTTGGGGGTTCCTTTAGTCTCAGTCAGACCATTAAGTCTGGTCTTTTTACATGAATTTAAGTTCTGTTCCACACTTTTCTCCCGCTCCATCAGGGGCTTATCAATGCATCTTGATTGCATGTTTGATCAATTTTAGACTGCAGCAGTTCATAAAAATCTTCAGTTTCTTCATCTTTGGCATTATTGCTTTGTGCGTAAATTTGAATAATGATCATTGTTTTAGTTATCTATTGATGCTATAACAGAAATACCACAAGTGGATGGCTTTAACAAACAGAAATTTATTCTTTCACAGTCTACAACAACAAAACTACACAACCCGTTATCTCACAGTCTAGGAAGCTAGATGTCCAAATTCAGAGGTTTCTCTCTCTCAGCTCTGAGGGAAGTCCTTGTCATCAATCATCCCCTGATCTAGGAGCTTCTCAGGGAAGGACCCTGGGTCAAAAAGACATGCTCTGCTCCTGGCTCCTGGCTCCTGCTTGGTGGTAATGAGGTCCCTCTCCTCAAGTCTCTGTTTTATGTCTCAAAAGTGATTGACTCAAGATACATCCTAATCCTGTAGATTGAGTCCTGTCTCATTAACATAACTGCCTCTAATCCTCCTCATTAACATCATAAAACCAAAACCAAACTCGTTGCTGTCTAGTCGATTGTGACTTATAGTGATCCTATAGGACAGAGTAGAACTGCCTGATAGGGTTTCCAAGGAGTGACTATGGATTTGAACTGCCAACCTTTTGGCTAGCAGCCAAGCTCTTAACCACTGCGCCACCAGGGCTCCCATTAACATCAAAGAGGTTAGGATTTACAATACATAGAATAATCACATCAGATCACAAAACGGTGGACAACCACACAATACTGGGACTCATGGCCTAGCCAAATTGACATACATTTTTAGGGGACACATTTCAATCCATAACAATCATATTAACTGGTCTTCCTTGCAGGCATATGGATATTATTCTATCACTGACTGTGTTGTATTTTGGGACAGATCTTGAGATGTTCTTTCTGATGATGAATGCAATACCGTTCCTCTTCAATTTGTCATTTCAGGTATAGTAGACCATATGATTGTCCAAGTCAAAATGGCCAATACCAGTCCATTTCAGCTCACTAATTCCCGACAGACCACGCTGTGCCGCTCAGTTAAAGAGCCACTGGCCAGCCACCACCTTGTGTCTGTCCCACCCCCACCTACCAGCTCCCATGGTGCCATTTTTTTTCTTTCTTCCCTTTCATCCTTATCTTTCTCTCTCCCACCTACCCTTATGCCACCTCTACCCCTTCCTGACAGGCCATGCTGTACCACTTAGCCAGAAAGCCACTGGCTCACTGCCGCCTTAGATCTGCCCTGTCCCCACTGGCTGGCTCCTGCCATGCCATTTTTATTTTCTTCCCTTTCTTCATTTTCTTTCTCCCTCTCACCTAATCCTGTATGCCACCTCCACCCCTTCTTGATGAGCCGTGTCATGCTGCATGGCTAGAGGGCCCACCCCCACTCTCTGGCTCCCACTGCACCAATTTTTTTTCCTTTCTTGCTTTTCTTTATCCCTCCCACCTAGCCCTGCATGCCTCCTCCACCTCTTTCCCTCCAGCTAAAAAGCCGCCTGCCCATTGCTGCCCTGGATCCACCTCGCCCCCAACTGCCTGTTCCTGCCACTTTTTTTTTTTGTTTAGCTTTTTTTTTTTTCCTGTTCTTTCTTTTCTTTCTCCCTACCACCTAGCCCCATACATCACCTCCTCTCCCTTCCAGCTGGCTCTCGGGTCCACACTGCCCCCACTCACTGCCATTTTTATTTTTATTTATTTTTCTTTTCATTTCTCTTTCTTCCTTTTCATTCTCCCTCCCACCTAGGACCATACACCACCTCCACCCCTGCCGCTGAACCCCACCGTCCTGCCTCAGCTATAGAGCCATCAGCCCACAGCTGCCTGTGCCTGCCCTGCCCCCACCTGCTCACTCCCGCAATGCTGTCATTATTTTTCCTCTCTTTATTTTCCTTCTTTTCTTTCCCTCTCCCACCTAGCCCCATAAGCCACCTCCCCTCCCTTCACACCAACCCTCAGGTCAGCCCCGCCCCCACTTGATAGACCAGCCATGCTGACAGTTTTTAAAATTTATTTTTAGTTTTATTTTTCTCTTTTTAATTTTTTCTCTCTTTCTTCCTTTTCTTTCTCCCTCTTACCTAGCCCTGTGTGCCATCTCCCCTACTTCCTGCCAGATCCCACTGCACCACCGTGGCTAGAGAGCCACTGATGCACTGGCCCACCAGTGCTCCACGTTCAGCATGCACCCACATGCGGCCCTCACCATGCCATCACTTTTTTTTCTTTCTTTTCTTTCTCCCTCCCACCTAGCCCTGTATGTCATCTGAAAGCATTCTCCGTGTGAACGGGAACAAGACAAGATGCCCTTTATCACCACTCCTGTTTAACATTGTGCTGGAAGTCCTAGCTAGAGCAATAAGCAAGAAAAAGAAATAAAGGGCATCCAGATTGGAAAAGAAGAAGTAAAACTATACCTATTCACAGATGATATGTTCCTATACATAGAGAACCCCGAAGATTCCCCAAGAAAACTACTGGAACTAATAGAAAGATTCAGCAGAGTAGCAGGATACAAGATCAACATACAAAAATCAGTTGGATTCCTATACACCAACAAAGAGAACTTCAAATAGGAAACCAGGAAAACAATACTATTTATAACAGCCCCTAGAAAAAATAAAATACCTAGGAATAAATCTAACGAGGGATGTAAAACACCTATACAAAGAAAACTACAAAACACTGTTGCAAGAAACCAAGAAACCTACATAAATGGAAAAGCATACCTTGCTCTTGGATAGGAAGGTTCAACATTTTGAAAGTGTTCATTTTACCCAAAGCAATCTACAGATATAATGCAATCTTTATCCAAATACGAACAACATTCTTTAACGAGATAGAAAAACTAATCACCAACTTTATATGGAAAAGAAAGAGGCCCTGGATAAGCAAAGCATTATTGATGAAAAAGAACAAAGTAGGAGGCGCCTCACACTACCTGATCACAGAACATACAGCCATGGTAGTCAAGACAGCCTGGTACTTGTACAACAACAGACACTAGACCTATGGAACAGAATTGAGAACCCAGATGTAAATCCATCCATATATGGTCAGCTGATCTCTGACAAAGAATCGAAGTCCATTAAATAGGGAAAAGATAGTCTTTTTAACAAACGATGCTGGCAAAACTGGATGTTCATTTTTAAAAAAGTGAAGCAGGGGCCCTACCTCTCACCATACACAAAAAAACTAAAAATGGATCAAAGACCTAAATATAAAACCTAAAACAATAAAGATCATGGAAGAAAAAAATAGGGACAATGCTAGGAGCCCTAATACATGGTATAAATTCAATACAAACCATAACTAAAAATGCACAAATGCCAGAAGATTAACTACTGGGAGCTCCTAAAAATTAAACAAGCTCAACAAAGGACTTCACCAAGAGAGTAAGAGATCCTACAGACTGGGAAAAAAATTTTGGCTATGACATATCCGACAAGGGTCTAATCTCTAAAATCTATAGAATACTCCAACAGCTCAACAACAAAAAGACAAATAATCCAGAAAAAATGGGCAAAGGATATGAATAGACACTTCATCAAAGAAGACATTCAGGCAGCTAACAGACACATGAGGAAATGCTGTAGATCATTAGTCATTTCCCCCTTGCCATCGAGTCGATTCCAACTTCTAGCAACCCTATGGTACAGAGTAGAACTGCTCCATAGGGTTTCCAAGGAGTGGCTAGTGGATTCCAATTGCTGACCTTTTGGTTAGCAGCCAAATGCTTAAACCACTGTACCACCAGGGCTCCATAGCCGTTAGAAATGCACATCAAAACTACAATGAGATACCATCTCATCATGACATTACTGGCATGAATAAAAAAAAAAAACAGAAAATAACAAATGCTGGAGAGGTTGGGAGGAGATTGGAACTCTTGTGTATTGCTTGTGGGAATATAAAATGGTACAACCACTATGGAAAACAATATGGCACCACCTTAAAAAGCTAGAAATAGAAATACCATCTGATTCAGCAATCCCACTCCTAGGAATATATCCTAGAGAAATAAGAGCCATCACAGGAGTAGACATATGCACACCCATGCCCATTGCAGCATTATTCACAACAGCAAAAAGATGGAAACAACCTAAGTGCCCATCAACAGATGAATGGATAAACAAATTATGGTACATATACACAATGGAATACTATGCAACAATAAAGAATAATGATGACTCCGCTTAACATCTCACAACATGAATTAATCTGGAGGGCATTATGCTGAGTGAAATAAGTCAATTACAACACAACAAATATTATATGAGACCACTAGTATAAAAACCCAAGGAAAGGTTTACGCACAGAAAAAAACAATCTTTGATGGTTATGAAAGAGGGGAGGGGAAGACGGAGGAGGGGAAGCCACTAACCAGATAATGGACAAGTGTTAACTTTGGTGAAAGGAAAGGCAACACATAATATAAGAGAAGTCAGCACAAACTGACAAAGGCAAAGCCATGGAAGCTTCCTAGACACATCAAAACACCTTGAGGGACTGAGTTACTAGGGCTGAGGGCTGGGGACCATGGTCTTGGGGGACATCTAGTTCAATTGGCAAAACATAGTTCATAAAGAAAATGTTTTATATCCAACTTTGTTGTGTAGCATCCGGGGTATTATAAGCTTGTGAGCGGCCATCTAAGATACATGTATTGGTCCCATCACCTTTGGAGCAAAGAGAATGAAAAAAAACCAAAGACACAAGGGAAATATCAGTCCAAAGGACTAATGGACCACATGAATCAGCCTCCACCAGCCTGAGCCCAGAAGAACTAGATGGTGCCTGGCTACCACTGCCTATTGCTCTGACAGGGATCACAATAGAGGGTTCAGGACAGAGTGGGAGAAAAATGTGAACAAAATTCAAATTCACAAAAAGAAGTCCAGACTTACTGGTCTGACAGAGACTGGGAGGAAATCCTGAGACTATGGTCCCCGGACAGCCTTCTAACTCAGAACTGAAGCCACTCCCAAAGTCAACCTCTCGGCCAAAGATTAGACAGGCCTATAAAATGAACAATAACACATGTGAGGAACATCCCTCTTAGTTTACAAAACCAAATGGGCAACACCTGCCCAAAAGCAAAGACGAGAAGGCAGGAAGGGACAAGAAACCTGGAGGAACAGACATGGGGAAACTGGGGTGTAAAGGGAAAGGGGGATAGTGCTGACACATTGCAGGGATTGCAAGCAATGTCACAAAACAATTTGTATATACATTTTTGAATAAGAAATGAATTTTCACTGTAAACTTTCACCTAAACACAATATTTTTTTTTTTTAAAGCTGTACCTAAATGTTCATTTTTTAAAAATTCTGATTTACACATCAATGTTGCCATCTTCTGGTTATATCGTCTCACTGCATTTTTTGGTAAAAAAATACCAACTGCTTTACTGAAAGATAAAGAGAAAATAGTTGGAATCAACCTGATGGCAAAGGGTTTGGTTTGGGTTTTATATATGATTGGGTTATACATCTGTAGTAATAAAAATAATTTGTTAAATCATGAGATATCTCCATTTCAAAGATGATGAGATAATGAGAGAATATATTTCATTATATATGGTTGCCGTGAGTCGGAATTGACTCAGTGGCAACAAATTTTATTTCAATTGTCACTTCATCATAGAATAAGCATCACTTACACTGGTTTAGGAGCCCTGGTGGCGCAGTGGTTAGGAGCTATGGCTGCTAATCAAAAGGTCAGCAGTTCAAATCCACCAACCGATCCTCAGAAACCCTACGGTGCAGTTCTATTCTGTCCCATAGGGTCATTATGAGTTGGAGTTGACTTGACAGGTTTGGTTTATTTTTTTTTTGGATGTTGGTTGAAGCACATAACTAAAATGTAATCCACATAACAATCTGTTTAAAATATCTAGATCAAAATAAATAATCCGTGTTAAAGATGTTATAATTAAAAAAGTGAAATCATGCCATGATTCTATTCAACTGTGAGGAAGTAAATTTTTCCTCTCATACACAAATCTACTCTTTTTCTTAGTAAGAGAACATACTTATTTAGGCAGCTCTCCCTCATTAATGAAAGTAGAACTCATATTAGTGTTAATTAATAGAACACAAAACTTCATGAAAAAGAACACAGGTCAGCAAAACATTAGTTGGAATAACATTCATAGTTCACAGTCAAGAAGGTCAATCTACTAGAGAAAGAAAAAGGAACATTCATTTATTGAGCACTGATTGTTTTAGGCGTTTTGCAAGCACTACCTCATTTAATCATAGCAATCATCTAGTAAGACAGATAGAACTTTTCTTACTATTTGGATGAGAAATTAGTCCTAGAATAGCTAAATTACTAGCTCAAAGTCACACAATGGTAATCTTCCTATATGAATCCTCTGTGTAAAGGACTTAGAACAGTGCCTGATACACAGGTAATCTTTTTTGTTTACTATATAGCTCAACCATACAATATATCCTGCTTCTTTTTCCATTAATACTATATCATGAATATTTCCCTATATTATTATTCACTGAAAATATGGCTTTAGTGTCTGTAATGCTCTATTATATGAGTGTTCTATAGTTTACTGTTTCACATTGAGGTTACTCCTAATTTTTTCACTGATGTAAATAATAGCGTGATGAACATACCTATAGAAAGATTAATTTTTAAATGGTAAAAAGTGACCAGCTTTGTACTCTCAAGGACTAGCTAGACCAAGGGAAAGGGCATGTTTTGCAAAGGTACTTTATTTTGAGTTTGCATATTCATTCAAGAATTTTTTTTTTTTTATCAACCACCTATAAATACCTTGTATTTTAAACTCAGTATTGGACAGATGGAGCCCTGGGGGCCCAGTGGTTAAACGTTCAGCTGCTAACCAAAAGGTTGGCAGTTCAAATCCACCAGCCAATCCTTGGAAATCCTATGGAGCGGTTCTACTCTGTCCTATAGGATCGCTATGAGTCAGAATGACTCAATGGCAGTGGATTTGGTTTGGTTTTTGGTATTGGACAGATAGAATTTACTGTTAAAACTTGGTCAAGTTACCATCCCTCTGATCCTCAGTTTCCAAATGTGTACATAGTCACTGTGTGAATTAAATGAGAAAACACTTTAAGCACCAAACACAGTCCTAAGAACAGTAGTAAATGCTCCTAAAAAAAAAAAAAAAAAGCTTACAAAACAACAAATTAATAATACCAGCACTTAAATAAGTGATAAGGTGAATAGAACTATCAGTAGGTGATTTAGACCTTCGGAGAAGGGGTAATTAATTGGGGTTGGAGAAATTGGCTGGTGCTTCAAAGGTAATATGAATCAGATGGGCAGGGAGAAATCAGATGGGTTTTCAGCAGGGTTTTTTTGGTGAAGGAATAGTTAGGAAGTGTGCTCCTGTTGACCTCACTTGGAATGACTGCAATGGAGGTTATGTGTCAGGGAAAGTGGGAAATTAAAGTTGAAAAGGTAGTTTGGGGCAGATTACTGAAGGCATTGATTAGCAAGCCAAGATGTTCACACTTCATCCTTGGACTATGCGGAGCTATGAACATTTCTGAGCAGTGTGGTATCAGGAAAATTAACCTGGCCACAAATGAGCCATAGATTGGGGGAGGCGATGGGAATTAGGGAGTTCAATCTGATCCATAATAAAACGGATGTAGGTGAAGCAGTATGGCCTCCAGTACTATGTAGGGCCCGTGACAGAGGACATGGAACAGGTATGTTAACAGCTCCTGTCCATCTGTGTCCGTTGCTGGGGCGTCGTGTACGGGTGTGTAGAGACTACGGGGCTAAGAGCTCCCCTCTTGGTTGGGCTTGGGTGGTGAGAGCTCTGTGCACGACGGCTGAAGAATTCTGAAGAATCTTGATGAAACAGGTAAATTTTCCTTCAAGAATAGATTAGCAGGCGCTATCCTGGAAAGGGAAACCACGCTATCACAGAAGGCACAGAAGGCGTCAGCCGAAGGCTCCCACCCCAGCTCTGCCACATGCTGCCCTGTGGCCTTGGGCCGTTTCCTCCGTGTCGCTGAACCTCGGGTGCCTCAGCGGACAAGACCGCTCGTTGAATGTTCAACGCAAAGTGTTCGTAGGAGGAGAGGAGTGGTGTCCGCAAAGGGCCAGGCGCCCCAAAAGGTTCTCTTTCTATGGTTATTTCTGCTAACTAGGATCTCTTCCCTCTTTTAATAACCTCGAGACATGCAATCTTTTGGTAAATATGCCAAAGATAAGCCTGAACGCTAAGAAAGAAACTGCGGAGAGTTCCTCAGACTGTGCGGCCAGCCCCAGCGTACGCCAGAGCGGTGCGGAGGGCGACGCGGACGACTGCACCGCGGCAGGGGGGCAACGGCTCAGGCGACGGTGGGAGGGGATGGAGGAGGAGCGGCGCGCGGGGGGTGACGGGAGGGGCGGTGCGAGGGCGGGCTCGGGGAGGCCTAGATCGCACGCCCCCACACGTTTTGTGGTCGCCATGACGACCAGGGTGCCCGCAACGGCGGCGGGGACTAGTCGTTGAGGCTACGAGCGGAGCTAGGCTACTCCGGCCCTTGCCCGAACTCTGCTGGCTTGGCCCCGGAGAGTGACCCAGCGCCATCCGAACAGGGACTATGAGAAAATGGTCGGGCAAAAGAGGAGTAAACTCAAAGAAGCGGCTCCCGATCCGTTTCGGTCTTCTCGCAACATGCAGTCTAAGCGGCGGCGCCGGGCCACCGGAGCTGGGGAACCGGAGATGGAAGAGGAGCCGCAGGAGGAGGTGGAAAAGCAGGAGCTGCTTCGGCAGCCTTCGCCCGTCGGCGGCGGGAGCTTGCTAGGGGGTGCCCGGAAATACTTGTCGCGGAGGACCCGAAAGCTGAACCCCGCGAATTGCATTAGGCTGGAAGTGGGCCCAAGGACCCTTCTACTCGGCCGCTTCCAATTCCTCCATCGTTTCCTGGATCAGCTCCGCGAAAAGGTGCAAAAGCTGCAGACGTATAAGTTTTCGAGCAAGACCAACATGGGCATAGGTGAGCAGAGTAGAGCGGGGAGAGCCCTTGCAAGGAGCCCCGGCGGCGCTCGGGGCCAGACATCATCCCGCCAGGGCACAGAGCAGCAAGACCCGGGGTCAGAAGGACCCGCAGGCCCTTCCCTCAGAGCCCACAGTTTGAAGGAGCTTTGGTGAGCCTGGAAGGAGATCAGTCCAACAAGCAAGCGTTTGTGGGTGCCTACACACTCTAACAACAAAGCTCGAGCTCCGGGTAATCTCAGGACAGATGTGAGAGTTAATGGAGACAGGTTGACAGGACTGGCTGGGTGGTGGGGTAGCAGGGAAGCAGGGAGACAGGAAAGCCAAAGAAGATGGTATGGCTTTAACCTGAGTCATTGGAAGAAGTCATGGTGGTGCCCATAGAAAATAGATGAGATAAGAGAGAAAAATGAGTATGTTTTTAGAGGAAGCCTAAGAGTACTTTCGGATGTATGATTTTGAGGTATCTACGGGACATACGGAAACCCTGGTGGCGTAGAGGTTAAGAGCTACGGCTGCTAACCAAAAGGTCGGCAGTTCAAATCTATCAGGCGCTCCTTGGAAATCGTATCGGGCAGTTCTACTCTGTGCCGTAGGGTCTCCGTGAGTCGGAATCGACTCGACAGCAACGAGTTGTTTTTTTATGGGGCATACAGAGTAGCCCTGGTGGCGCAGTAGTTAAGCGCTCAGCTGCTAACCAAAAAGTCGGCAGCTCGAATCTACCCATCGCTCGGCGGGAGCGGTGTGTTTCCGTAAAGATTTCAGCCTTGGAAACCCTATAGGGTAGTTCTACTCTGTTCTATGGGATCGCCATGAGTCCAAATAGACTAGAAGGCAATGGGTCTATGGGACACCCAGATGAAGATGTCTAGCAGGCTCTTGGATATGTATGACCATGGTTCAGAGAGCGATAGTTTAGGAATGAAGATTATAGATTTGGGTATTAGCCACATAGAAGTGATAGTTGAAACTTCTAAGATTGAGCGAGATGGCCAGTGGATACCAATGTGAAGAGAGAAAAGTGGGCAAATGATAGGTACTTGGGGGAAACTTTTAAATTTACATTTAAGAAATGAGGAAGAAGAGAAGCCAGATAAGCACATAAAAATGGAGTGGTCAAAAAATAGAAGAACTGCACGAGTTCTGTGTGATGGAAAGATGAGAGAGGAAGAAAGCCAAGAATGTGGTCACATGCTACTGGGAGTTTGAAAAGTGTGAGAATTGATGGAAACCATTGGATTTGATAAGCAAAGGTCATTGGTCATTTAACAGAGTTAAGGGTGATTAAAAAATTTGAGAACAGTTAATGGTGATGATTGAACAACATGATAACTGTACATGTCACTGAACTGTACATGTGAAGATTGGAGAAATGGCAAATGTTTTGTTTCCTGTATACTTACCACAATAAAATAATTAACACTAGAAAAAGAGTTACAGGAACTTAGGAGAAAGAGGTTGGCCTAGAGTCTTGTGAATGAATGGGGAAGAAGAAACAGAGACAGGGACATAGAGAGAGAGAGTGCACACGTGCAACAAAGAGGGAGAAAGAGAATCCCATAGTCTGAAGGGCTGTTAGATCAAGGGAAGTGTGGTGAGGCCTAGGAGAATGAAAGGCTAACGGAAAGGATCAAGGGGAGAGGGTGAGATTGAAATTCTAAGAGAAAGAATAATTGGAGCAAAGTCTTGGAATATTCAAAGGGATGGAATGGAAAGCATATATTTGAGAAAGTAAGTGTAGAAAAGAGGAGAGCCACTTCCTCTTCTGAGATGGTAGAGAATAGGAAAGTAAAGGTTACAAGAGAGAAATATTTAGAAAAACGTTGGAGATAAGAGAGATTGGTAGTGCATGCGTCAAAAATGGTTTGTCTTTCAGTAAAGCATTAAGGCTAGGTTATCTTTCGAAGTGAGACTGGTAGAGATGCTATTCGGAGGCTCAGGAGATATGCTTTTTTCTCACACCTTCAAAAGAGGTGATAAGCATTTCATGCATTTAGAATATTGACATTATTATACCTTATCACTTTTTCAGGGATAGCAGGCAGGTGTGGGATGTAGAGTAGGGGGAGGGAGATGGGATAGACAAGAAAATTTTGAGGCTCTTTGGAAAGCTCGATGGATTTGGTAGGATATTTGATCTTTTCATTTTCCTTAGATATAATTTTAAGGGTTTTCGCCAGAATATATAATATGCATGGGTTTGTGTAGAAAGTCAGTAAAGGAGAATAACAAAGAGGATGCACACAGGGCAGCCTCTGTATATCTTAAAGTTAATGAAATCTCATTAGATGGGCATCTGCTTCAAGTTGACAGAGAAGGTATAAGGCTTAATTTCAAGGTGGTTCAGGGCATCTTAGAAAGAGTTAATATATTAATGAATATAGTATAAAAGGGGTCAGCAAACTTTTTCTGTTAAGAAAATGTAAGTATTTTAAGCTTTGCAGGCTACATACAGCCTCTGTAGTTTATTTTTCTCTTCTTCCTCCTCTCTCTTTTTAACAACGTTTTAAAAGTGTAAAAACCATTCTTAGCTTGCAAACAGTACAGAAACACCACAAGTGTTTGCTGATCTGGTCTAAAATGAGCAAATCTTCTAAGAAGTATTGAAGAGTGATAGGGAAGCGCCCATGATAGTTAGGAATATAGCTGTGTCCTTTCAGAAACAGATCGCCCACTGACTTCCAAAGTGCCTCAGGGTGGGTTTGAACCACCAGTCTTTTGGCTAGTAGTCAAACCTTTCACCATTTGCTCTACCCAGGGATTCCTAGTTAGGAATATGGGGAAAGAACTATAGAAGCATGATTAGGAATTTTCAACTCCTTGCAGTTTTTTTTTTTAAAATTAATTTCTTTATTTGCATTATTTTGTTGAGTAATTTTGCTGAGTAGTTTTTTACTTTTAAGAGGTTAATGTTGATGGTTTGTAAAATGACTTGCTAAGTATATTTGGGACAGCCGTAAGAAATATTATTATGAAATCATGGAGGGGAGGCACGACTTCCAGAAAGGCAGAGTGAGGACTTCCATAAATCCACTCCTCCATCAAAGCAAGGAAAATACTTGAAAAATTACCAGAATCAACATTTTCAAAATGATGGAATTAACCAAAGGTTTACAACAATCTAAAGAGCATTTAGAACCTCTGTACGAAAAAAAAAAAAAAAAAGTTGCCATGGTGGCAACAGCATGAGTGTGAGAGTAGAATGTGCTCCATATGGTTTTCAATGGCTAGTTTTTTGGAGGTAGATCACCACGTCTTTCTTCTGAGGCACCTCTGGGTGGACTTGAACCTCCATCCTTTTGGTTGACATCCAAGTGCATTCAGCATTTGAACCACCCAAAGACTCTGAACCTCTGTAAGCGAAGCAGTTTGTGGTGTTTTAACTTGGCCAATTCCATCCCACTCTCTCTAGCTCCATCCCGTTGTAGAGTTGCTTCCAACTCATAGCAACTGTATAGGGCAGAGTAGAACTGCCCCATAGAGTTTCCAAGGAGCATCTGGTGGATTTGAACTGCCGACCTTTTGGTTAGCAACTGAGCTCTTAACCACTGAGCCACCAGGGCCCCTCTCCAGCTCCATCCTATTGTGGTCTAGTTGATTCCGACTCACAGTGATCCTATAGGACAGAGTAGAATGGGTAGCGGGGAAAACCAGCAGCCTCCCAGTCACCAAAGAGGGCAGACTGAGTTTAACTTCTCAAAAAGCCTCACCTCAGATTATTGTCACTGTTTGACCTGTCTCACAGCTCCCTAGTAAAGCCTCATTCACGGGGCATTGGCATGGTTGGCACAGCAACTCCAGATGAGTCTCCTCAGTAGTCAGAGTGCTCTCAGAGCTTCAGGAAGTTATTCGTGAATATATTGCACAGTGGCTTCTGTTAGCTAAAATCATTTCTGAAAGAATCTTCCTTTAAAAATGTTATATAAAGAAATAAAGAATAAGAGAACAGGGAATAGTAGAGAATAATACTGAAAATCACAAAAAAAGTAAAAATCATCTATAAATTCATCACTTTTTAATAAATTATCTAAGTGAGATGTAAAGTCTTTCACATTGTTCCCGTTGCTCCTCACATCCGCCCTCCAGAGGTAAGCACTGGTTTATGGACATAAATTTGGTTTGTGTCCTTCTGGAATTTTTCCTATGTGTATATAGGCAGAGGTAGCTAGCCATTTTGCCTGTGTGCACATGCTTTCTTTCCCTCTCTAGACATAGAATACATTTGGAATACTTATTTTAAAGATATTTTATTAAAGCAGCCTTTAATGTCTTTTTTGTTTTTCTTTTTCCAGCTGCCTTTGTGGGATTTTTACACTGGTAAGATTTAGTTTGTTTGAAATAAATAACATTTGGATTAAAGTTTTTCATCAGTGTTTGCATGCAATAAAATAACTGTTCTCTATGTTATAGAACATCTATATGTGCACCAATTTACACATGTATGTTACTTTTTAAATTTTTTTGTGTTTTTGGTAAAAGTTTACACAGCAAATTAAGTTCCCATTTAACAATTTCTGTACATACTGTTCAGTGACATTGGTTACATTTTTCACAATGTGTCAACATTCTTATTATTTTCATTCTGATTGTTCTGTTTCCATTAGTCTAGCACCCCCCTCCCCCTTAGCTTCTTATCTTTGCTTTAGGGTAAATGTTGACCATTTGGTCTCATGTAGATGATATAGATGTATCTGTTACTTTTTACAAACCTCATATGTGAAACAGCATCTATAAATAGGTACATTAGAATAGTAATTTATGAATTAAAATATTTTTGCTTTACCAAAGGATTCACCACTATAATTTCTTTAAATATCCAGCTTTTTTAGTGTATTCTGCATGCTTCTTTCATATAAGAAACTCCCTTATTTTATATTAACTGTGTTGATAGTCACAAATTTAGAGCTAAAGTTTTACTAGCACCTGTCAATTGAGAATCAGGTGAAAATGAAGATAAAGACTCTGAAATAGTAATGCAGAATTAAATGAGTATTTCAAGTTTATATACACATATACTCTATTTTACATGAGATGTATTTGTAAAAATAATATGTAAAATAATATTATTTTCCTTCTGACATTTTCATTTCTAAATGAGCTTTGGGATTTCTCCTCTTGGGAAGTATGTGATTGGCCCCCACTTTCTACTGGTATAGTGTTGCACTAGCTACTTAACCTGCAGGGACTTTCTGATGTTAGACTAAGACTGTAATGCTAGGAAGCATTTCCTACAACTATCGGTACCCTAGCATATATCGTACGTGTGAATGAGGGTTAGTGAGAAACAGGGTTGATGTACAGAATCTTGCTTTATTTTCCAAATCATTAGGAAGCATCTACTATGTAAATTAAGGATAGCATGATTGCTGACTATGAACTAATTTTATCACATATGCTCTTATTTTTAACTGCCTACAGCTTGACTTTGAAGTTGATGCCTTATGTGATATCATCCTTATTTAAAAATTGCCTTAGTCTGGAATAATTTTATTTAAAATTATGTTTGAATGCTTTTTTACTAGTTAGAGCAGCATTTCCCAGGCCTGGAACATTCGAATCACTTGTGAAACTTAAAAAAACAGAACAGAAATCTGCTTCTGTTCTGATTCGGAGATCTGGAGTGGGAGATGGGATGAGAGAGCCACAGGAATTTTAGGTATACGGTTATAATTAAAAACCAGTGAGTTAAAGAACTTCGGGGGTCTGTGATGCTGTATTATAAATGCCTAAAAATGTACAAAGTATGAAGGAAATTATAAAATTATCTCAATATTTGTTATAAAAATCTATTCTTTTTCACTTTTATGAATTCTTTATTTTGCTTATCTATAACTTATTTATTACTGGTTATGAAACTTGCTCTTATAATATGGTGCTTCATCTTTTTTCTAGGATACATTTAATAACACTTTTTGAAAATGATCGCCATTTTTCTCACCTCTCATCTTTGGAACGGGAAATGACTTTTCGCACTGAAATGGTTAGGTTCTTTCTTCTAATGAATTAATTTGTATTTTATAAGTAGTAGAACTATAAGCTGGAAATTCATTAGGAACTGAAATGATTTTTTGGCGGCCTGTACTGTTTCTCAAGCTATAACCATGTTTATTATTTAAATATAAGTGTTTGGGGTTATTAGTAGTATTTTTTTTACTTATCTCATTATCTCTTCCCCTTTCCTAATGCAGACTTCTTTTTAAGATAATAAAGATCAAATATAATAGCTGAAGAAAAAGGAGAACAAGGAAAGACAACATTTAAGAAGTGATATAGGGTATCAAATATTAACAGAAATTGCTTTCTCTTGGGCTAGAAGAGATCCCATGTCTTATTTGGCCCTTTTAATTCCTTTCTTTCTTTTTTTTTTTAGCTTTCTTTTGATTTCAAAATAATGTCTTTTAAGAGCCCACTTCTGATACAATTTCTTTAATGTTTCTCTTCTTTTGAGACTGAATCTATAAAATGTTTGGCTGTACTTTGAGGAGGCAGCTCTTCCCCAGTTATATTTTGCATGCCTTCTGCTCTGAGGGGCTCATCTTCCAGCACTGTATCAGACAGTGTTCGGGTGTTATCCATAGGGTTTTCACGGGCTAATTTTTTTCGGAAGTAGATCGCCAGGTCCTTCTTCCTAGCCTGTCTTAGTCTGGAAGTGCTTCTGAAACCTGTCCACCATGGCTGACCCTACTGGTGTTTGAAATACCAGTGGCATAGCTTCCAGCATCACAACACCACATAAGCCACCACAGTACAACAAACTGACAGACAGGTGGTGATATTGACACAGTGGCTGCAACAGTGGGCTCAAACATCCCTACTATTGTGAGGATGGTACAGGACTGGGCAGTGTTGCGTTCTGTTATACATAAGACTGCTGTGAGCTGGAGCTCTGTACCTAATGACTATAAAACGGGGATAATGCCATCTACCATACATATCTCACATGATTATTGTGAGGATTAAATGAGAATTGAATGCCAAGGAGCCCTGAAAGCACAACAGTTAGTCGATCAGCTACTTTCTCCTGCTCTGTGGGAAAAAGACCTAGTGATCTGCTTCTTTAAAGATTACAGCCAAGAGAACCCTGTGGGGCAAGTTCTGCTCTGTTACATGGGGTCTCTGAGTTCAACAGCGCCCAACAAAAACAACAACAAACAAATGCCAGAACTGCAGAATTGTACATTTTTGAAGAGACCATAAAAGTTTTCCAGGTCAGCTCCCAGCTAGTTAGGGGCCAAGTGGAGACTAGAACTGGTCTCCTGACTCTATAGCCACTGCTTTTTAAACTTCACTCTTATAGCTCCTTCACAGCTTTGAAGAATTGAGTATCTTAGCATTTGTATGATATCTGAATATTTTAATGGTATTATTTCCAAAGAGAGGACCTAACATTAAATAAAGAGTGTAGCTGGGCAGAGTCTGGACTCCAGATAGCAGTTCTGAAGTGGTGTGATGACGAGTCAGTTAACCTCTCTGATTCTCAGTACTCTCATCTGTTAAATAGAAATAATGCCAGCCTGACAGGGTTTTTGTGAGAATGAGGGAGCTAATGAATGGAAGCACATAGCACAGTGTCTGGCACAAAACAGTGGTTGTTATTAATAAAACTTATTTATATATTTACTGTTTCTCTAAATGTAGACTTAATACACATTAGACATCCTTTAATTGTACTATTGCCTTGCTGCCCTCTTAAGAAGAAAGGAAAAATTCTTATATAGGCTGGTATTTTATCAATCAAATCTATGGGAAATGGCCTTTCAGACATCAGCTAAAACAGATCTTCAATAGTCACTATTGTTGCCTAATCTACCAAAAATAAAGCAGTTGGGTAAGACAGGAATGAGTGTAGAGCTGAAGATTTTTTTTTTAATTGTTTTTTGGGTAGTGTGTGATTAACAATGTGATCCTTTATTCACTTACACAGTTCAGAAGTGAAAGCAGGAAATTGATGAGGGCAGTAATCTGAAGCAATATGATTTTGTTAATCCTTGAATTTTAAGTAAACAGTAGTTTAGTAAATCCATTGCTTTATATACCAGAACAATATGCTAAGATAATCCCCTTTTTCAGTATGCAATATTTGTGAGTGACTATACTCAGTTGATACTTACTTAGCATTCACTTTGTGCAAAAGCATTAGATGGAGCTATGAAGTAAGTTGAAAGCATGGAACTTCATCTCATATTGTTTACAATTATGTGTTATTTCTTAAGAGTATGGGAAAAAAGAAGTGTTTTCTATATGCAAAGTTGTACAGGGACATGAATGCATCCCTGTTTATGGTAAATACATCAGATCTCAACCTCTAAGTATCTCATAATGTGGGAATTAATAAATTGTATACATATTTAGACAATGTCCTTAAAATATAATAGTAAGGAGTAATTAAAAAAAAAAAAACTTGTTGCCATTGAGTCAATTCTGACTCACAGTGACCCTATAGTACAGAGTAGAACTTCCCCATAGGGTTTCCAAGGAGTGGCTGGTGGATTCAAACTACTGACCTTTGGGTTAGCAGCCAAATGCTTAACCACTGTGCCACCAGGGCCCAAAGGGGTAATTAGGAAGTATTGTTACTGACTTTCTCTTTTTTTCAGATGAAATTGTTCTAAAAAGATTTATAGAGCTAAATATTTTCAAGTTTTACTTATACCAACAATATGTGCCTTTTTAGGGACTTTATTATTCCTACTTCAAGACCATTGTTGAAGCACCTTCGTTTTTGGAAGGACTTTGGATGATTATGAACGACAGGCTTACTGAATATCCCCTTGTGATTAATACAGTAAAACGTTTCCATCTTTATCCAGAGGTGAGTAATATTTTGAGACAAATATTATTTGTATGCTAATCCCTTTTTTATTGTTAGATAGAAATAGTAACTAAGCACAACGATATTAGAAATGGGATAGAAGTTTTAAGTTTATTGTTGTTTATGTCCTTATAGTTAGATGAGCAGGGTATCAAAAGTTCTCCTAAAATTTACAGACCCCAGAAACTGCTCACATGAACTCAAAGAATAAAATCTTAGTATGGAAGTAATAAAGGATCCCTGGTAGCACAACTATTAAGCACTCAGCTGCTAACCAAAAGGTTGGCAGTTCTAACCCATCTAGCAGCTCTGTGAGATAAAGACCTGGTGATGTGCTTCTGTAAAGATTACAACCAAGAAAACCCTTTGGAGCAGTTCTACTCTGTCACATGGGGTCATTATAAGTTAGAATTGACTTGAGGGCACCCAACAACAACAACGTGAAAGCAATGACCAGGGCAGCATACAAGCCGAAAGGAAAGTGATGTGAGCCAAGAAGTGTTGTAAGTAGGGATGGTCTGTTGGCTTTGGAGACTGGTGGAGGTGCGTAGAACAATGACCTTGGAGTTTCATTAATAAAGTAAGATTTATTTAGTCACATAGCCAAAAATCTATGAGCATCTTCCGATGCTTAGCCTAAAAAAATATGGATTTTATGGTAGTCTGCAATTTCTACAAATTGGAAAACAAGACAAAAAAATTAGTAAACTCAGTTTGTGAACTATTAAATGCTAAATTTGACATCATGATAAGCACTATTTTTCAGTTTAGATTTTCTCAGATTCTAGCAACTTACTTAAAAATCATTACTTTTTAGTCCTTTTTTAATATTTGCATAGGTTTTAAAAATTATTGTTCATTTGCTTTTGAAACCTAAAAAGTCGTCTTCTTTTTCTAACAGGCTATTCAGATTTTCAATTTTTTTTTGGTCAGTTTTGATAATTTATGTCTTTCAAGGACTTTGTCCATTTCATCTGAAAGTTGACAAATTTATTGGCATAAAATTGTTCATAATGTTCCCTTATTCTTTTAATGTGTATAACGACATTTGGCTTTCATTTGTGATACTGGTAAATTGCATATTTTCTTTGTTTTTCTTCATCAGTGTAGTTATAGTTTTATTCATTGCTGTTTACAAAATGCTAACTTTTGGCTTTGTTGATCTTGCTCTATGTTCTTCTGTTTTGTATTCCATTGATTTCTCCTCTCATCTTTATTATTTCCTTCCTTTGGGTTTACTTTGCTCTTTTTCTAGCTCTATAAGGTGGATGCTTACATCCTTGATTTAAAACTTTTTTTTTTCCCTAAAAGAAGCATTTGTTGCTATAAGTGTTCCTCTAAACCCTACTTTATCTGCATCCCACAAATTTAGATATGTTTAATTTTCATTGTAGTTCAGGTCTAATTATCTTGTAATTTCTCCTGTGATTTATTTTTACTATTGTGATGTACTTTTATTACCATATATTTGAAGATTTTTCTAGATAACTTTCTGGTATGAACTGCCAATTAAACCTTTTGTGGTTAAAGAATATGCTGTGTATAATACCAGTTCTTTGAAGTTTATTCAGGCTTGTTTTATGGCCCCCTCTCTGGTCAGAAAGCGTCCTAGTTATCGGGTGCTGCTGTAACAGAAATACCACAAGTGGATGGCTTTGACAAAGAGAAATTTATTCTGTCACAGTTCTAGGAGGCTAGAAGTCCGAATTCAGAGTGCGAGCTCCTGGGGAAGTCTTCTTCTCTCTGTTGGCTCTGGGGGAAGGTCCTTGTCATCAATCTTCCCCTTGTCTAGGAGCTTCTCAGTGCAGGAACCCTGGGTGCAAAGGACACGCTGTGCTCCCAGCACTACTTTTTTGGTGGTGTGAGGTCCCCCATGTCTCTCTGCTCACTTTTCTCTTTTATATCTCCAAAGAGATTGACTTAAGCCACAACCTAGTCTTATACATTGAGTCCTGCCTCGTTAACGTAACTGCCTCTAACCCTGCCTCATTAACATCATAGAGATAGGGTTTACAACACATAGGAAAATCACATCAGATGACAAAATGGTGGAAAATCACACAATACTAGGAATCCTGGCCTAGCCAAGTTGACACATATTTTAGGGGGATAGAATTCAATCCATGACAGAAGGGTTCCTGGTGATGGTCATACCAAGCTGAATCTTGAAGGATGAATGGGGGTTAGACCATAAAGGGAGCATCAGAGCAAGTGGTCAGGGTGGTAAGTGAAAGGGCAGTTTGGGGCAAGCATACACAAAGATATAGATTCTTAAGAAAGTATGGAAGCTCTTCAAAGAGCTTCAGGTAGTTTGTCTGACTAAAATTGTAGGATGTTTGGTGAAAAGTGCCAGAGATGAGCCTGGAGAGATGAAATAGCCAGAGGCTAGATCATGGAGGGTCTCATATGCATTGCTGAAGAATTTAGATTTTATTCTGCAGGCAGAAGATCAAGATGTGCATTCTAGCTTTGAATTCTGGAAATGTCACATTAGCATAAGATTTGGAAGATGAACTGGAGGGAAACAAGACTGAAAGCAGGAGACTAATTAGTAAGCTATTACAGTAGTTCCCATAAGAAATGCTGAAGCCCTTATCTATAGTCATGACAGTAGTTCTGAAGGATAAGAAGTGGATTTTTAAAAGAGTTAATGTGTAGAATTAATAGAACTTCATAACCAATTGTCTGTAGGTAGGAAGCTAGGGAAGAGTAGTCCATGAAGACTTCTAAGTTTCTAGATTGTGGAAGTAACCTAATCATGATGATATTCACTAAAATGAAAACCACAGAAGAAAGAGTAGGCTTTTTTTGGGGAAAAATTATATGTTCAGTTTTGGACATGTTAAATTTGAAGTGCCTGTGGATCATTCCAAATGGAGATTTCTAGGAGTTAGGCAATATAAACCACTTAGTTTGATGCCATTCTTGACTTAATGCTTTTTTTTTAAAGTTTTTTTTTTTTTTTTTAAGTCTCATGTTTTCAGTGAGAAAATACCTGAGTAGGGTAGATAACTACAGATAATTTATGATATTAAAATGTCTAGAACTATATGGTGTTACAGCATCTATACAAATGTCCTAGAGATTACTTAGAGTTAATTCTACACGAGTTGAAAAAATGGTTTTTCATATTAAACTTAATGAAAAGCCACCATAGTGAATATTATTGTTCACTTCTAACATCCTTTCTACTCTAAATGATTAATCTAAAGCAGGGGCCAGCAAACTACAGCCCGTTGGTCAGATCCAACATGCTGCCTATTTTTGTAAATAAAGTTTTATTGGAACACGGCCATGCCCATTCATTTGTATACTGTCTATGGTGCAGTGGTTAAGAGCTTGGCTGTTAACCAAAAGGTTGCCAGTTTGAATCCACTAGCTGCTCCTTAGAAACCCTATGGGGCAGTTCTGCTCTGTCCTGTAGGGTCACTATGAGTTTGAATCTACTTGACGGCAATGGGATTGGTTTTTTTTGTTTTTTCGATTATGGTTGCTTTCATGCTGCAGTGGCAGAAATGAGTTGCAACAGGAACCATATGGCTACAAAGCCTGAAATACTTACTATCTGGCCACTTAGAAAAAGTTTGCAACCATTGGTCTAGGTAATTATAATAACTTCACCCCTCTTGCTAGTGATTGATTCAGGAATCAGCATGTTGTTCTCTTCTATTCAGTTAGCAATGATGGGAAGCCTGCTAGAGGCTTCTTGGAAAAATTTCCATGCGTTTAAAAGAGAATTACAGGAACAAATGACTTCTCTTCTTCCTCTGGTCATTGTCATATCTGAATGTGATGCCTGAAATTGCTGTTGCCATCTAGTACAAGGTTGTGGATGAAGCCAACACTGAGTAGGGCTGAAGAGAGAGATGGAAAGAACCTGAATATTTTATGACATCTTTGAGATATTGTACTGTGCTGGGAGCCTGCCCTACTTCTGGACTTCTCCTAGTCCACTGCGATAATGTATAATCTTATTGTTAAAGTCATTTTGAGGCAGATTTTTGTTACTTAGCACTGAAAGCATATTGTATTATTGAGTAGGTACATGTTTTATATGCCTACGGAAATGCCTGGAAGGATGATCAACGAAATATTAAAATCTCTAGGTGGTTCTTACTTTCTCTTTTGGGCTTTTCTAGACATAAGTATTTCGTTTGTTTATAATTTTTTCTGTTTGTTTTTTCCTTGTATTTAAACTATTTAAAGTGGATTACAGATTGGGAAGAATTGGTCTTCTCCTCGGCCAAAATTTTAATGGACACAGGAGCTATTATTCCATATGTAATTGTTTTTATATTTTTTTAGACTATAAAGAAAATACATTTAAGTCACTAAATGAGTAATCATGAAATGTTTCTATAAATCTTTGCATTTTGCTATTGATCATCATTTTTTAAAATTTTTTAATTTTTTTCCATACAAAAATTTATACATATATTGTTAAGTGACTGTAATTGCTCTCCCCATACTATGAGAAAACACTCTTTCTTTCCACCCCTGATTCCCAATGTCCGTTCAACCAGCTCCTAACACTCTCTGCCTTCCCATCTCACCTCTGGACAGAAGCTGCCCATTTAGTCTCTTGTATCTACTTGAGCTAAGAGGCACAGTCCTCACCAGTATCACTTTATGTCCCACAGTCCTGTCCAATCCCTGTCTGAAGAGATGGCCTCGGAAATTGTTTTAGTTCTGGGCTGATAGAGAATTCAGGAACCATGCTTTCCAGGGTTCATCCATTCTCATTCAGACCAATAATACTAGTCTTCTGACTAGAATTTGAGTTCTGCACCCCACCTTTCTCCTGCTCCATCAGGGACTTTCTGTTGTGTTCCCTGTCAGGGTGGTTGTTGGTGGTGGCCGGGCACCATCTAGTTCTTCTGGTCTCAAGCTGATGAAGTCTCTGGTTTATGTGGCCCTTTCTGTCTCTTGGGCTAATACTTTCCTTGTGTCTTTGGTGTTCTTCATTCTCCTTTACTTCAGGTGGTTGGGAACAATTGATGCATCTTAGATGGCTGCTTGCAAGCTTTTAAGACGCCAAACGCCACTCACCAAACTAGGATGCAGAGGATTTTCTTAATAAGCTTTGTTATGCCAGTTGACTTAGATGTCCCCTGAAAGCATGGTCCCCAGACCCCTA
>NW_004444073.1:3017223-3041830 GCF_000243295.1 Trichechus manatus latirostris
ATGACTTTTTGTTTATCACTAGCCACTCTTAAAATTCCCTCTTTATCTTTGGTTTTGGCAAGTTTGATTATAGTATGTCTTGGTGACTTTCTTTTGGGATCTACCTTATGTGAGGTTTGATGAGCATCTTGGATAGATATCTTCTCATCTTTCATGATATCAGGGAAGTTTTCTGCCAACAAATCTTCAACAATTCTCTCTGTATTTCCTGTAATCCCTCCCTGTTCTGGTACTCCAATCACTTGTAGGTTATTCCTCTTGATAGATTCCCACATAATTTTTAGGGTTTCTTTATTTTTTTAATCCTTTTATCTGAGTTTTCCTCAAATATGTTGGTGTCAAGTGCTTTATCTTCAATCTCACTAATTCTGACTTCCGTTGCCTCAATTCTGCTCCTATGGCTTTCTATTGTGTTGTCTAATTCTGAGATTTTATTGTTAATCTTCTGGATTTCTGATTGCTGTCTCTCTATGGATTCTTGCAGCCTGTTAAATTTATCATTATGCTCTTCTCTAATATTTTTAATTTCCTCTATTGCGTATTCTGCGTTTTGCTTAATCTCTTTCCTAATTTCTTGACGAGTTCTGTATATTAATCTTTGTATTCTGCCTCCGGTAATTCCAAGAAATTTTCCTCCTTTGGAGAATTTCTAGATTCTTTATTTTGGGAGCTTGCTAAAGCCATCATGGATTGCCTCTGTATGTGATTTGATATTGACTGTTGTCTCCAAGCCATCAATAATTTATTATATTTATTTATTTTATGTTTGCTTACTGTGTCCTAGCTTCTTGTTTTGTTTTGATATGCCCAAATAGGCTGCTCGTATGAGCTAGTTTGATTCTTGGCACCTTTGAAGCTCTAATGCCCTGTCACCAGGTGGTTAGATCTATTACTAGGTATGTGAACTCAGGAGTCCACCAACTCTTACTATATGGATTCAGCTCAGGTGCCCAGGTAGATAGCAACCAAGTGTGTGGTGTAGGCTCTCACTTACAGTTCTAGACAGGCATGGGTGTTTGGTTTCGGCACAAGCATCTGGCTCCAGCAGGGGGACACACTCTGAGCAAGGCAGGGGGCTGACGGCCGCCCCTGAGTGTCCAGGAGGAGAGCATGTCCCTGTTCCCTAGAGTGCGTAGGTGGGTGGGTTTTGCATCCAGACTATGAGCACCTAATGCTGTTGGCTGTTAGGACTAGGGGGCACCTCTTATTAAGGGGCCCCTATAGCAGGTGGCTAGGTGGCGTGGGGTGGAGCCACCAGTCCTCAGGCCCCTGATGTGAGTAGGCGAAGACCCTGCTGAATGGGCTAAGCAGTGTCAAATGTCAAGAGCCTGCCACTTCACAACTGAAACAGTTGAAGTTAGAGTTCCAGTATATACCTTGTTGTACTGCGATAAGAGGGCCTACGCTGTTGAGATGGGCCCACACAAGTCTCTGCCGGGGGAAAGGCACTCAAAGTCCGTGGATCCCTTATGTCTGTGCTTTGGCAAAGAAGCTGTGCCTACCCTGGGTTCCTGGCTTAGGGGAGCCGGCAGTTTATTTTTTCCCCATTTGTTAATTTATTCACTCTCCAAGGCAGGGAGAATGGCTCCGGGCATGTGACGGATCCTACTTCCAGCCCAGGGGACTTGGCAATTGCTGAAGCTGGTCAGGGACCTAGTGCAGAGCAGGGAGCAGGGAGGTAAATGGGAGAGAGGTTTTTCCCTAAGGGGGATGTTTTTGATCCGCACAGTAAGCCGTATACAATTACTTATCTTTCGCCGGATCGAGGGCTGCTTCTCACTGGTTCTGGGTGGCCATGTAGACTCTATGGCACTGGGTCTCTCCGGCGCTGGGACTCTCCCAGTGCAGAAAACGCGCCTCCTGAGCACGGCTGCTTGCCTGCTTCACCGCTCACTCCTGAGCTGATCAGGCCTGAAGGGCTCAGGGTCTCACTGGGTGGGGTCTGACAACTCTTTGCTGCTTCCAAACTGTCTCTCCCTCCCCCTGCCACTCCATCTGGTTCCTCAACTCTGCCTTTGATGTTCAGGGCTCCCAGATTGCCATATATAATCCAATCACTTGTTTTTTCGGGTCTTTGTTGTAAGAGGGTCCACCAGAAGCGTCCAACTACTCTGCCATATTGGCCCCACCCCCCCCATTTTTAATTATATACTTTTATACATGATTTTACAGCTATTACTATTTCTATTACAGAGTTAATTACAAGAGTATATTACAATCATGTTGATTACAATATCTATTATTATAGATGTGAATTACTCAATAGTATACAACTTTAGTTTATAATATATTATATACATGACATTTTAAAATATTTCCTAAGTGAAATGATTGAAATAAAATTCTGAAAATTTATAATATCAAAGGCAACCATCATAATGTGCCATTTTGAAAAAAAAATTATTATGAATAAAATAAATTTTGCTCTGTTATCTCTTTTTGTTTTTATCTTTTTTTTTTTTTTTTGTTTTTATCTTTTATAGGTAATCATTGCTAGCTGCTATCGAACATTCGTGGGAATAATGAATTTATTTGGGCTAGAAACTAAGACCTGCTGGAATGTCACCAGAGTACAACCTCTTAATGAAGTTCAAAGCTGTGAAGGCATGTTTCTTCCTAAAATGCTACTATATTCTCATGTTTTCATAAACATTTTATAATGTTATTACTCATTTTAAGAATTACTGTAAACTACTGTGGTTGATTTTTTTTTCTCTAAAACACCCTAAAACTAACTTACTTAAATGAGAGTTTTACCTTTTAAAGTAGTTTTCTGAGAAGGCTATGCACTTACTAATTGGGATATTAAATTGGAATTTCATGTGAGTATTACTGTACCTCAGTGTAAAGCAATCCTCAATATAAGTCATTCTTTCATTTTCAGAATGATATAATTCCAAAAAAATTGGAGGAAGTAGTTTGGGTATATAAATTTTTGGAATATAGAGTAAACAGGCTAATATCTACTGGTAATACTCAATGTATTAATTTAGTTTTGCATACGTATTTTAAAATAAGATATAAAATAATAGATGGATTTATAAATATTGCTTTTTTATACTTTGAAAATCCATAAACAGTTTTAACCAAACTCTTCATATGTGTCTTCTACATTGGTGTCTTGGTAAAAGAACTACTTTTGGAATCATCTAGCAGTTTTCCGGGATACTTAGTAGTCACTTCTGTTTAAGATGTTTGCAGTCTAGCACTTTCTGAATCCAAATATAATGTTGTCCCTTGAAACTCTTATTCCGAACCACATATATCTATTTGCATAACATTTACACAGTTGTTTTTTCTTTATCTCTCTATGGCCTCCACAACCTAACTACTTACTGTATTTTATAAACTTATTTGCAATAACTTTCAACATTTGGAATATATACTGAATCTATATTTCCTTTACTTTTTACTGATTCCCTCAGGTGACCTTTATTATATCAGTAATAGTACTGAAAAGGGTTATTAGAGGGGCAATTTTACTTTATTTACAAAATGAAGCAATTCAGAAAATGCCTCATAAAATAAAGAGACTCTTCAAGGACTTAGCTAGAACCTATAACCTTTATGAGGAAGAGAAAAAAATCGTTATATGGCTACATATGGTGATTTTTAAGTCTCCACTAAGTAATAGGTTAGTGTTTAGCATTTGGGTTTTTTAAATTTTTTGGACTATGAACCAGAAATGAACCAGGTAGACATGAAGCCTTACTGTCATAGAATTTATACTTTAAGCGGGATTGTAGCAGTTACAACTGTGATGGATATTACAGATAAGAAAATACAGGTTGCTGAGGGTAGGAGTCGCTATGAATCAGAATCGATTCAGTGGCAACGGGTTTTGGAGGGTAGGAGTAAGGAATGAGAAGTGTTTCAAGAATAGGGACCACACTCGAATAGACATATGCACACCTATGTTCATGGCAGCATTGTTCACAATAGCAAAACAATGGAAACAACGTAGGTGCCCATCAACAGATGAATGGATAAACAAACTATGGTACATACACACAATGGAGTACTATGCAACGAGAAAGAACAATAATGAATCAGTGAACCATCTCATAACATGGATGAAACTGGAGGACATTATGCTGAGTGAAATAAGTCAATCACAAAAGGACAAATATTGTATGAGACCTCTATTGTAAAAACCAATGAAAAAGTTCACACGCAAAATGTAACAATTCTTGTTGGTTACCAGGGATGGGAGGGGTGGGGGGGGAATATTAAATAGGCAATAGACAAGTGGTATCTTGGGTGAAGGGTGAGACAGTACACAATACAGGGGAAACTAACACAACCTGTACAAGGAAAGGTCATGGAGGCCCCCTGGACACATCCAAACTCCCCGAGGGACTGAGTTGCTGGACGGAGGGCTCTGGGGACCATGGTCTCGGGGAACATCTAGCTCAATCGGCATGACACTACTTATAAAGATAATGCTCTACATTCTACCTTGGTGAGTAGTGTCTGGGGTCTTAAAAGCCTGTGAGCGGCCATCTAAGATACTCCACTGGTCTCTTCTCTTCGGGAGCAAGTGAGAATGAAGAGAACAGGATACAACGAAAAGATTAGTCCAAAGGACTAATTGTCCACAGCTACCAAGACCTTCACCGGACTGAGTCCAGTACAGCTAGATGGTGCCCGGCTACCACCGCTGACTGCTCTGACCAGGATCACAACAGAGGATTCTGGACAGAGCTGGAGAAGGATGTAGAGCATAATTCTAACTCACAAAAAAAAAAAAAAGATCAGATTTACTGGCCTAAAGGAGACTGGAGAAACCCCGAGTGTATGGCCCCCAGACACCCTTTTAGCTCAGTGGTAAAGTTACCTTCGAGGTTCACTGATCAGCCTGCGAGTGGACAGCCCAGTGAAACCATGAGAGTAACGAGGTACAGGAGTCCAGTGACAAGGCCCAGAAGGCAGAAGGGGAGTAGGAAGCTGATGATAGGGAACACAAAGTAGAGTAAGGATATTGTTGATGTGTTGTGAGATTGTTAACCATTGTCATAGGGCAACATTTGTAGTAACTGTTAAATGGGAGACTATTTTGTCCTGTAAGCCTTCATCTTAAGTGAGAATAACAGCACAATTAGAAGAGCGTAGTCAATGTCACTTAAATGTGTATGTAAAAAAAATTTTTGAAATGGCGTATCTTTGGCTATGTGTATTTTCACACACACACACAAAAAAAAAGTTGAGAATTTAGAGGGTTAAAATGTTGTGGGGTTGTTAACCAATGTCATAAAACAGCATGTGTGTTACTGTTACATGAGAAACTATCTGTTCTGTAAGCCTTCACCTGAAGTACAATAAAATATTAAAAAAAAAAAAAAAAAGAATAGGGACCAACATATTAGGCAGGAGGGAAATGAAGAAGGCTAGAATTCTTGGAGCAGAGGAATAGAGAAGAAAAATGGTATGAAATGATGCTGGGGATGTAAGCAGGGCCAGATCATGATGCGCTGTACAGTGGTTAAGGACTTTTTACTTTATGCATCAAAGAATTTTAACAGGTTTGCATTTTAATATGATTTTGGCAGTTGTAGAGGGCAAAAATGGATTCAGAGAGGCTGGGTAGGAAGGTATTATACTCTCTGCAGATGATGATAGGGAAATACATGGATTTGAGAGGTATTTTGCAGGTAGAATTTACAAGACTTGGTAATTGTTTAATGGGAGAAGCAAGGGAGATTAAAAAGTCATGTAATACTGCTTGGTTTCTGGCTTAAGTAATTTGTTACCTTTAAGTGGTAGGAAACATTTGAAAAGGATTAAAGTCAAATTGCTACATTTCATTTTGGATGTATTTGTTTAAGGCACCTATGAGACCTCAAAGTGAAGCTGTCAAGTGGCTACCTGGGTATTTAAGTATAAAAAAACAAAAAAACCAATCCCGTTGCCATAGAGTCGATTCCGACTCATAGCTACCCTGTAGTTCAGAGTAGAACTGCCACATAGGGTTTCCAAGGAGCTGCTGGTGGATTTGAACTGCTGACCTTTTGGTTAGCAGCTGAATGCTTAACCACTGTACCACCAGGGCTCCATATAAGTATAGGGACAAGAAGAAAGATCTGGGCTGAATATACACTTGGTGTCATCTGTATACAGATGATCATTGGAGCCATGGAAGTGGAAGAATTTCCTTAAGAAAAATATGCAGCATGAGGAAGGAAGAGGGCTTATGGCAGAGTGTAAGGTGGTTCAGGAGCCCTGGTGGCGCAGTGGTTAAGAGCTTGGCTGCTAACTAAAAGGCTGGCAGTTCGAATCTACCAGCTGCTCCTTGGAAGCCCTATGGGGCAGTTCTACTCTGTCCTATAGGGTCGCTATGAGTTGGAATTGACTCGACAGCAACGGGTTTGGTTTGCTTTGGTTTGGTTTAACGTGGTCCAACATTGAAAGGGTGCATAAAGGAAGAGAACTTACTAAAACAGACTGGAAAGGAGTGGTCAGAGAAATAGGAGTCAGAAAAGCCGGTCTTCAGGTCGTGGCTTCCCTGCTATAGCTAAACAACTGATGGCAAGTTACTTAAGCTTTTTATGTTCCGTTTTCTCAACCATTCTAATCTCACAAATTTGTTTGAGAATTATGTGAGGTAATGATTGTTAAGCACCCAGTAAGTGCTACACACACATACTATATTAATTTCCCAGCTATACATAGTAATAATGGATCAGATAACTGGATCATCTCATATACACTAAAGCTGCTTCTTGAGGTAAAGATCATATGTTACTCATTCTAGAGCCTAGCAAAAGATAAAAATAATGCGATGGGTTCTCCTTGAATTCATAAAGTGGCTCTACAGAAGTTTCCAAATACAGAATAACAGAAGCATCCCCTAAATAAATGTGAAGGCCCAATAAATCATTATATTATACTAATACCTCATATAAGGAGAAAGTATAAATGTAATTATTAAAGAGAGCAGCAAACTGAAAAACAAATACTTTTAGGAGATTCATGAGCTCTTGTATAAGGTACTGAGAAAATCACACCCAATTGCATTATAGTCATTTATTCACTAAATACTAATTCATCTGTGTCTTTTCAAAGGATTGGGAGACCCTGCTTGCTTTTATGTTGGTGTGATTTTTATTTTAAATGGAGTAATGATGGGATTGTTCTTCATATATGGTACATACCTGAGGTAAGTACTGTATTAAAAGATCTTTTAGTGAGATTATAAGGACTAGTTTACATTTGCATATGAAGTGAGGAGCATAATTAATCAGATTAATTAATTTATAGTAGCAGAGTTTGTCGATTTACTTTATTTTTCAGAAGCTTAGCTGATATCCTGTAACCTGAAACTAAAGATGTCACTAAAATAATTATCTTGACAACTATTTTGGAATATGACATGGCAATTCCTTAAAAAACTGGAAATAGAAATACCATATGACCTAGCAGTCCCACTCCTTGGAATATATCCTAGAGAAATAAGAGCCATCACACAAATATACATATACACACCCATGATCATTGCAGCATTATTCACAATAGCAAAAAGATGGAAACAACCTAAATGCCTGTCAACAGATGAATGGATAAACAAACTATGGTATATACACATAACGGAATACCACGGAACAATAAAGAACAATGATGAATCTGTGAAACATCTCACAATACGGATGAATGTGGAGAGCATTACACTGAGTGTAATAAGTCAATCACAAAAGGACAAATATTGTATGAGACCTCTATTGTAAAACTCATGAAAAGATTTACACACAAAAAGAAACAATCTTTGATGGTTACGAGGGAGGGGAGGGGAGAGGAGGGAAAAACACTAACTAAGCAATAGGTAAGTGGTAACTTTGATAAAGGGTAAGAGTACACAGTATTGGGGCAGTCACTGCAACTTGAACAAGGCAAGGTCTTAGAAGCTTCACAGACACATCAGACTCCCTGAGGGACTGAATTACTGGGCTGAGGGCTGGGGACCGTGGTCTCAGGGGACATCTAGCTCAGTTGGCATAACATAGTTTATAAAGAAAATGTTCTACATCCTACTTTGATGAGTAGCATCTGGGATCTCGAAAGCTTATAAGCAGCCATCTAAGATACTCCACTGGTCCCACCCCGTCTGGAGCAAGAGAAAATGAAGAAAACCAAAGACACAAGGGAAAGATAAGTCCAAAGGACTGATGGACCAAAACTACAGCCTCCATCAGACTGAGTCCAGCACAACTAGATGGTACCTTGCTACAACCACCAACTGCTCTGACAGGGATCACAATAGAGGGTCCCAGACAGAGCTGAAGAAAAAAATTCAAGCCTTGAGTTGCAATATTGAAGGTTTCTACGGAGAAAATATTAAACAATGAAGGAAGCATCAAAAGAAGATGGAAGGAATACACAGAGTCACTATACCAAAAAGAACTTGTCGATGTTCAGCCATTTCAGGAGGTAACATATGGTTAGGAACCAATGGTACTGAAGGAAGAAGTCCAAGCTGCACTGAAGGCACTGGCAGAAAAACAAGGCTCCAGGAATTGATGGAATACCAATTGAGATGTTTCAACAAACCGATGCAGCACTGAAGGTGCTCACTCATCTGTGCCAAGAAATTTGCAAGACAGCTACCTGGCCAACTGACTAGAAGAGTCTATATTTATGCCTATTCCCAAGAAAGGTGATCCAACCGATGGCGGAAATCATCGAACAATATCATTAATATCACATGCAAGTAAAATTTTACTGAAGATCATTCAAAAGTGGCTGCAGCAGTATATCAACAGGAAACTGCTAGAAATTCAAGCCAGATTCAGAAGAGGATGTGGAACAAAGGATATTATTGCTGATATCAGATGGATCCTGGCTGAAAGCAGAGAATACCAGAAAGATGTTTTCCTGTGTTTTATTGACTACTGAAAGGCCTTTGTGTGGATCATAACAAATTATGGATAACACTGTGAAGAATGGGAATTCCAGAACACCTAATTGTGCTAATGAGGAACCTGTACACAGATCAAAAGGCAGTCATTTGAACAGAACAAGGGGATATTGCGTGGTTTAAAATAGGAAAGGTGTGTGTTAGGGTTGTATTCTTTCACCATACCTATTCAATCTGTATGCTGAGGAAATAATCCGAGAAGCTGGACTGTATGAAGAAGACTGGGGCATCAGGATTGGAGGAAGACTCATTAACAACCTGCGTTATGCAAATGATACAACCTTGCTTGCTGAAAGTGACGAGGATTTAAAGCACTTAACTGATGAATATCAAAGACCACAGTCTTCAGAATGGATTACACCTCAACATAAAGAAAACAAAAATCCTCACAGCTGGACCAATAAGCAACATCATGATAAACGGAGAAAAGATTAAAGTTGTGAAGGATTTCATTTTACTTGGATCCACAATCAATGCTCATGGAAGCAGCAGTTAGGAAATCAGATGATGCATTGCACTGGGCGAATCGGCTGCAAAAGACCTCTTTAAAGTATTGAAAAGCAAAGATGTCACCTTGAAGACCAAGGTGCACCTGACCCAAGCCATGGTATTTTCAACAGCCTCATATTCATGCTAAAGCTGGACGATGAATAAGGAAGACCGAAGAAGAATTGATGCCTTTGCATTGCAGTGTTGTTGAAGAATATTGAATATACCATGGACTGCCAAAAGAATGAACAAATCTGTCTTGGAAGAAGTACAACCAGAATACTCCTGGTGAGACTATATCTTACATACTTTGGACTTTTCAGGAAGGAGCAGTCCCTAGAGAAGGACATCATGCTTGGTAAAGTAGAAGGTCAGCGAAAAAGCGGAAGACCCCGAAGGAGATGGATTGACACAGTGGTTGAAACAATGGGTCTAAGCATAACAATGATTGTGAGGATGGCGCAGGACCAGGCAGTGTCTCTTTCTGTTGTACACAAGGTTGCTGTGAGTTGAAACTGACTCGATGGTACCTAACAATAGACAGAGCTGGAGAAAAATGTAGAACAAAATTCTAACTCACAAAAAAAGACCAGAATTACTGGCCTGATAGAGACTGGAGAAACTTCGAGAGGATGGCCCCTGGACACCCTTTTAACTCAGTACTGAAGTCACTCCTGAGGTTCACCCTTCTGCAAAGATTAGACAGGCCCATAAAACAAATACTAATACACGTAGCTCAACCACGTATAAGAGACTAAATGGGCTCACCAGCCCAGGGACAAGGACGAGAAAGTAGGAGCGGACAGGAAAACTGGACAAATGGAAATGGGGAACCCAAAATCGAGAAGAGGAGAGTGTTGCCATATCATGGGGTTGGCAACCAATGTCACAAAACACTATTGTGTATTAATTGTTTAGTGAAAAACTAATTTGCTCTGTAAACCATCTAAAGCATGCACACACAAACACACACACACACACACACACACACACAAAAGGCCAGTCTAAGGTCATAAAAAATAATAATTAAGACCTCCCTTTTATCCTTGTGGTGATATATATATTTTTTTAACTCATCAAGATTTCTTAAGAGTTTTAAATGAAAATACTTTAAGTTCATGTGGAAAATGATGAAACCTTAGAGGAGATCTTTGGTTGGCATTAGTAGCAGGTTATTTCTGATTTTAGTCTCTGTAAATGTGAAATTGAGAAAGCAGTAAAAGAAAATAAATACCATTTGTGGTAGACACTTTCATTTGCCAACCTGTCTTTTTTGATAAAAGTAGTACGGTTTTGTTTGTGATGTCAGTGTGCCCAGTCTCAAATCATTATGTTAATTGTGACAACCATGTGTTCTGCTTTCCCAGTCTCCATTGCACCTTCAGATAGCCATTTGAGCTAGTTTTAGCCAATGAAAAATAAGAGGAAGTCTGCTAGGGTTATATGGAGGAAAGCATTTCCTTTTCTCACAAAAGATTCAGCTGCCCATTTCTGTTCTTTACTGCTTTGAATTGGATATGATGCCTGGAGCTGCAGCGGTCATCTTATGACCATAAAGGAAAGGACATAAAAATAGCAAATATATTTGTCTTTGTGCTGCTGAACCAATGCCAACAGCCACTTATCTTTCCTTTTCTTGTTGAATGATAATAACATTCATATAGTTTAAGCCACCTTTTCAGGTGTTCTGTTTGTTACAGATGTATACATTCCTAACTGAATCATCAGTTTTCTTTACAATGTTATTCTTGAACTGTACAACATTAAAAGTTAAAAATCTAGATTAATCTTTCAAGAATATTTGATTTTTCATAGGGCTTCTGTTTATGTGAAGGAACCCTGGTGGTGCAGTGGTTAAGCTTTCAGCTGCTAACTGAAAGGTTGGCAGTTCGAACCCATCAGCTGCTCTGTGGAAGAAAGATGTGGCAGTCTTCTTCTGTAAAGATTACAGCCTTGGAAACCCTATGGGGCAGTTCTATTGTGTTCTGTAGTGTCGCTATGCATTGGAATCGACGCAGCGGCAATGGGTTGTTTTTTTTTTTTATGTCTATGTAGAAATTAAGTTATATAACTAAACCTTGTTTTATGTAACACCCCTTGTTTTAGTAAATTACATTCATTAATTAAACAGATATTTATTGAATGTCTACTGTGATCAGGAGCGCTATTCTAGATGTTGGGAATATAAAACAATCTCTGTCCTCATGGAGTTTATATTCTAGTGGGGTTACAAAGACTAATAAAACAGACAACTTAATAGAAAAATACACAAAATATTTATGAACAGACACTTCCTAGAAGAGGAACTCCAAATGGCCAATAAGCAATATGTAGAGTTGCCTACTATCATTGGTTATCAGGAAAATACAAATGTAAATCATGAGGTACCGTTTCACATCTCTAGGTTGGCAAAAGGAATTTTCATCCACAGGTGGCTATATAAATTAGTACAACTATTTTGGAAAACGATGTGCAGTACTTAGAAGAGTTGAAGATGTAGATACTGTGTGACTCAAGGATTCCAATTTAAAGTATATATCGTATTTTTATGCAAATAACACACTCCTATTTTCATTTGCCAACTGCTCCCTCCCGCTGTGAGATATTGTCATCAGTGCTGTATGCTAATTTTTTTATAGCAACATGTTAAAAAAAATTGGCATAGATGCGCTTGTGTAAATACCTTGCGGGGGAAGGAAGAGGTTGGCAAACAAACATAGAAGGCACATGTTATATGCATAAAAATATAGTATTCCTGAGAAACTCTTGCGTATATACACCAGGAATTATGCACAAGACTATAGCAACATTGTTGGTAATAGCTCCAAACTGGAAACAACCCCAAATATCCATCAATAGAGACATGAATACATTATGGTTTATTAATATAGTGGAATACTATACAGCAATGAGAAAGAACAAACTACAGCTACACACATCGCTATGGACTAATCTTACAAATATAATGTTGAATGAATGAAGCCTGGCACCAAAGGAAGAAAAAAAAATACATTCTTCCATTTGTCTAAAAGTTTAAAACACAGGAAACTAAATGATATTGTTTTATATGTATATAAAACAAACAAACAAACCGATTGCCTTTGAGTCAATTCCGACTCATAGCAACCTTGTAGGACAGAGTAGAACTGCCCCATAGGGTTTTCAAGGAGTGGCTGGTGGATTGGAACAGCTGATCTTTTTGTTAGCAGCTGAGTTCTTAACTGCTGTGCCACCGGGGTTCCATATAGTGGTGATTATATTGATAATCACAAAATCAGCACAGTGGCTATCTCAGGGGTGACTTGATGTTAAACCACACAGTATCACGTTGTTCTATTTGAATGACTGCCTCTTGGTCTATGTACGGGTTCTGCATGAGCACAATTGTTTTGGAATTCTCATCTTCATAGTATTATCCATAATTTGTTATGATCTACATAGTCAAATGCCTTTGCATAGTCAATAAAACACAGGTAAACATCTTTCTGGTATCCTCTGCTTTCAGCTAAGATCCATCTGACATCAGCAATGATGTTCCTTGTACCATGTCCTCTTCTGAATTCAGCTTGAATTTCTGGCAGTTCCCTGTCGATGCTGCAACTGCTTTTGAGTGATCTTCAGCAAAATTTTACTTGCTTCTGATATTAATGATATTGTTTGGTAATTTCCACATTCTGTTGGATCACCTTTCTTTGGAATGGGCACAAATACGGATCTTTTCCAGTCGGTTGGCCAGGTAGCTTTCTTCCAAATTTATTGCCAAAGATGAGTGAGCACCTCCAGAGCTGCATCCATTTGTTGAAACATCTCCATTGATATTCCGTCAATTCCTGGAACCTTGTTTATCTCCAATGCCTTCAGTGCAGCTTGGACTTCTTCCTTCACTACCATTGGTTCTTGATCATATGCTGCCTCCTGAGAAGGCTGAATGTTGAGCAATTCTTTTTGGTATAATGACTCTGCATATTCCTTCCATCTTCTTTTAATGAATTCTGCATCGTTTAATATTTTCCCTGTAGAATCCTTCAATATTGCAACTGGAGACTTGAATTTTTCTTCAGTTCCTTCATCTTGAGAAATGCCAAACATGTTCTTCCCTTTTGGTTTTCTAACTCCAGGTCTTTGCAATTTCATTATAATACTTTACTTTTTCTTCTTGCGCCACCCTTTGAAATCTTCTGTTCAACTCTTTTACTTCATTATTTCTTCCTTTTGCTTTAGCTACTCTACATTCAAGAGCAATTTTCAGAGTCTTTTCTGACATTCATTTTGGTCTTTTCTTTCTTTCCTGTCTTTTTAATGACCTGTTGCTGTCTTCATGTATGATGTCCTTGATATCATTCCACAACTCATCTGGTCTTCGGTCATTAATGTTTAATGGGACAAATCTTTTCTTGAGATGGTCTCTAAATTCCAGTGGAATATACTCATGGTCATACTTTGGCTCTTGTGAACTTATTCTAATTTTCTTCAGCTTCAACTTAAACTTGCATATGAACAGTTGATGGTCTGTTCCACAGTTGGCCCCCAGCCTTGATCTGACTGATGATACTGAGCTTCTCCATCAACTCTTTCCACAGATGTTGTCAGTTTGATTCCTGTGTACTCCATCTGGTGAGGGCCACATGTATAGTCACCGTTTAGGTTAGTAAAGAAAGGTATTTGCAGTGAAGAAGTTGTTGGTCTTGCAAAATTCTCTCATGCAATCTCCGGCATCGTTTCTATCACCAAGGCCGTATTTTCCAACTACTGTTCCTTCTTCTTAGTTTCCAACTTTCACATTCCAATCACCAGTAGTTATCAGTGCATCTTGACTGCATGTTTGATCACATGTTTGGCACTAACTTGGAAGGTAGATATTCCATTTCTATTATTTTAGTGGTTAACCATAAAGTGTTAACATGCACATCAAACTTGATAAAAGTTTAAATGAATTGATATTTTCCTCTTTTTCTGAACAATACAAAGAATTACAGAACTCTTTAACTCCAAACGCCTCTCCCATTTTATATATTATTACTTATTTTTGTTTAATACCTACTCCTTCTATCCCTTCCTAGAAGTCATTGTTACTGTTTTATGTTGTCAAATCTTGTTTAGATTTATTCACACGTTCCCAGTTTCTGTATTCACCATTTATTCTTGCTCTCATACCTTCCTTCTTTCAATTTCTTCCATTTTGAAGTGCATCCTTTGACTTTCCTTTAGTGAAAGTCTGTTAATGGTAAATCCTTCAGTTTCCATTAGCCTTTCCTCTGCTTGTTTTTTTGTTTCTCTCTCTCTCTCTCTGTGTGGTCTTTTGTTTTCCTTCATTTTTACTCATTCCTTCTTTCCTTTATTCATTCAACCAATGTTTATTGTCCTCCATGTGTGAAGCTGCCTATGCAGCAATAAACAAGACAAATAAAGTAGCTATTTTCATAGTGCTTAGAATGTGGTAGACTAGGGAAGTGGGGCATGAAAGGAGGTGTGTAGGGAGATATAAACTGCATTAATGTGGGCTGAGCATCTGTGTTCACAGACACGCAGAAGAAAGAGCAATTTTACAAAATGATATTCTCTTTGATGATTATCAGCTATCCTTGGCTATTCTTTATCTTCTACATTGTTGCTTCTTTAGGCCTGAAAAAAAGAATCTTTGCAGTAGTTTAGAAGTTCTAAGTTTCTGCTAAATGACACTGTTGGAGTCTTTTCTTCATGTCTCAGACACTTAAGTCCAATTTCAAAAGACAAACATTTTCTTCCATCGGAAATATTCCAAGAGTGTGGTATAGACTCTGAAGTGCTGAAATATTTGTTGAAAATAATTTTATATTCACGCTTTAGAAAATACTTTACATATAACAAATTATAAAATAGGAATAATATAAAAATAGGAGTTACTGTATATGTGCAATTTGTATGCTTACACATTCCAGTGTAAAACATTCACTACATGAGTACATTTGAAAAGTTTATTAATATTTTATATGGTTTAATACTCTTTTAAATACAGAAAACTGATTTTAAATTCTAAGAAATAGTTTTGTGAAAAAAGCGGTATTTTACATGAATTATGATTGTACACTTTTTTTTCACAGTGGGACTCAAGTAGGAGGTCTAATCACAGTACTGTGCTACTTTTTCAACCATGGAGAGGTTTGTTTTCTAGAAAATAATTACTGAGAAATGGGAGGGGCTGTATAGGAACAAGGAAATATACTCAACAGTATGTATTTTATATAATTGGATATTACCTATGGCTTCACAACATTTTATAGAACCTTGTGTTGTAAGTTGATATTTTAATCATATTGATCTATAGTTTTACATTATTATAACTGGAATTTATAACATGAAACATATTGTTTGCTTTTTAGTATATATACATATAATACATATATGCATGCACACATACACACCCATGTATGGTACAGGAAAAAGAAATACTGTACTTGCTGAATTCAGGCACTGTACATATGTCATTTACTTCTTTGAGGGGGAGTTGTTATCCTCACTGTACAAGTTGTGAAGTTGAAATTTAGAGAGATTAAGTTACATATCAAAGTTTCCACATTTGCTACGTGCTGAAGCTGGGCTTACCATCTACATCTGTCTGCCTCTAAAACCTAGCTTCTTTGCATTACATCATGCTGCCTTTTCAATAACATAAAATGATCAACTCAAAATGGAAATTACCTTACTAACTCAGCCCAATTGGAACAACAGTCCACCTAAAAAGAGCTCATAGAAACTTATTGAGACTACGGTGAATTCATTCAGCAAACACTGAGTGTATATACCACGTGCCAGACTCTGTTAGATGCTGAGGACATGGCAGTGAACAAGAGAAAGACAATCTGACTGCTACCTTCTGGAAGCAAAATACGTAAAAAGTTTTAACATAGGTTATATAGGTTAGAATATTCTTTTTAATCCATTACAATTGGGAAAAGTAGATACTTGGTTAATTTTGAAATACCAGAGAAGAGAATCATAAAAATGATACACAGAATATCTTAAATGTATTATTTTAACTTAAAGCAAACAAAGTAATCGTCATTCATCAATGTGTTGACGTAAAGACAAGGCCTTTTCTCTGAGTATGCCAGATGACTGGTGTTATGAGTTGTCTTTTTATGCATGCCATAATTAATCTTCCAAGGTTTACAATATTGGTTTCTTGGAAGAGGAACAATAACCTTTAAGTCACTTGGAAAATAAGAGTTGTTTCTTTCCAGAATTTAGGATTTTTGATATAAAACTTTTATGATGCTCATATCTCTTGGAAACAAATTAGCTTTAAAGTTTGTATGGAAATTTAATTAATACTTGTATTTATTACATGCTTCATTTCAGTGATTATCAAATGCTGATAGTTGTTTTTTTAATTTACAGTTAACTTCTTTAAATGTATATTTCACAAATTCAGAGACAATCGTAACCACTTATAATTTGCATCTCTACTCATTTGAACTTGTTAAGTGTAAACTTTCTTGTTTGCAAATGTCCTAGGTGACATTTGTTTAGCTATTTACTAAATATGGGCGTGTATATGTCCCAAAGCCCTAGGATGACAGTATTAGGCCTGCAGGGCTACAATCAAGAATTGTAGATCAGATTTTTCCATCCTAGAATCCTCACAGCCACTATAGCTCCTGTTTTGTTTGTCCCTTGGGCATCCCTATGCTTTGTCTGGAATATCTTTGATTTGTTTCTGTATTTACTAGTTAATAGCTAGTTCATGGCTCTCAATTTAATAGTTGTGTGTCTGTCTGTAAGAGAGCCCTCAAGCTGAGAGGCAGTGCCAGGGCATTCAGAAATAGGGTCTAATGAGCCTGGTAGTACAACTACTAAAACCAGCCCACCCATGACTTTTAAATTAATAATGTTTATTATGATGGAGCATGCAATGAAGTAAGCATTTTACCGATTTCAGGCTACACGCGTAATGTGGACACCACCTCTCCGGGAAAGTTTTTCATATCCGTTTCTTGTACTTCAGATGTACTTTTTAACTTATATTCTCAGGTAATTTTGATTTATAAAACAATGTTAAATAAATTTTAAGCTTAGTTTCTTAAACTATGCTTTAGCTTATTAAGTTATGATTACCAAATTTAGGTCATTTATGCTTTGAATTATTGTAAAAATAAACTGAGTAAAGTTTACTGTGTAAAAATTGCTTTCCAGACAATTGTCAAGGATATAGGTTTTAGATAACTATATTATGTTTTAATAAATCAGAATTTATGTTCATACATATTTTATAAAGATTCAAATGTTTTGAGAAACTTTTTTTTTCCCTCAAAGCCTATGTACTGTGACTCATTATCTCCAGTGATTTTGAAGGAGCTTTAATGTATCTGCCATGAAGAACATATGTGCTATACTGAAGTGAATAGATAGGGAGTTTGTACTTATACAGCATTGCTAAACTACTGATGTTGCTAGCAGTTCAACCAGAATTTCTTCTCAGTGTTTTTTGTCGGACACATTTTTGGTTGAGATTCAGTTAATAAGCGTTGCAGGAATTTAAGAGTTCTGAGAAACAATGAATAAATGAGTGAGTGAGTGAGTGAATCAATGAATGAATAGACAAATAAATACCGCATTTTTACACAAATAATGCACATCTTATACGTTTGTTTGCCAAACACTCCCTCCCCCAATGAGGTATTTTCCTAAGTGCACTATGCTAATTTTTTTTATTTTTATTTTTCCAGAGTACTCTAAATAACTTTACCGTGAAATAAATCTCACAGAGTGTTAGAAAAATTTCTTACTGAATGGAATATTGATCACCATCTCCTTCCAAACTCTCAGGGAACCTTGTACTTCAATTACTAGTACCTTTCGGATTCTGCAGTGCCCGCATTTATAACCAGTTAGCATATGCAAACCTTTAGTTCTTGCAGCCCTGTAAACTGCTTGCTTTAAATGCTAATGGAAATTTATTTTCTTACCTTCTTCCTGAAGTACTAAATTCTAATGTTATGCATATTTAGAAGAAAGTAAACTTTTATATTTAAGATATTTGATTAACTGATAAACTAGATACTTTATTGTATTTAAAGTAGAATTTTTGTTGTTTTGTTCTAGACATTTTTATAATCCAAATATTTTAAAGTTCTTTTTAATGAGCTTTTAAAAGCTAACTATACTTTGTTATATTATATGAAAGTTAATGCAGTCATTTAAATTTTATCATTTTGCAATTAGTCTTTCTGTTCAGTGATAGGCTATTTTTATATTAAAACTTATTGGTATCATTTCTCTCAATCAAGGACCTCGAACATTTGTAGAAAATATTACATTGCACTTTGTCTTTCCAATGTTGCCTTTATGCTTCCCTGGCAATTTGCTCAGTTTATACTTTTTACACAGGTAAGATGATTTTAAACTAATTTAAGGTGAATGTAAGATGTGTTTGCTTGTTTACATAGATGTTTTAAAATGTGATTACATTTATGTCCTAAAAGAATTTCAAAATATGAAATAATTTTAAAGTTTACATGAATGTAGGATTTTTAAAAACCATCATACAGTTCCATATTCTACTAGTATATGTTTAGTTACATCAGTAATGATCAACATGTAAAAGATTTTTCTGTAATTTTTATTCATCATTGATTCTTGTTTGCTATTTGAAATAATATCTGTACGTCTACCTGTAGATTTTTCTTTTGCCTTAGGAATCCGTCTGGGTGCCAAGGTATACAGCAAGCTAAGGGCCAATCCTACTTTTCATGGTACATTTCTGCTTCTAATCTAGCTAGATGTTGGCCATCTTGCTGGAAGAGCAGAATCTTACAGGGCACCATTTCCCAGAGCTTTAATCATCATATTAATTAAGTGAATTGAGGCTGTATCCTGTTTCTCAAAACGGCTAAGTAACTGATGGCAAGAAACTGCACTGGAGAAAGGAGCAAGGAGGGTAAAGAGACAATTTGGGTGAACTTTTAAATGCCATGCCACTATGATTTTCCCATTAGAGCTTTCTGCCTAACTAACCAGCACTGAGGCACTATACCAAAAAGAATTGGTCGACGTACAACCATTTCAGGAGGTAGCATATGATCAGGAACCGATGATACTGAAGGAAGAAGTCCAAGCTGCACTGAAGGCATTGGCAAAATACGGGGCTCCAGGAACTGACGGAATACCAATTGAGATGGTTCAGCAAACGGATACAGCACTGGAAGGGCTCACTCGTCTATGCCAAGAAATTTGGAAGACAGCTACCTGGCCAACCAACTGGAAAAGATCCATATTTATGCCTATTCCCAAGAAAGGTGATCCAACTGAATGTGGAAGTTATCGAACAATATCATTAATATCACACACAAGTAAAATTTTGCCGAAGATCATTCAAAAGCAACTGCAGCATTCTGTCAACAGAGAGCTGCTAGAAATTCAAGCCAGATTCAGAAGAGGATGTGGAACAAAGGATATCATTGCTGATGCCATATGGATCCTGGCTGAAAGCAGAGAATATCAGAAAGATGTTTACCTGTGTTTTATTGCCTATGCAGAGGTGTTCGACTGTGTGGAACATAACAAATTATGGATAACATTTCTAACAATGGGAATTCCAGAACAATTTAATTGTGCTGATGAGAAACCTGTACACAGATCAAGACGGTGTCATTTGAACAGAACAAGGGGATACTGCGTGGTTTAAAGTCAGGAAAAGTGCGCGTCAGGGTTGTATCCTTTCACCATACCTATTCAGTCTGTATGCTGAGCAAATAACCCGAGAAACTGGACTATATGAAGAAGATTGGGGCATCAGGATTGGAGGAAGACTCATTAACAACCTGCGTTATGCAGATGACACAACCTTGCTTGCTGAAAGTGAAACGGATTTGAAACTCTTACTGATGAAGATCAAAGACCACAGTCTTCAGTATGGATTACACCTCAACATGAAGAAAACAAAAATCCTCACAACTGGACCAATAAGCAACATCATGATAAATGGAGAAAAGACTGAAGTTATGAAGGATTTCATTTTACTTGAATCCACAATCAACACCCATAGAAGCAACAGTCAAGAAATCAAAAGATGCATTGCTTTGGGCAAATCTGCTGCAGAAGACCTCTTCAAAGTGTTGAAAAGCAAAGTTGTCACCTTGAAGACTAAGGTGTGCCTGACCCAAGCTATGGTGTTTCCAATCGCCTCATATGCATGTGAAAGCTGGACGATGAATAAGGAAGACCAAAGAAGAACTGATGCCTTTGAATTGCAGTGTTGGCAAAGAATATTGAATATACCATGAACTACCAAAAGAACGAACAAATTTGTCTTAGAAGAAGTACAGAGAGAATGCTCCTTTGAAGCAAGGATGAGAAGACTACGTCTCACATACTTTGGACATGTTAGCAGGAGGGACCCGTCCCTGGAGAAAGACATCATGCTTGGTAAAGTAGAGGGTCAGCAAGAAAGAGGAAGACCTTCAAGGAGATGGATTGACGCAGTGGCTGCAACAATGGGCTCAAGCATAACAGCAATTGTGAGGATGGTGCAGGACTGGGCAGTGTTTCGTTCTGTTGTACATAGGGTCCTGTGAGTCAGAACTGACTCCACCGCACCTAACAACAACAAACCAGCACTGATAATGATAACTGTTCCAAATAGGCAGTGAAGAACTCTTCTAGGAAGCCTCTTGCTTTGAGTTGACTGCAAAGAATGAAATTATAACCTCAGCTCAGTTGGTGCTGCATGTTTAAACTATTCCCTTTGCTTTGTTTCCTTATAGTTGACCCTTTTCAGGTTTTAACACAAATTATTCTGTGGTTTTCATTATTTGTGCATGCTAACATAGTAGAATTGATTTTTTTAAATAATACTGTATCATGTGTTTGCTGAAATTTTACGCAGCAAATTAGGTTCCCATTTGACAATTTCTACACTAATTTTTCAGTGACATTTTTCACATCAAGTCAATATTCTCTTTAATTGCGTTCTGATTGTTCCATTTCCAGCACTCTAATTTCCCTGTCTCCCTTATTTTCTCGTCTTTGCCTTAGAGTGATTGTTGACCTTTTGGTCTCATATAGATGGTTTTTTACTGGTACACCATGCTCTAAGGCTAATATCCTTTATTTTGTGTACCAATCTGTTACTTCGCTAAAAGATGACTTCAGGGGATAATTTTGGTTCAAGGTTTGAAGAGTATCTCAGGGCAATAGTCTCAGGAAGTCCTCTAGTCTTAACAGGTCCAGTAAGTCTGAAGTTTTTAAGAATTTGAGTTCTAGTAAATTCTCCTGTTCTGACATAGTCCATCTATTGTGGCCCTGATCAGAATAGTCAATAGTGGTAGCCAGGCACCATCTAGTTCTTTCTTCTAGTCTCAGAGTAGATGAGGCAGTGGCTTGTGTAGGCTATTAGCCCAGTAGACTAGTTTCTTCTCTGAGATAGTAGAATTGATTTTTAATGAGCATCACTTTGGTGCAAGCAAACTTATTAATCCAGTGGTGTTGATGAAACTATTTAAGAAGTTCTTTGGTAAACTTGATATTGCCTTCATGATTTTGTTGCCATTCAAAGGATGTCCTAGAATTTTAGTTTTCTTAACTAATGTATAGAGTTTTGTTTATATGTATACATATATATATATGTTTGTTGTAAATATATAGCCAACTCTCAATTTTTCATGATAGCAGCGGAATAACGCAAAGTTATTTTTCAGCAATTAATGCAAAATTTTATTCTTGATTATATTTTTCAAAGATTAAGATTAAAATTAGTCAGTATCTCTTCAACATATTGTCCGAGAAATAGAGGCTAAGGAGTCTATACTCTAAAGGCTATACTCTAAAGGAAAAACATATTGGAGACAATCTTAGAAACCTAGAATGCATAAAGGGGTAACTTTATCACTCCAAATGATAATGGTAAGACATTATCATTCTAAGGACCCCTCTAAAGCACTGAGAGAGAGTGACTTAATTTTGATGATTGACTAGATTTTAATTTTTGATGTGTTCTATTTTTATTATATTTTGTTAGTGAATTCCAAGGCATATAGGAGATTTTGTTATGACAAAGGAAAATGAAAGGAATAATTGCAGAAAGGAGATTGTAAAATCAGAAAAGTGTATTAAATCTTAAACAACCAATGGATCAAAGAAGGAATGAAAAGGGAAACCAGAAAATATTTAGACACCAATGAAAATGAAAGCACATCATACCCAAACATGAGACACAGCGAAGGCAGTGCTTAGAGGGAAATTTATAGCTGTAAATGCCTACATTAAAAAGGAAGGAAGATCTCAAATCAATAACCTAACTTTACAACTTGAAGAACTAGAAAAAGAAGAGAAAACTAAGCCAAAAGCTACAGAAAGAAGAAAATAACAAAGATCAGAGCAATGATAAATGAAATAGAGAATAGAAGAACAACAGAGAAAACCAGTACAGGTAGTTACCAGGGTGAGAGAAGGAAATGGGGTATTATTGCTAAAGGGGCATTGAGTTTCTGATAGGGGTGATAAAAAAGAAATGGAAACACATAATGGTGATGTTGTACTGCATAGTGAATGCAATTAATGTTGCTGAATTGTGCAAATAAAAATGGTAGAAATGGCAAGTGTTTTGTTTTATATATATATTTTGCCACAATAAATTTTTTTTAAATTTTTTTATTGTACTTCGGATGAAGGTTTACAGAACAAGTAGTTTCTCATTAAACAATTAGTACACATATTGTTTTATGACATTGGTTAACAACCCTACGACACGTCAACACTCTCCCTTCTCAACCTTGGGTTCCCTATTACCAGCTTTCCTGTCCCCTCCTGCCTTCTAGTCCTTGTCCCTCAGCTGTCTAATCTTTGGCTGAAGGGTGAACCTCAGAAATGACTTCATTACTGAGTTAAAAGAGTGTCTGGGGGCCGTACTCTCGGGGTTTCTCCAGTCTCTGTCAGGCTAGTAAGTCTGGTCTTTTTTTATGAGTTAGAATTTTGTTCTACATTTTTCTCCAGCTCTGTCCAGGACCTCTGTTATGATCCGTGTCAGAGAAGTCAGTGGTATTCCCCGGGCACCACCCAGTTAGTTGTACTGGACTCAGTCTGGTGGAGGCCATGGTAGTTGTGGTCCATTAGTCCTTTGGACTAATCTTTCCCTTGTATCTTGTTTTCTTCATTCTCCCTTGCTCCCGAAGGGATGAGACCAGTGGAATATCTTAGATGGCTGCTCACAGGCTTTTAAGACCCCGGACGCTACTCACCAAGGTAGAATCAGAACATTTTCTATGTAAACTATGTCGTATTAATTGAGCTAGATGTTCCCCGAGACCGTGATCCCCACAGCCCTCCTCCCAGCAATTCATTCCCTCAGGGAGTTTAGATGTGTCTATGGAGTTTCCATGACCTTTCCTTGTACAACTTGTGCTGGCTTCCCCAGTATTGTGTACTGTCTTGCCCTTCACCAAAGTTATCACTTATCTACTATCTATTTAGTATTCCCCCCCACCCCTCCCATCCCTCATAACCATCAAAGATTGTTTCTTTTTGTGTGTAAACCGTTTCATGAGTTTTTACAGTAGTAGTCTCATACAATATTTGTTCTTTTGTGATTGACTTCTTTCACTCAGCATAATGTCCTCCATTTTCATCCATGTTATGAGATGCTTCGCAGATTCATCATTGTTCTTTATGGTTCTTTATTGTTGTGTATGTACCATAGTTTGTTTATCCATTCATCTGTTGATGGGCATCTAGGTTGTTTTCATCATTTTGCTATTGTGAACAATGCTGCAGTGAACATGGGTGTGCGTATGTCTATTCATGTGACGGCTCTTATTTCTCTAGGATATATTCCTAGGAGTGGGATTGCTGGATCATATGGTATTTGTATTTCTAGCTTTCTAAGGAAGTGCCATATCATTTTCCAAAATGGTTGTATCATTATACATTTCCACCAGCAGTGCATAAGAGTTCTGATCTCCCTGCAGCCTCTCCAACATTTGTTATTTCCAATTTTTTTTATTTGTGCCAGTAATGCTGGGGTGAGATGGTATCTCACTGTGGTTTTGATTTGCATTTCTCTAATGGCTAGTGATCGGGAGCATTTCCTCATGTGTCTGTTGGCCACTTGAATGTCTTCTTTGGTGAAGTGTCTGTTCATTTTCTTTGCCCATTTTTTTAATTTGGTTATTTGTCTTTTTGTTGTAGAGGTGTTGGATTTTCTTGTAGATTTTAGAGATTAGACCTTTGTCTGACTTG
>NW_004444073.1:3041930-3068295 GCF_000243295.1 Trichechus manatus latirostris
GCTTATCTTCTGGAGTTTGTGTGTTGTTCATTATGGTTTGTATCCTGTTAATGTTGTGTATTAGGGTCTCTAGCATTGATCCTATTTTTTTCTTTTATGATCTTTATAGTTTCTGGCTTTATATTTAGGCCTTTGATACGTTTTGAATTAGTTTTTATATATGGTGTGAGGTATGGGTCCGGTTTCATTTTTTTGCAGTTGGACATCCAGTTTTGCCAGCACCATTTGTTAAAAGGACTGTCTGTTCCCCATTTGATGGACTTTGGGCCCTTGTCAAAGATCAGGTGACCGTAGTTGCACGGATTTACATCTGGGTTCTCAGTTCTGTTCCACTGGTCAATGTATTTGTCGCTGTACCAGTACCAGGCTATTTTGACTACTGTAGCTGTATAGTAGGTTCTGAGGTTAGGTAGCGCGAGTCCTCCTACTAATTCTTCTTCTTTGATAGTGCTTTACTTATCCGGAGCTTCTCTTTCCATATAATGTTAGTGATTAGTTTTTCCATCTCTTTAAAGAATGTTATTGGTATTTGGATCGGGATTGCATTGTATTTGTAAATTGCTTTGGGTAGAATTTTCATTTTCACAATGTTGAGTCTACCTATCCATGAGCGTGGTATGTTTTTCCATTTATGTAGATCCCTTTGGGTTTCTTGCAGTCGTGTTTTGTAGTTTTCTTTGTATGGGTCTTTTACATCCCTGGTTAGATTTATTCCTAAGTATTTTGTTTTTTTAGGGACTATTATAAATGATATTGTTTTCCTGATTCCCTTTTCATTGTTCTCTTTGTTGGTGTATAGGAATCCAACTGATTTTTGTATGTTTATCTTGTATCCTGCTACTCTGCTGAATCTTTCTATTAGGTCCAGTAGTTTTCCTGCCACAATAAAGTTTTTTAAAATAATGAAATTAAATTTTTAATTTCAAAAGACAATAAAAAACAAAATCATTTCTAATAAAACTTTATGTAAAACAAGAATAAAAAAAGTATCGAGAAAATAGCAATGCAAATTATTTCCATAAGAGATAGTATTGATTAGTTTATATAGAACTGAATATCAGTACAATTTTCTTTATGTACTGATTCCTAATTTGGGGTACATAATAAGGTCACATATCTTTTAATATTTAAATTAAAATGACTCCAAGCCCCCATTATCCTTGTGGTAAAAATATTTTCTTCCATCCTTGGAGTTTCTCTTCCTATGATAAGCCCATCAGAGTTTGTTTGAACCAAGAATTAGTACTAGGTGTTGTAGTACTAGGTGGATAGTACTAGCCTCACCACTGGAGCCAGAAATCTGACTCCTTTAATCTGGAGGATTCCATAGCCATCAGGAATTCTTGGTACTACAGTGCAAGCCACCACCCTGCTGTTACTGCTAAAACCCATGGCTTGCTGTTGCTTATGAAGCCTGAGCCATCTGAAGAGATTTGTCATGGCTACTGCTTCTCCTCCCTTTTGTGTCTAAAAAGCGAGTTCCGATTGTTCTTACTTTTATACCAAATCAGTGTGCTAAAGGATTAATAAAACCTTTTCCCCCTTCTGTATGAGATTTTGATCTTTAATTGACTATATAACTCTCTTCTCTTAGCGTCTGTCTTAACATGGTGTGTTCACAAATAAGTGAAAGTTAAACAACACACTATTAAACAACCAATGGGTCGAAGAAGAAATCACAAGGGAAATTAGAAAATACTTAAAGATGAATGAAAATGAAAGCAGTACATACCAAAACTGATGGGATGCAGCAAATGTAGTGCTCAGAGGAAAATTTGTAACTGTAACTGCCTTCATTAAAGAAGAAAAAAGATAACAAATCAATAACCTAACAGTACACTTTGTTGAACTAGAAAAAGAAGAGGAAACAAAGCCCAAAGCTACTAGAAGTAAGGAAATAATAAAGATTTGAGTGAAGATAAGTAGAGAATAGAAAAACAATAGAATCATTGAAACAAAAGTTGATTCTTTGAAAACATCAATAAAATTGAACAACATTTAACTAGAATAACAAAAAAGAGAGAGAAAACACAAATAACTAGAATCAGAATGATAGTGGAGACGTTTCTACTGACCTGAGATAAAAAAGGATTATAAGAGAGTACTATGAACAACTGTATGCCAACACATTAGATACTCTAGGTGAAAGGGACTAAGTCCTAGAAACATACAAATTACCTAAACTGACTCAAGAAGAAATACAAAGTTTCAACAGATCTGTAAGAAGTAAAGAGATTGAGTCAGTAATCAAAAACATCCCAACAAAAAGGCCAAGACCAGATGACCCCACTGCTGAATTCTACCACACATCTGAAGAAGAATTAACAGCAGTCTTTCTCAGACTCTTCCAAAAAATAAAAGAGGAGGGAGCACTTTTTAACTCATTCTACGTGGCCAGCATTACCCTGATATTAAAGTGTGTGATAACATCACAAGAGAACTATAGATCAGTATACCTTATGAATATAGATGCAAAAATCCTTAACAAACTACTGACCAAATACAGTAGCATATTAAAGGGATTATGCATTATGGCCAAATAGATTTGTCCCAGGAAGGCAAGAATAGTTCAACATAAAATCAATCAATACAATATACCACATTAATAGAATGAATGTGGCGGGGGGACCCATATGATCATCTCAATTGATGCAGAAAAGGCATTTGACAAAATCCAACAGCATTTCGTGGTAAAAAAATGCTCAGCAAATTAGGAATAAAAGTGAACTTCCTCAACAAAGGGCATGTATGAAAAGGGCATTAACAGCTAAAATCATACTCGATGAAAGATTAAAAGCTTTCTCCCTGAGATAGGAATGAGACAAGGATGTGCATTTTCACCATTGCTATTCAACATTGTACCAGAAGTTCTAGCCAGAGCAGTTAGGCAAGAAAAATAAATAAAAAGACATCCAAATTGGAAAGGAGGAATTTCTGTATCAATTGAGATGATCATATGGTTTTTTTCCTTTGTTCTATTAATGTGCTATATTACATTGATTGATTTTCTTATGTTGAATCACTCTTGCATTCCACAAGAAAGTTACTGGAGCTAATAAAATGAGTTCAGCAAAGTTACAGGGTACAAAATCAACATGTAAAAATCAGTTGTGTTTCTATACATCTGTAGTGAACAACTTAAAAAGGAAATTAAGAAATCAATTTTATTTACAATAGCATCTAAAAGAATAACGTATTTAGGAATAAATTTAATAAAGGAGATAAAAGACTTCTACACTGAAAATTGTAAAACATTGCTGAAAGAAATTAAAGAAGACCTAGATAAATGGAAAGACATTCTGTGATCTTGGATTGGAAGACTTAATATTGCCAAGATACAATATTACCCAAAATGATCTATAGATTCACTGTTATCTCCCAACCCCACACACCGTTTTCCCTATTATTCTATTCCTGGTTCACTCTTATTCCTAGAATGTAGCCCTTTGAGGCCCTAAACCAAAGAATTCACCAGGGATCCCCTTCTTGGCATACCCTGACTGTTGAATCTGTTGAGAGCTCTGCCCAGCTTGTCAGTCTGCCAACTGCCTCTAATAAAGCTGGAAGTCATCTGCCGGTGCTGGAATTGGCAGATACCTCTGGGAGAAAATAACTCAAAATGCTATGCTCGCCACTGTAGATTTCCAATTTTTTCCCTGGTCTTAGCTTCATAATGCTTTATTGCCTTGTTAATCATCTGTGGCTTTCATGCAGATAATTGTCTTAGCTACTTTAGTTCTCAGTGGGAAGGCTGGTTCAAATTACTTTGGTTCAGTTATAATTATTGAAAATAAAACTCTCCCCCTATATTTACTCTGTCTGTGAATAGTGAAGTTTATGTTTTCTACATTTTTTTCACTTTTTTTTTTTTATATTTTTATTTCAGATAGCCTCATTATTTCCCATGTATGTTGTGGGGTACATTGAGCCACACAAATTTCAGAAGATCATTTATATGAACATGGTAACATTTTTAATATTTATAAGTAAAATATTAAAATAAATTCTCACAGGTTGTAAAACAGAACAGATCCTATTTTAAGGGGTGCCTCCTCTTTGACAGTATACAGTATATATAATGTTTATGATATCCAGAGAAGAAAGACTGAAAATGCACCTTACAGGTATATTATAACAGAAGATTGTATTTTCAAATAGAATGTAGATGTATTGTACTCTAAAACTTTATTATTTTATCTTTTTATATATTGTATTTATTATTACTTTCACTTATTTTGAAACTTCCTTTTCTTCCTGAAGCCTGAGGTTTTTAACCCTTTGCATGAGCATGCCACTCTGCAATGGAAGTTTTTATGTTGTTGCAGTTTTGTTTTTATTTTAGTTCCCAAACACACTTCCTAACAACACACAGGAGACTAAGTAAAGCTTCACAAGTGATGGCGATCCTCTGTAATCCAACAAAAATAAGATTGAGAAAACGGATGGTTATTACTAAGTTTTCATTAATATGTTACTCCGTTCTTGAAACAATAGAGGTTTTACTTATTTATTTTTCTGTTTTCTTTGAACTAAGTAGCAGATGAAAAAAAGAATTATGAAGAATTTACGGTACTGAATTTTCATACTTAAAAACTGTTAGTGAGTTGAAATTCTGTTGATGTTTGGCCAAGATCTACTAGTCTTCTTTATGCAAAATACGCATTTTGCTATGTACCTAATAACTATAAACTGTGTTTATTTTCTTCATTTTGCAGATTTCAGTTCTCCTTTGTTTTATTTTAATGTTTGGAAATCCAATGTACTTATCTTCTTACTATTCATCATCTTTGTTAATGACATGGGTAAGTGTTTAAACTCATAAACTTTTTTTTTTTTATCTGTCACTTAGCAGATTTACTCATCTAACACAGGGTTAGGAGAATAAATATGTCCCTTTCCTGGTTATCATTCACATGACAAGACTTTTCTAAGTAAAGATTTTTCTGTATTTCATCCTTGAAAAGTAATATAGTACGAAGTTTATCTTTTTAAGGAAGTACTTATATAAATATTTTTAAATGATCATAAGTTACTGAAACTTAATTTTAAAACATGCCACAATTTATTATAAAAACGACTCATTTCCTTCTAAGTCACTTCAGTAGCATAGATACTTATTACAGTGACACTGCCATTGCCCAAAACATTTTTGGCACTCCTCTGAATTGCCTTCACAGACTGTGGGACATTCTTTTGAATATCCTCAATGGTGACAAATCTTCATCTTTCAAGGGTGGATTTGATTTTTGGGAACGACCAAAAGTTATTTGGAGTCAAGTCTTGTGAATAAGGTGGGTGATTGGGCTGGGTAATATTGATCTTGATCAAAATGTGGTGTGACAATAAAGTAATAAGACCGATTTTCTTAAGACCTGGAAAATTATCTCTGAAGGCAGTTTAGAAAGAAGAGTTCCAAAACTGTTTTGAGCAATGGCAACATTAAGTGTATAATCTCCCCGGCTTGACTTACTTTCATGGACTGGCATTCATTTAGATATGTATTTGGAATAGTGGTTTAGTAAATCAGTTTCATTACTTTATAGTCACACTTCTGATATTCATAAACAGGAACCTGGAATGTTCTCCCCCCATCTCCCAACTTCACATTTACTAGAAATGATACAAACCACAGTAACACCAAAATACAGCATTTTTCCAAGTGTAGTGCACTACTTGAATCTTTTGGGATTGCCTTCATATTTTAACATTTTTCCTTCCTACACCTTTTTTGCCTTTTAGTAACAACCCCTTTCCTCTCTATCCCAACTGGTTTTTTTTTCCATTAGTTCTACTAGCTTTTATATAGATTCCATCTGATTTCATACATAGATGATCATGTTGTCTGCAAATAAAGACTTCTGTCTTTCTAAACTATGTCCTTTTTTTAAATCTTTTTCTCACCTTTTTGAACTGGCTAGGACCTCACTACAGTGTTGAGTAAAAGTGGTGAGAGTGGACTCCTTTGTCTTGTGTCTGATCTTAGGGGGAAAGCATTCAGTCTTTCATCATTAAGGGTGGTGTTAACCAGTTGCTATAAAGTTGACTCCGACTCATGACACCCATGTGTGTCAGAGTAGAACTGTGCTCCTTAAGGTTTTAAGTGGCCGATTTTTGGAAGTAGATCACAGGCCTTTCTTCTAAGATGTCTCTGGGTGGACTCAAACTTCCATCCTTTTGGTTAGTAGCTAAGTACGTTAACCGTTTGCACCGCCTAGGGACTCTGAGTATGGTGTTAGCCATAGGTTTTTCAGAGATGCCCCTTATCAGGTTGAGGTAATTCTCATCTATTCCTAGTTTGCTGAAAGTTTTTTTTTTTAGAAATGAATTTTGAAGATGATGTAATGCAATCATATGATTTCCCTTCTAGCTTGTTAATATGGTGAATTATATTGATAGATTTTCAAATGTTATACCATCTTTGCATTCCTTGGATAGACCTCAATTTGGTTATTATGTATTATTATTTTTATTTATTGTTGGATGTAATTTTCTAAAATATTTAGTTTTTGCTAAGGGATAATTCATAAGGGATATTGGTCTGTAGTTTTCTTTTGATGCCTTTGCCTTGTTTTGTTATCAGCATAATGCTAGTCTCATACCATAAGTAAGCAAGTATTCCTTCCTCTCCAATTTTCTGGAAGACATTGTATGGAATAGATATGCTTTCTTCCCTAAATGTTTGGTAGACTTTACGAGCAAAGCCATCTAGTCTTTGCTTTGTAGAAAAAAAATTTATTTAACAAGTCATTGTTGTTATTGTTAGGTGCAGTTGAGTCAGTTCCAGCTCCTAGAGACCATATGTACAACAGAACGAAACACTGCCTGGTCCTGGGCCATCCTCACAATCATTGTTATGCTTGAGCCCACTGTTGCAGCCACTGTGCCAGTCCATCTCATTGAGGGTCTTCCTCTTTTTCGCTGACTACGAGTTCCACTTCTTTAATAGATATGAAGCTATTTGGGTTATCGGTTTTTCATTACATCACTCCAAAGTAATGTTTTCATTACATCACTCCAAAGGCTGTGAAAATGCTAAGACAGATATTGATCTGTATGGGTTCATCTATTCAGAGTAGAATTTTAACCAGAAGCATAATTTTTGCTGCAATGTGAAACATCTCCCCATAGTCATGGTGCAGAAGGATGGTGTTAGGATGGCACAAAGTCATACTCGGTTTCAAGCTTACTTAATAGGATTGAAATTGATGCCTTGTGTATCACTATGGGGTACAATGCCTGTGCTCTGTGTTGTTGTCAGGTGCCATGGAGTCAATTTCGACTCATAGCGACCCCATGTGACAGAAAAGAACTGCTCCACAGGGTCTTCGTGGTTGCAGTCTATGGGAGCAGCCCATTGAATGAACTTTAGTAGTTTGTATCTTTCAAGGAATTTGTGCATTTCCTTTAAGATGGCAAATTTGGTGACAAAGTTGAATGTAAGATTCTCTTACTATTTTTTATGTATCTGTAGAACCTGTAGTGATATCACTTGTCTTATTCCTGATATTGGAAATTTGTGTCATATTTCTTTTTTCCCTGATAATTCTGTCTAGAGGTTTATCAGTTTTATTGATCTTCTCAAGGAACCAGCTTTTGGTTTAATTGATTCGCTCTACTCTTTTTTGTTTACTGTTGCATTGATTTCTGCTCTTTTTACTTCCTTTCTTCTGTTTATTTTGGGTTTAATTTATTCTCCTCTTTCTCATTTTTTAAGGGAGGAGATGAGGTCATTGATTTGAGACCTTTATTTTTTTCTAACATAAATGTTTATTGCTATGAATTTCCCTCTAAGTACTATTTATTAGCATCCCACATATGTTTATATGTTGTATTTTCCTTTTTATTTATTTTATGCTATTATATCTTTTACGTATGTTATAAATCAAAGTTTTATTATTTTTGTCTAAGCAGTCAATATTTGTAAAATATTTAAATACTTAAAAAAAAATCTTATACGTTTACTCCATAGTTACCATTTCCAGTGCCCTTCATTTGTGTAGAGCCAGATTGACATCAGATACCATTTTTCTTTGTCTGACGACTTCCTTTAACATCTTGTTGTGCACGTCTCATAGTTATGAAGTGTTTACTTTGTCTTCATTTTTGAAAGATATGTTTGCTAAGTATAGAATTCTAGGTTGACAGTGTTTTTCTTTCAGTATTTTAAAGATGTTGCTCCACTGTCTTGAAGCTTGCATTTTTTTGTGTGTGAGAAATCTGCCGACATCCTTACCTTTTTTTCCTCTGATTTAACGTGTCTAATTTCTCTGGCTGTTTGTAAGATTTCTGTTTATCAGTGATTGTGAGCAGTTTGATTATAATGTGCCTACAGTATACCTTTCTTTATGTGTATTGTATTTGGGATTCATTGAGATTATTGGATCTCTAGGTTTATAATTTTTATCAAATTTAAAAAAATGTTAGTCATTATTTCTTCAAATATTTACTGCCCCCCACACTTCTAGGGACTGTAATTGCACACGTATTGGACTGCTTGAAGTTGTCCTATAATTCACTGATACTCTGCTCATTTTTTTTCAGTATTTTTATTTCTGTCTTTTATTTTGGATAGTTTCTATTTATATGTCTTCAAGTTCACTAGTCTTTTTTTCTGCAGTGTCTAATCTGATGTTAATCCTATCCAATGAATTTCTCATCTCAGACATTACAGTTTTCATATCTAAAAGTTCAGTTTGGATCTTTTTTATTTGTGCCATGTCTCTACTTAACAAGCTTACTTTTTCCTGTGGCTTCTTCAATGTGTGTAATACAGTTACATTAACTGTTTAGTGTTCCCAACTACTGATTCTATCATCTATATCATTTCTGGGTCAGTTTTAATTGGTTAATTTTTCTCCACATTGTGAGTTGTATTTTCCTGCTTCTTTGCATGCCTAATAGTGTTTGCTTGAGTGCCAGGCTTAATAAATTTCACCTTATTGGGTGCTAGATATTCTTTTATTCCTATAAATATTCTTGAGCATTATTCTATAATGCAGTTAAGTTTCTTGATAACAGTTTGATTCTTTGAGTATTGATTTTAATATTGTTAGGTGGGGCATAAGTAGTATTTAGTTTATTATTGATAATACTATGCCACTACTAAACCAAACCCTTCTGTATACAGTACTTGGTGTCCCATAATTTATGATTTTTCCACTCTGTCCAGAAACAGGAACTATTCCTTGCTTGTCTAGGCTCTGAGTATTATTCCCTCTAATTGTTTCAGGTTTTTTTTTTGTTTTGTTTTGTTTTGTTTTCTTTTTTTTTTTTTAAACATGTATGTGATAGTCAGTAGTCAGCTGAAGACTTGAGGGAGACCCTCTGCAGATCTCTGGGGCCCTGTGTCTGTGCTGCTTTCTTCTCTCCACTACTCTAACCTGAAATCTCTGGCCTGTTGTCTTCCTAGGCTCCTATCTCCATCTCCTCTACTCAGGGAGACTACTGAGCTCTTCCTTCGTTCTCCCTTCCAGTGCTACAGCCTGGGCACCCTGGCAAGGCAGTAAGCTGGGCAATCAGAGGGCTCACCTCATTTTTTCCAGGTCTCTCAGGGATCAGTGTCCTTTTTTGCCTGATGGGCAGTGTCTTGAAAACTGTTGCCTTTCTTTATCTTGCTTGGATTTTTTAAGTTATTTCAGACAGGGCAGTAAATCTGATTCCTGCTACTCCAACTTGGCCACAAGCAGTTTCATCCTGGTTGATTTTAATTGCTTGATTTTTGGGGGAGTATGTAAATATTACCAACTTCCTAAGAGTAAGAAATAGATGAAAGGTCATATTCAGAAAGTGTCACCCTCCCCTCATCTCTTGTACCCTATTTGCTTCCCCTTTCTTTCCACCCTGTTCCTACATACTCCTTGTAGGTAAGCAGTCTCCTTAGTGTTCTGATTTATCTTTTTTTGTACAAATAAATGTTAACATATATATTTTTCATTTCCCCTCCTTAACAATTTCTAGAGATGGTAATGGAGTATTTGTAGTCACTGAGGGCAGAATTTTTGAGGACCCCAGCTTTATGCATGAGTTTCAGCTCCAGCTTCTTACTTTACTCTTCTGCTGCCGATAGTTGTAACATAGTTTTACAGTCTTCCTTAAAGGCTCCTTAAAGACTGCCACAGGTTATCTCAGGGATTAATGGTGTCAGGTTTTTTTTCTTTTCTTTTTTAAATCACCTTCTTGTTTCTGCCTTCTGGGAAGTTCTTTTTCTTTCTAGGTTCAGATGTGCATTTTAAAAACATATTAAAATATTTCATTTAGGGGTTTGGAGAGGAAGGATGTTCATGTTAATTTAGTTCACTATTTTGCTGGTCAGTGTGCACATACACTTGCACAGATGCACCTCCAACACACCATCTACCTCTTTAGGAGAGTTATGCAGAAAATGTCCAAATTAAATCAGTGAGGAATTAACTTGATTCAAGAGGCAGCTTTTTTGGCACAGGAAGCATTTAGATATCACCCCAAGGAAATTTGCCATATCCACAGTTTGAAGAATCAGCAATTAAGGTAGAAATCACTGATGGTAACCAAGATGGGAGGGAGTAGCTATGTTATTTTTGAAATGTACCATTCATAGAAAATGTGTTAATTTTAATTATCTTGTCTTCTGTCGTATACATTTTAGGCTATAATTCTGAAGAGAAATAAAATTCAAAGATTGGGAGCATCTGAACTCAACTTTTGGGTAAGGTTTAACGTTTTTAACACAGTTTCATCAAACTTTATTTTTTCATTTCTATAATCTGCATACAGATAATATGGTTAAAACCTTAATGATTTATATTTAGTATATTTTTTAAATAGCTGCTTATCTAAGATAGGAAATAGTCTTCAGCAAAGACTATAAGTCATTTTCAAGAAATTAATTCATTTATTTCAACACTACTCTCAGGTCTTTCTTCTTATACTGTTCATTCTATTATACCCACATTATCTTGCTCTTTAATTTCTTTCTACTCACCTTTAGTTTCTCTTTTTAGCTTTATTAACCTTCTCTTCTAAACAACTTGGCTTTTAGTTTTTTCCCAACTTTCCTATTTTCCTTCCTCTGCATCTTTCTACCATCTCTTTCCTTCTGCATACAACTTTGGATTCTATTATTTTTGTTCTTAGAACAACATTACCCCAGGCCTTCTTACTTCAACTCAGGCGCTAGCTAATCTTTGTCAGGCTTCTTTCCAAGTATCTAAATGGAGGTCCACGTTATCTCTATTTGTATTTTATTTATTTATTTTTTGTTTCCAGTAAAATAAGCATATTATTAGGTAGGTACTGCAGCTACTTAAATTTCTTAATGTTAGGTAGATTAAATTCACTATTTTTCTCTTTCATCTTTTATGTACTTCTCTTAAAAAAAAAAAACCTACCATATTGAAGAGCTGTGTGTTTACATATTATATATTAAAAGAATAAAACTGGAAAAAGTTAAGGTAAAATGAGGAGTGAGTTAGAGTTCTACTCAGATGCAAGGGTACAAATGGCATGATTGACAGTTTCCCACTACTGAGGCATTTTCCCATCACTCATGGGGAAGATATAGAAAGATTTGTGTACTAAATTGCTTATATGCAAGTTCAAGTTGAAACTGAAGAAAATTAGAAAAAGTCCATGAGGGCCAAAGTACAATCTTGAGTATAAAAAACAAAACTGAACCTGTTGCCGTCGAGCTGATTCCTACTCATAGCAACCCTATAGGACAGAGTAGAACTGCCCCATAGAGTTTCCAAGGAGTGCCTGGTGGATTCGAACTGCTCACCTTTTGGTTAGCAGCTATAGCTCTTAACCACTATACCACCAGGGTTTCCAACAGAGTAGAACTACACTGCAGGGTTTCTAAGTAGTAGATTGTGGATTCAAACTGCCAACCTTTTGGTTAGTAGCCAAGGCTTTTACCCACTGCATCACAGCCTTGGAAACCTTGAGTATATCCCACCTGAATTTAGACCATCTCAAGAATAGATTTGATGCATCGAAGACTAATGACTGAAGACCAGACGAGTTGTGGAATGACATCAAGGACATCATACATAAAGAAATCAAGAAGTCCTTAAAAAGACAGGAAAAAAAGAGAAGACCAAAATAGATGTCAGTAGAGACTCTAAAACTTGCTCTTGTACGTAGACTAGCTAAAGCAAAAGGAAGAAATGATGAAGTAGAAGAACTGAACAGAAGATTTCAAAGAGCGGCTCGAGAAGACAAAGTAAACTATTATAATGAAAAGTACACAGACCTGAAGTTAGAAAACCAAAAGGGAAGAACACGCTCGGCATTTCTCAAGATGAAGGAACTGAAGGAAAAATTCAAGCCTTGAGTTGCAATATTGAAGGATTCTATGGGGAAAATATTAAATGGCACAGAAAGCATGAAAAGAAGATGGAAGGAATACACAGAGTCACCGTACCAAAAAGAATTGGTTGATGTTCAGCCTTTTCAGGAGGTAGCATATGATCGAGAACTGATGATACTGAAGGAAGAAGTCCCAACCACACTGAAGGCACTGGCGACAAACAAGGCTCCAGGAATTGACGGAATATCAATTGAGATGTTTCAACAAACGGATGCAGCATTGGAAGTGCGCACTTGTCTATGCCAGGAAATTTGGAAGACAGCTACCTGGCAACCGACTGGAAGAGATCTATATTTGTGCCCATTCCAAAGAAAGGTGATCCGTCCGAATGCAGAAATTATTGAACAACGACATTAATATTACACACAAGTAAAATATTGCTGAAGATCATTAAAAAGTGTCTGCAGCAGTACGTTGACAGGGAACTGCCAGAAATTCAAGCTGAATTCAGAAGAGGACTTGGAATGAGAGATATCATTGCTGATATCAGATGGGTCTTGGCTGAAAGCAGAGAATACCAGAAAGATGTTTACCTGTGTTTTATTGACTATGCAAAGACATTCGACTATGTGGGCCATAACAAATTATGGATAACATTGTGAGAATGGTAATTCCAGAACACTTAATTGTGCTCATGAGGAACCTGTACGTAGACCAAGAGGCAGTCATTCAAACAGAACAAGAGGATACTGCGTGGTTTAAAATCAGGAAAGGTGTGCATCAGGGTTGTATCGTTTCACTGTACTTAATCTGTATGCTGAGCAAATAATCTGAGAAGCTGGACCATATGAATAAGGATAGGGATCAGGATTGGAGGAAGACTTATTAACAATCTGCAATATGCTGATAACACAACCTTGCATGCTGAAAGTGAAGAGGATTTGAAGCACTTACTGATGAAGATCAAAGACTACAGCCTTCAGTATGGATTACACCTCGGCATAAAGAAAACAAAAATCCTCACAACTAGACCAATAAGCAACATCATGATAAATGGAGAATATACTGAAGTTGTCAAGGATTTCAGTTTACTTGAATCCACAATCAACGCCCATGGAAGCAGCAGTCAAGAAATCAAACCACATATTGCATTGGGCAAATCTGCTGCAAAAGACCTATTTCAAATGTTAAAAGGCAAAGATGCACTTTAAGGACTAAAGTGTGCCTGACCCAAGCCATGGTGTTTTCAGTCACCTCGTGTGCATGCGAAAGCTAGACAGTGAATAAGGAAGACCGAAGAAGAATTGACGCCTTTGAATTATGGTGTTGGCAAAGAATCTTGAACATACCGTGGACTGCCAGAAGAACAAACAAGTCTGTCTTGGAAGAAGTACAGCCAGAGTGCTCCTTAGAAGTGAGGTTGGTGAGACTTTTTGTCTCTGGTACTTTGGACATGTTATCAAAAGGGAAGAGTCCCTGGAGAAGGACATCATGCTTGGTAAAGTATACGGTCAGCGAAAAAGAGGCAGATACTCAGTGTGGTAGATTGACACAGTGGCGTCAGCGGTGGACTCAAACATAACAAAGATTGTGAGGAAGGTGCAGGACCAGGCGGTGTTTGTACATAGGGTCGCTGTGAGTTGGAATTGACCGGACACAGCTAACAACAACACTAAACTGTTAGATGACATGACTCTTTCAGTGTATGACTTTTTCACTTTAGAAAATTGGGCAGTATTAAAAAAAATATTAAAATAGCCTGAAAATTCAAAGATCCTCTTTAGAAAACAACTCAAAAGAAAATCAAATAGGCATTTACATAAGATTGAAAAACGATAACAAGTAGAACAGTGTTATTGGACATTTAAGGAGTTCTGCCAAAGCTCTACTCAGAGGGAAGATAATTGTCTTAAATATGTTCAGTAGTAGACTGGAAAGAATAAAAATTAAGCTTTCAACTCAAGAATATCAAACAAATAACAACAACAAAAATAAAAATCCAAGCAGAGAAAAGTTGAAATATAACCAGTGTTCAGCTTATATTTAAATTTTTTGAAACTGTTACGATTTATACAAGAGAGAAAAATGAATCATGCTAGTCATCTAAAAAAGCAAGCAAATAAACAACAAACCCAACAGCTTTGCTGGCTTTTTATAGCTTTTTTATGGAAAGCAGACAGAGAAAAAAAGCAAATACTTTGTGAACTAACACTTTTTCTTACAAAAACTTGTTTTAATGCCCTGGGTATGAAAGTTATATTGTATATCTTTCTCTGCCATAATAAATTTGAAAACAAGAAAGTTTTTATGTTTTTTACACTGAATTGCAATATAGCAATCTATAGAAAAATTGTCACTCATGAGTGATCAAAATTTAATTTTAATGTTGTTTACCACATTGTGACAAGTTGCAAAGAAGATTATTTTTTAGCCTCCCTAGGTATTAAGTATTCTTATATATATGTATCTTTAGCAAAGATAATTCTTTATAACATAGAGCCTGAAAAAGGCACTTTTAGGCCTAACAGATTCACTATAAATTTTCCTTCAATAGAAACTGAATCCATGCTTACTTGTAGGGATACTCAGAGTAAAGACAGATTAGTCTCAACTGAATAAGAATCAGATTGACATAAAATTGTCATCTGAAGGAAGAAGGGAACAAGAAGACAAAAGGGCAGCATTTTCAAGGTGCTGAAGGAAAATAACTTGGACCTTAAAATAAGTTGAGTAAACCTTCAAAATGATCGTAAATTAAGTAAGGTATTAGGTGTTTCCATTTAAAATCAAGATCAAGATAACTATGCTATTTCACATTTTACTAGAGGTCCTAGCTAACACAGTAAAGCAAAAAAAAAGTAAATCACAAGAATAAGGCCTGGAAAGTAAGAAGCAAAACTCACTATTCAAAGATAGTCACATTATTTACACAGAAAACATAAAAGAATCTACAGACATTTTGTTAGGAATTATAAGAATTCAGCAATAAGATCAATTGTACTTCTATTCTCTGGCAAAAGACAGAAAATGTATTTTTGAAATTTTGCTGTATATATTATCATGAAAAAATACGTAGTATCTTTGAATAAATCTAACAAAATGTATATAACATTTGTATGGAGAAAATTATTTAAAAATTGTTACGACATAAAGAATGTCCAAATATATGGAGAAATATGCAATTTTAAGCCTGCGACTATTCCGTATAATAAATTTGTCAGTTCTCTCCAATTGATGTTTAGGGTTAAAGTAATTCCAACCAAAATCCAACAGTTTTTTTTTTTTTTTTAAGTCACTTAATTAATTCCAAAATTCACATGAAAGAATAAGATCTGAGAATAATCAAGATACTGCTGAAAGAAAAGAGAGAGAGAAAGAAAGAAAGGGGGAAGGGAAAGAGAAGTAAGGAGAGAAAATAAAACAGGTGAAAGAGTGGGGAAGGACTTCCCCTGTCAGTAATCAAGATTGAACGTGACAGTTAAGACTGTGTGAAATCGGCTCAGCAAAGGGTTTGGTTTGGCTTTTTGGTATTGAGGTAGGATTAGATAAATTGACCAATGAAGTAGAATGGAGATCCTAGAAACAGGTCTATGCCTGTATGGAAGGTTGATGTACAAAAGAGATCACTTTTCAGTTAATGGTGCTGGAATAATTCATTATATTGAAAAAAGGAGCTCTGGTGGCACAGTGGTTAAAGTGCTCAGCTGTTAACCGAAAGGTCAGCGGTTTGAACCCACCAGCTGCTCCTTGGGAGAAAGATGTGGTGGTCTGCTTCCATAAAGATTTCCAACCTTGGAAAACCTATGGGGCAGTTCTGCTCTGTCCTGTAGGATCACTATGAGTTGGAATCTACTTTTCCAACCTTGGAAACCCTATGGGGCAGTTCTACTCTGTCCTATAGGATCACTATGACTTGGAATCCACTTGATGGCAGTGGGTGCATATTGAAAAAAGACTCACATCATATCATTTCCAGATTTGGCTACTATGAATCCTTCCAACTGCTTGTATTAAATTTTTTTAAATCTGTTCTGATTTAGGCTTCTTGTAATTTAGTCTTTTTTAAAACAATATGTTCTCCTTTTCCATTTCTTTTCTGTGTTTAATGAAGTCTGTCTTTTTTTTCTTTCTACTTTTGTCCTTTTCTGTCTGTTCTTAGCTTTTGAATTTCTGATACAAGGGTTTTTTTGTTTTGTTTTGGTTTAATTGAATATTTGTTTAAAGATGCTGAATTCAGTTTTTAATTCTGTATTACAGTTTTCTTCTGCTTCATTGGATATTTGTTATTGTTGTTTGGATTTCATTAGCTGAAATGTTGTGATTCTCATTTTTTTGTTACCTTCTTGTAGAAGCTTTGTATATATACATATGCATCTTTTATCTAATCATTTTGTACTGCTGCCCTAATTATTTTGTGCTAGTCCAAGTATAGCCTCTTTTGTCAGTGTAGCCAAAATGCAGTTTATTTTCTATGAATAGCTTGATCTATGTGTGTAAGAGAGAGATGAAAGTGGTGATTGTCTTTTGAGTTCTTTTTTTTTTTTTTTTGGTTCCCATTTGTCTGCAGGATACTAAATTTTTCCTTCTTGCTTATTGTTTATTTCACTATCCCTTCTTCAAAGGGTCCCTCTCCCTTCCTTGTTATCCGTCTCCCAGAAGTAATGCTTTTCTGAGATAAATACTTTTCATCCTGCACAATTTTCAGTCCCTACGCTAGGGGCTATATTCCAATCTACCAAGGCTCTTTTCCCACGTAAGGTGGACTTTTTCATTATGAGGCTATTTTAGCTCAGTTTTTGGCCCTTCACATCCCTTTTCTCTCTCTTACATAGCTCTATGGGACTCCTCTCTCTTTCTCCAAAGGCATAGATCAGGAACTTGAGATATATCTCTGCTGTGTTTGGCGTTTATTTTTCTCCTTACAAGTATTTGAAGTTTGTGCTGTTACCTATTTTCTATGTATGTGGTTTTATCGTTCCGTTTGTTGAGTTGCATAATTTTTTGGAGGATGTGTTTAGAGATTTGAATTTAGGCTGCTATAATTTTCCTCAGGCTACCTAGAAATCTACATTTGTTATTTTTTATATCAAGGCTAGCTAAAACGGAGAGTTAATAAACAGAAAACAAACAGAAACCCCTGTTTAAGTTTTAGTCCATATTTCTCTTTAAAAGGAAAGCTTAAGTTTTCAGATTTCAAATTTTCGTTTCTCAAAGAAGGACTCATAAAATTACATTTTCACAGAAGTGGTAGAAGAAATTTTATTGTAATGTTTTGGGGCAAAAAAAATTTTCAGCTGAGAAATAATATTTGAAAACGAACACATAACCCCTCTCTTATCTTAGCAAAAATTGAAAAGAAATAACTGTTTAGAGATTCCTTTGGGTTTAGGATATGTAGAACTCCAGTGTTGCTCTATGGTTAATACAGTGTCATCAGTTTCAGTTCTTTTGCATTAAACAAAATTTTCATCCCTTTTTTTAGACCTCACTACTAAGATACCTCACATGATTACAATTTTCCTGTCATGTATAGATATGATGGAATATTCTGCTGGGTAATTTGTATTTTTAGTACCTGACTTCTATCTATTTCATTTATTTTCTAGCTAATTCAAGGTTGTGTTTGGTGGTTTGGAACAATTATTTTGAAATTTTTGACATCTAAAATCTTAGGCGTTTCAGACCATGTAAGTACTTTCTAGTTAAAACATAAAAGTTTCTATAAATATGTAGCTGAGTGGAAACAGTGAAATCTTCTATTCTGACCTCTTCATTTTATAGAAGTTAAGTGCCTCCTTCAAGGTTTTTAAGTTAGTTATTGGCAGAGCCAATATCAAGACTTTACAGTCCAATAATCTTCTCAACTTGCTTAGAAAGAAAGTACATGGTGAATGTTGACCTAGTGTTACAGATTGAGTTGTGTCCCCCAAAAACATGTGCTGTAAATCCTAACCTCTTATCTTACTCTGGGTTTTCTAGAGGAATAAAACCAGTGAAGCATATGTAGATATATGTCTGTAGACAGAGAGAAATTTACTTTAAGGAAATGGCTCACACAATTATGAGGAAATGGCTCACTCAGTTGTGGGGGCGGGCAGGTCCCAAATCCATGGGTCAGACAACATCCTGAAGACCTCTGCTGGCTCATGTGGTTGCAAGGGCTGATGAACCCAAAGTCTTCAGGTCAGACAGCAGGCTAGAGGCCTCTGCTGGCTCATGGGGTTGTCGGGCAATGAATCCAAATCTGCAGGTCAGGCAGCAGGCCACAGACTTTTGCAGACTTACGTCCCAAGAACCAGAGGTCAAGGGATGAGAAGAGTACAGGGTCGAGAAAATAAAGTAAGCTTTGCCAGAATATCCTTTTATATACTGGAGGTAGGCCACATCCGCAAGGAAACTCCACTTTCAACTGATCGGCTCCTCACATCAAATCACGAAATGGAAAGTGATTACATAGGGTCTGCCAAACCACTGAGAATTATGGCGTAGCCAAGTTAACATATAATGTTAACCATCATATCCCTATGCCTGTGGTTATAATACCATTAGGAAATCGGTTTTGTCTGGTATGTTAATGAGGCAGAATTAGTATGGGGTGTGTCTTAAGTCAATCTCTTTTGAGGTAGAAAAGAGCAGATTAAGCAAGCAAGCAAGCAAGCACAAAATGAGAGAAGATACACACCAAGAAACCTAGGAATAGAAGCTGAAAAAAGACAAAGAGCTTCCCCCAGAGCAGGCAAACAGAGAGAGCCCTCCCCTACAGATGGTGCCCTGAATTCAGACTTCTAGCCTCCTAAACCATGAGAAAATAAATTTCTGTTCATTAAAGCCACCCACTTGTGGGGTTTTTTTTTTTTTTTTTTCATTTGATAAAATGTCGTTTTTTTTTTTTTAATTGTACTTTAGATGAAGGTTTACAGAACAAACTAGTTTTCTCATTAAACATTTAGTACACATATTGTTTTATGACATTGGTTAACAACCCCATGACATGTCAGCACTCTCCCTTCTCGACCTTGGGCTCCCTATTACTAGCTTTCCTGTCCCCTCCTGCCTTCTAGTCCTTGCCCCTGGGCTTGTGTGCCCCTTTAGTCTTGTTTTGTTTTATGAACCTGTGTAATCTTTGGCTGAAGGGTGAACTTCAGGAGTGACTTCATTACTGAGCTAAAAGAGTGTCCGGGGGCCATACTCTTGGAGTTTCTCCAGTCTCTGTCAGGCCAATAAGTCTGGTCTTTTTGTGTGAGTTATGGTTTTGTTCTACATTTTTCTCCAGCTCTGCCCGGGACCCTCTATTGTGATCCCTGTCAAAGCAGTCAGTGGTGGTAGCTGGGCACCGCCTGGTTGTACTGTACTGAGTCTGGTGGAGGCCATGGTAGTTGCGGTCCGTTAGTCCTCTAGACTAATCTTTCCCTGGTATCTTTAGTTTTCTTCATTCTCCCTTGCTCCCAAAGGGGTGAGACCAGTGGAGTATCTTAGGTGTCTGCTTACAGGATTTTAAGACCCCAGACACTACTCACCAAAGTAGAATGTAGAACATTTTCTTTATAAACTATGTTATGCCAATTGAGCTAGATGTTCCCCAAGTCCATGGTACCCACAGCCCTCAGCCCAGCAAGTCAGTCCCTCAAGGAGTTTGGATGTGTATATGGAATTTCCATGACCTTGCCTTGTACACCACTTGTGGTATTTCTGTTAATAACAGCACTAGATAAGCAAGACAGTATTTTGTACTAGAGAGGGGGGTGCTGCTCTAACAAATACCTAAAATGTGGAAGTGGTTTTTGAATTCAGTAATGGGTGGAAGCTGGAGGAGTTAAAAGGTGCCTAACAGTAAAAAGCTTAGATTGCCCTGAAGAGACTGTTGGTAGAATTATGGACATCAAAGGCAATTCTGGTGAGGGCTCAGAAGGAAGTGAGGAGAGCTGTACAGAAAATCTCTATTGTTTTAGAGAATACGTATGGCTCCAAAAACAGAATGTTTCTAGAAACATGGGTTAAATGTGCTTCTGGTGAGACTTTAAAAGGAAACGATGAACATGTGGTTAGACACTGGAGGAAAGGTACTGTTTTTTTGTGCAGTGGCAAAGAGCTTGTCTGAATTATGTTAAAATCTTTGGTGGAAGATAGAACTTGTAAGTGATGAACTTGGAGAGTTGGCTGAAGAGATTTCTAAGCAAGAGCTTAAAGGGGCAGCATGGTTTCTCCTTGCTGCTTACAGTAGAAGGCGGGAGGAAAGAATTCTACAGACGGGAAGTGGCCCAGTGGAGCGACTTGGTTCCAAACATCTGTTGATGTCCTAGAAAAGGAAAGGACCATCCCTGGAGCATTTCCGGGATCAGGAGAACTGTTGGAAGGAGCACAGGAAGCAGGACTGCCTTGGCTTCAAAGGTGGGGCCACAGCCTCCTGGGTTTCAAAGACTGGAGCCACAGCCTCTTGCATTTCAAAAGATGGAGCCATGCCCTCCTAGGTTTCAAAGAGTCAGATCTCCACCATCTTGGTTCTGGAGTGTGGGGCTGCTATTCGGGTGAGCCAAGAGGATAGAGCTACTGCCCAAGGCTGAGGGATCAGGACTGCCATGCCCAAGAGGCAGGAGAACGGAGCCTGCCAGTGCCAAGAGAGTGGGGTCACCACTCAGATGGACTAGGAGAATAGGGCCACCCAAACCCGAGGGAGCAGAGTTGCCATCCCACTGGGCCTGGAAGGTGGGGAAGAAGCCCAGGGCTGAGGGGCCTCCACCCAGATCCAGAGAGCATGGCCAACATCCAGAGTCTGGTGGATGAGTGTCCGTTGTCCCTTATTTCCTTTCAGTTTTTCCCATTTGTAACAGAAATGTCTACTTTGTACCTGTTCCACCACTGTAGTTTGGAAGCAGAAAACTTGTATTCTAGATTTCACAGTGACACCAATGAAGAGGAATTGTGCCCCAGGATAGAGTATACCTAATGTGTCACCCATATTTGATTTAGATGATTCAGAAAATGAGAATTTGGACTTGGAGGTGATTTAAGTCTTTTGGGATGATGTGATGGAGTGAATGTTTTGCAGGTGGGAAGGACATGAATTTTTGGGGGCCAAATGGTGGAATGTTATGGCATGAATTGTGTTTCTCAAAAATATGTGTTGTAAATCCTAACCCCTATTCCTGTTGTTATAATCCCCCTTGGCCATGGGTTTTCTCTGGTATGTTATTGAGGCAATATTAGTGTAGGCTATGTCTTAAGTCAATCACTTTTGAGATTTAAGAGAGCAGATTAAGAAAGCAAGCAAGAAAACACAAAATGGAGGGGAAGATACATGCCACATGATCACCAAGGAACCTAGGAATAGAAGCTGAAAAGAGACAAGGACTTTCCCCCAGAAAGAACAGAAAGAACCCTCCCCAAGAGCCATTGCCGTGAATTTGGACTTCTAGCCTCCTAAACTGTGAGAAAATAAATTTCTGTTTGTAAAAGCCACCCACTTGTGGTATTTCTGTTACAGCAGCACCAGATAATCAAGACACCTAGTTTTCTAGGAAAACAATTTGTTAAGTAGCCATTTGTTTTATGCTTCAGTTAAAATATAAATAATCATTTATTTAAATGATAAGTTATTTATTGATTGCACATGTTAATATTATTTAGCTTTGGAATGAAGAACCCCTGAAATCTCAATATAGTTTTAAGCATTTATAATTATGGGCTAAAATTAAGATGTGACTTGATATTTTTAAAAATTGTGTTATAAAAAATGATAATGTGAAAAGTTTTATAATTTATCATCTTCTAGAAAGTATGCATAGATCACTTACCTCTCTTTTGTGGTGTTTCTGTTTTAATGCTAATGTCTTAAGTATTGGCCCCTTTCAAGGCGTAAGTCCTGAAATCTAGTATCAGAAGCTGTGTAACTTCACTAGGGGGTAGGAGAATCAGGATCAGCACAAAGCTGGTTCCTATGAGGTGGAGGTCAGATATACCTCCACTCCTCAAATTCTTCACGATTTCTGACACCAGCCACCCTCACTCGCACAGCACTCTCTACTTCTTTGCTGGGTTCTATAATTTGTTGCAATGGCCACACAGAACTCATAGACCATACTCACAATTATGTGGTTTATTAAGGAAGTAACAGGCTACAACTTGGAGTCAGGATCAACTTGGAAGTAACAGGATACAATTTAGGCGGCAGGATGCAGTTGTATAATTAGGACAGCTTTGAATCAAGACAGCTCTCAGCTTCTCCTTGTTCATGCCCGCTGGTAGGCCCTTCACTTGGCCGTGCCCACTGCTGGGTCTTCTCTCGGCCATGCCTGCCTTTTCCAGGCCTCTGCCTTGCTCAGACAAGTGTTACAGCTCTTTAGCTCTGCCATCAATTGTCCAGAGGCATCCTGCTCTGCCGGCAAGTCTCCTACCGGAAGGTACTCAGCTCTTTCTCATTCAGTGGGCTGGCAAGCCCACCACAGCCATCTGCCAGTCCCATGGTTCTCACCGCTTGTAATGCTGCTACCATTTCTCTGCCACTGGGCTCTGCTGTGCTTGCTGCTGCTTCTCACTCTCTTCAGTGTTACAGCTCTCTCTTCTGGGTCTAGGTGGTTCTAAGTACAGGGACCTGGGTCCATACTCTGTTCCAGGCTCCTCTGATGTTAGTGAGGTCCCCCTCAACCTCTGTGGGACTGGTCCTTATGTCAGCCTACTCCTTGTCAATTTCAAGGCATGGACCTTCCACTAGGCCCACAAGTTGACCAGTCCCTTAGGTAGTCCACAATCACTTAATTTGCATAGTAATCCACCAATTCCTGCAAGGTTACTTAGTCCTGTTGTGTGGTTTTACACACCCTATTTGCATAGTAGACTAACTAATCTCTTGTAAGATTGTGGCCTAGTCACTCATTTTGGTAGAACTATAAACCCAAAGCCACAAAGACCATATATAAGATAAACCCATAGCACTAAAAGTCCCTACTTAAGCAATTAATTTAGGGAATAGAAAACAGTGCATGAATTTACTTTTGATTTTTAGCACTTTGTGTTTGAATGTAAGTATACATGAGTGTATCATACAATAATATATGATAAATTTACCTTGGGTGGTACTATCTAATTTTAGGGCCCCTTATTCTGAAATTACTTCAACTTTAGCAAGGGATTTATAGTACTTACTCTTTAAAACCCCCCACGCATCTGCCAGTTTGTCATACTGTAGGGGTTTGCATGTTGCTGTAATGTTGGAAACTATGCCACTGGTATTCAGATACCAGCAGGGTCACCCAAGGAGGACAAGTTTCAGCTGAGCTTTCAGACTAAGGTAGACTAGGAAGAAGGACCTGGCAGTCTACCTATGAAAAAAATTAGCTAGTGAAAACCTTATGAATAGCAGTGGAACATTGTCTGATATAGTGCTGGAAGATGAGCCCCTCAGGTTGAAAGGTACTCAAAATATGAAAGTGGAGGGTCAGTGAAAAAGAGGAAGACCCTCAACAAGATAGATTGGCACTGTAGCTGGAACAATCGGCTCTAGCATAACAACAATCATGAGGATGGCACAGGACCGGGCGGTGTTTCATTCTTTTGTACATAGGGTAGCTACGAGTCAGAACCAACTTGGTGGCACCTAACAACTCTTTAAAAGGCCAAGTACAGTCTTTATCCACTTGCATATATGGTCACGTTTAATAAATTTTAAAATGGAAGGATTTTTTTCTATTTGTTGCTAGCTTTACATAATGGTTTATTAGATTTATTTGTTGCTGCTGTTCTCTTATGTCTGACATACTTCTTTTCTTCCTTCCTTTTTCATTGCTAACTTTTTTATTTTGCAGAGTATACAATTTATGATAAACTTTACTTAGGTCTTCTGATGTATTTATTTGCCTGTTAACTTGGTGTATGCTTTTGTATTTTGTCTGGCTCCACATTATTGACCAGCTTTTTACAAATCTTAAAAGAAATAAATACACACACACATACCCCATTGATACTCTATGATACCTTCTCTATGTGACACCTATATGAAAGACTTGAAATTATAGTAGTTTGGTTACGGTATTCTTAAGCCACCAGGACTACTCTGCATTAGAAAAAATAAAGTCAATGCTAAGTTGTTATTGATAGGCAAGGGGAACCATGAATAAATGAAACCCCGTGATAATCATCAAACTTGTTATAAAATAACTTGTCTCTGTAAAATGATTTGGATTAAGTTTTTTTTGTTGTTGTTGTTGTTTTGGACAAACTTTTATTTGTTAGATCAGTTAAAAATAAGAAAAATGAGAGATTTCATTTTCCTTCATTTACTTCTTCTAGCATGCTCTTTTTTTTCTTTCTGCACATTCTAGTGTCTGCCATATATCACTTTCCTTCTCTCTGAAGGATTTCTTTCAATTTTTGTCTGATAAAGTGTTTATCCTTCACTTTTGAAGAATAGTTTCACTGGTTACAGAATTCTAGATTGGTTGTTTTTTTCTTTCAACACGTTAAATCTTTCATCCCACTCTTATCTTACTTGCACGGTTTCTGAAGGAAATACAATTTTATCCTTAGCTTTGTTTTTCTATAGATAGAAAAATGAATTTATCCTCTGACTTCTTTCAAGATTTTCTCTTTGTAGTTACTTTTCTGCAGTTTGAGCATAATGTACCTAGGTGTAGACATTTTGATATTTATATTTCTTCATGTCCTATGAGCTTCCTGGATCTGTGGTTTGATGTCTGTCAATAATTTTGGAAAATTCTCAGCCAGTATTACTTCAGATATTTCTTCTGTTCATGTCTCTCTTTCTTCCCTTTTTGTATTCCCATTATGTGTATGTTATACATTTTGTAATTGTTCCATAGTTCTTGGATAGTGTGCTCCATGTTTTAAAATTCAGTTTTCTCTTCATTTCAGTTTGGGAAGTTTTTATTGACATGTCTTCAAGTTCACTGATTGTTTCCTCAGTTCTGTACAGTCTAAGACATTCTTCATTTTTGTTAAGTTTATTTTAATTTTTTTAGCTTTTCCTTTTGATTCTCTCAGAGTCTCCATCTCTCTCCTCACATTACACGTCTGTTCTTGCATTTGTTCTTCTTGACTCTACTTCCTCTGTTGCTCCAAGCGAATAGAGACCAATTGTTGTACCTTGGATAGCCACTTACAATCTTTAAGACCCCCAGACACTATCCAACAAACTAGGAGGTAGAACACAAGCACTAAATATGTTATTAGGCCAATTGACTGGGATGTCCCATAAAACCATGACCTCCAAACAAATAAACCAAATCCCATGGGGTGTTTGGTGATACATAAGCAGCCTCAGAACCTACTCTTTTTTGTTATTTTTGTAAATATATCTATTGCATAACTGTTGCCAATTCAAATTTTTACAGGCATACAACTTATTGACAGCAGTTATAATAATTGGCTGTGCAACCCTATCCTTAATCAATGCGATTGTTCCATCACCATAAACTGATACTCAGTACTCCTGTCATGGATTGAATTATGTCCCCCCAAAAATGTGTGTATCAGTTTGGCTGGGCCATGATTCCCGGTATTGTGTGATTTTCCTATAAGTTGTAAATCCTGCTTCTATGATGTTAATGAGGGAGAATGGGTGGCAGTTGTGTTAGTGAAGCAGGACTCAATTTACAAGACTGGATTGTGTCCTGAGGTAATCTCTTGAGATATAAAAGACAGAAGTGAGCAGTGAGACAGGGGGACTTCATACCACCAAGAAAGCAGTGCCGGGAGCACAGCATATCCTTTGGACTGTGATGCCTGCACCGAGAAACTCCTAGTCCAGGGGAACACTGATGAGAAGGCCGGAGAGAGAAAGCCTTCCCCTGGAGCTGACACCCTGAATTTGGACTTTTAGCCTACTTTACTATAGGGAAATAAACTTCTCTTTGTTAAAACCATCCACTTGTGGTATTTCTGTTATAGCAGCACTAGATAACTAAGACAACTCCATAAGCAATAAACCCTCCTTTTCCCCATTCTTCCCACTTATGGCAACCACACATAAACTTTGGTCTCTATACATTTTTTTTTTTTTTATATTTTATTGTACTTCGGGTGAAGGCTTCCAAAACAAATAGTTTCTCATGAAACAGTAGTACACAT
>NW_004444073.1:3076613-3101407 GCF_000243295.1 Trichechus manatus latirostris
GGGAAGCAGCTGCACAATCGAATGGAGCCCCGCAGCCCTTCAAGAAGAGGCAAAGATGGCGCTCGGAGCCAGGCACTTGAGCAAAAGGAGGGGGAGGTGGCGAGAGGCAAGTGAGAAATCAAAAGAAGCAGGGAAAAAAAAAAAAGCAACACTATCAGCCAACAAATGGCACCCAGAGAGCCACCTGCTTTGGTGTGTGGAATCCAAGCAGCCGGCGCATCCTCGTCAAGAGACCTTGGCCACGGGAAGCAGAGGAGGCTGAGCCGGGACGAAGAGGGGTGGGGGGTGGGAAAGCGCACACCACAAATTACCGGCTGTTTTGTCTCCCGCTGGATGCTCCGTGAGCTGGATTAAGTTTTGACATACCAAAATTTTTCCTTTTTCTGGCCTTCTGAAAATGCCCTGGAAAAATAATTGTCTCACCAACAGTAGTTAGCAAATAATCAGTAGGAAGCATTGATTCTACAAGTTTAGCTTTAGTGGATGGTGTTTATTTTTAAGGCAGTGGGAATCAAGTGAGTGAATCAAAGTCATGTGTAGTTGCTGTAATTCTTATGAAGAATAGCTCAGTATTTAATGACTTGAAGATGTATCTTAAAAATATCAGGAAGCGGTGGCGTAGTGGTTGAGAGCTACATCTGCTAACCTAAAGATCAGCAGTTGGAATCCACCAGGTACTCCTTGGAAACCCTATGGTGCAGTTCTACTCTGTCCTATAGGGTCGCTATGACTTGCAATCAACTCAATGGCAACAGGTTTGGGTTTTTTTGGTTTTCAGGATTTGTGGGGCCAAAGGAGATAATTTTGAGCAAAGCCACACCCCACTGGGAAGCAGATTCACTATTAGACTGTAAGTTCTACGGGGAGGAAACCATGTCCGTGTTGGTTTTCATTGGATCCTCAGGACCCAGCTTGGGCTCTGTGCTTAGGAAATGTGTGTTGACTATTTGAATGACATTTAGAGGAAGCGTCCTGTTTCAAACATTTAACTTTTTAGAGAAGAGATGGTGAATAGAAGATCAAGCTTTTTGACACTTCCCACATATTGATTCTGGGATAGGACATTTGCTGGACTGAGTAGAACTTCCCCATAGGGTTTCCTAGGCTGTAATCTTTACGGGAGCAAATTACCAGGTCTTTCTCCAGTGGAGCTGCTTGGTGGGTTCAAACTGCCAATTTTTCTTTTTCTATTAGCAGCCGAGTGCTTAACCATTGCGCCACTAGGGTTCCTTAATAATTACATGTCTGACTGTAATTTCAACTCATTAGAGCAAAAAATTACCAATAATAAAGTTTCTTGCATTATGTCACTGACATGGAATAATGAAGGCAGATTGTGTTCCTGCACACAGCTAGCATCACTCAGCTCTCACACTAACAGAAAGGGCTTTACTGCCTGAAGAGGAAAGCCTATGCAAAAGACAGAATAAACCTTTGAAGCTTACTTTAATCGAAGAATATTTACACAATTCTCCTCAGGTTGTACCATCTTTCTTAAGTGGTTGTATTTTGTGGCTAAATGAACACCTGAAAAAAAAAAATTCAATCATGTTTCGTATCTTTATTATTTTTTATTATAAAACCAACACGCATATACTATAAAAATCTCTAAACAATAAAGAATGTGAAAAGTTAAAAAAAAAATCAAGAAGCACCAAAAAATTTAATGAGTACATGAGGCTTTGTGAAAATGACTATGCATAAGAAGTTTGTTCGCGATTTGCAGCGTGTGGTGAAAGGAATTAAATTGTTTTCTTTTTTACTTGATAAATGATATGATTGTAAAACCTCCTGATTAACTGCATTGTGGTTTCTACCCAGCAAATGTTGATTTTAGTTGGCTCTTTATATTATCATCTTCTCTACTTACGTTTTCTGACCTCTTCCTAGGTTTTGTTTCTTTTGGAATTTCTCTTTGTTTTTCAGTTATCTTCATAGTTCTGCACATAACACATTTGGTTAATTGTGTTTTTGTTTTATTTTGTTTTCTTCGAGGGGCATCCTTGTACCTTAGACTTATTTGCTGTCTAGACTTTATTACTATTGCTGTATGGATTGAATTGTGTCCCCTAAAAATATGTATCAATTTGGCTGGGCCATGATTCCCAGTATTGCATCGTTGTCCTTCATTTTGCAATTGTAATTTTATGTTAAAGAGGATTAGGGTGGGATAGTATAACACTCTTACTAAGGTCACATCCCTGATCCAATGTAAAAGTTTTCCTAGGGTGTGGCCTGCACCACCTTTTATCTCTTGTAAGAGATAAAAGGAAAGGTAAGCAAGCAGAGTTGGGAAACCTCATACCACCAAGAAAGCAGTGACAGGAGTAGAGCATGATTTTTGGACCTGAGGTTCCTGAGCAGAGAAGCTCTCAGACCAAGGGAAGATTGATGATGCGGACCTTCCTCCAGAGTTGACAGAGAAAGCCTTCCCCTGGAGCTGACACCCTGAATTTGGACTTGTAGCCTACTGGACTGTGAGAGAATAAATTTCTCTTTGTTAAAGCCATCCACTTGTGGTACGGTTATAACAGCACTAGATGCCTAAGATAATTACATAAAATCAACTATGACTGACTCTAATTATTTGTATAATTTTAATTCATTTTACTTTATTCCAGATTCGCCTGAGTGACCTTATAGCAGCCAGAATCTTAAGGTATACAGATTTTGACACCTTGATATACACCTGTGCTCCTGAATTCGACTTTATGGAAAAAGCGGTATGAATGTTTCTCTATTGTTTTCTTCTTTATAGTCACAATAATTTTTTTTACTCTTAAATTTTGCTTTTAATCTGAAACTCAAAATATTTTACTCAGGAACACCTAACTAGGTTACCGTATCAGGTTTTACTATAACCTTTCCTAATTATCTCGCTTTCTCCACTTTTTCTCATCTGTAAAATCAATTAATAATAGCCTCCTATCTTAAAGAGTTATCAACGATTATTAAATGAGATAATCCATGTAGAATGCTTAACATACAGTATGAAACATGTTGTTGTTGTGTGTTATGGAGTCAATTCTGGCTCATAGCGACCCTATAAGACACAATAGAACTGCCCCATAAGGTTTCCAAGTAGATTGCCACATCTTTCTCCCCCGTAATAGCTGGTGAGTTGGAACCACTGACCTTTTGCTTAGTGGCTGAGTGCTTAACTACTGTGCCATCAGGGCTCATTCATTACTATTACTACATCTCAATTACCTTTAATAATCTAGTCCAACTAGGGGTATGGGGCCATTCAGGAGAAAAAAAAAAAAGAACAACAGAAACAAAAAAACAAATTCTTGTTTTTGTTTTTATTTTTAACAAATTCAGTTTGGCTACATTTAACACTCCAGATAGTTCCAAATTTTCTAATAAAGTGTTACCAAGAAAGATACTACTAATGAGTTTTAATGAATATATAAAATTCATTTTAAATCATGGAAATGCATGGTATTATCCTTAACTTGTTAACATCCTGCAATATGCAGATGACACAACCTTGCTCGCTGAAAGTGAAGAGGACTAGAAGCACTTACTGATGAAGATCAAAGACTACAGCCTTTGGTATAGATTATACCTCAACATAAAGAAAACAAAAATCCTCACAACTGGACCAATAAGCAATATCATGATAAATGGAGACGATATTAAAGTAGTCAAGGATTTCGTTTTACTTGGATCCACAGTCAGCACCCCTGGAAACAGCAGTCAAACAACATATTGCATTGGGCATATCTCCTGCAAAAGAACTCTTTCAAGTGTTAAAAGGCAAAGATACCAATTTGAGGACTGACGTGTGCCTGACCCACACCATGGTATTTTCAGTCACCTCATACGCATGCGAAAGCTGGACAGTGAATAAAGAAGACAGAAGAGGAAATGATGTATTTGAATTATGGTATTGGCAAAAAATATTGAATATATCACAGACTGCCAGAAGAACAAACAAGCTTGTCTTGGAAGAAGTACAGCCAGAGTGCTCCTTAGAAGTGAGGATGATGAGACTTGTCTCACGTACTTTGGACACGTTATCAGGAGGGACCAATCCCGGAAGAAGGTTATCATGCTTGGTAAAGTAGAGGGTCAGCAAAAAAAGAGGAAGACCCTCAAAGAGATGGATTGACACAGTGGCTGCAACAATGGGCTCAAACATAGCAATGTTTGTGAGAGTGGCACAGGACCAGACAGTGTTTTGTTCTGTTGTACATAGGGTTGCTATGAGTTGGAACTGACTTGATGGCACTTAACAACAACATCCTTAGAAAATATAGCTCATACCAGACAACTAGATGGTGCCCAGCTACCACCCCACCGACCGCTCTGACAGGGATCACAATAGAGGGTCCCAGACAGAGCAGGAGAAAAATGTAGAACAAAATTCTAACTCACAAAAAAAGACCAGATTTACTGGCCTGAGAGAGACTGGAGAAACCCCGAGAGTATGGCCCCTGGACAACCTTTTCGCTCAGTAATGAAGTCACTCCTGAGGGTCACCCTTCATCCAAAGATTAGACAGGCCCATAAAACAAAATGAGACTAAATGGGCACACCAGCTCAGGGGCAAGGACAAGAAGGCAGGAGGGGACAGGAAAGCTGGTAATAGGAACCCAAGGTCGAGAAGGGAGAGTGTTAACAAGTCGTGGTGTTGTTAACCAATATCATAAAACAATATGTGTACTAACTGTTCAATGAGAAGCTAGTTCTCTAAACTTTCATCTAAAGTACAATAATAAATAAATAATCCAAAATACTAAAACCAAATTAGAAATTGACTAGCTTACCACTGTATTTTGTTGATAATAATCCCCTATTATAGTGACATTATCACCTCTATATCTGTAATTCAGAAGGCCTTATTACAACCAAACAGCCTGCCCCAGCAGAGAGAGCAAGGGTTCTTCTCTGTGCTCACATAGCTTCTGCTGCATTACTGAACATACTCTCATAAGATCATCCAGCTTCTTGTCTGTCTTGCCTCTTTGCAGAGGAACAAGGACTTACTCGTCTTTATAACTGAGATGCTTAGCACAATGCCTAGCATGTGGTGTTCTATAAGTGTTGCTTAAATGACATGACTGAATGACAATAAAAAAAAAAAAATGTAAAACTGAAAAAAAAAAAAGCTCATGTTGCTAAGCTTTAAAATATTAACCCTTCCTCCTTAGAGACAATGTAGTATATGTCTTTCATTTGCAGATGAACAAAACAAAGCTTAAATGACTTGCCTGAAGTATACAGTGGAGCCAACTTTAGCACATGGGTCTACTAACTCCAATCCAGTGCTTTTTCCTCTACCTGCTGCTAAATTTTTTTTTAATAAGAAGTGAACAGGTCATACTGGTTCAGCCCTGGTTTAAGGATTCTGAATTAATGGTAACTAATAATGAAATTTTATCACATTTTATTCTCTTATCCATCTGACTAGTTATACAATCATGGCAAAAACTATTATTGGCCAACATTTATGTGTGAGGTAATTTTTTGTAGGTTAAGAAGAGGGCTATGACCTGGTTCCTGCCCTCAAACCCAACCAAACCAAACCCATTGCTGTAGAGTTGATTCCGACTCATTGCAACCCTGCAGGACTGAGTAGAACTGCCCCACATGGTTTCCAAGACTATAAATCTTTACGGAAGCAGACTGACACATCTTTCTCCTGCAGAGCAGCTGGTGGGTTCAAACCATCGACCTTTTGGTTAGCAGTCTGTGCCACCAGGGCTTCTTCTTGCCCTCAAGAAACATAAAATTTAGTTATATGGTAAATCACTCCCTGTCACAATAATAGGTCATGAGAGTTATTTAGCTGATGTTATTTCAGTGGTTACTGATACTTATAGAAATTACTTAGACTAGTTTTCTTCCTTTTTAGCTTTAGTCACACTGATGAAAACATGGAATGTCGCAACACAGGAAATGATAATGTAGGGCCCAAGAATGAGTAAACACACATTTAAAACAATATTATGTCAATAAAGAAAAAAACCACAAGAGTGGAACAAATTGACAGACATATTTAATTCTAGGTTTAATAGTATTGTTTGTATCATTAAAATTTTTGATATTTCGTATAACTTTTGCTTATCATTTTATGATTCTTGTATTAGAACCTAGAGGCTGATAAATTTACATGCTGCTAATGACCCAGATACGTTTACCTTTAAGAAATTTCATTGTGGCACTCAGTTTTACATAGATTTTTATTCATATGAACTAAAATTAAATAACTATTTCTAATAATTTGCTATGTTTCAGACACCGCTGAGATACACAAAGACATTTTTGCTTCCAGTTGTTATGGTGATTACTTGCTTAATCTTTAAAAAGGTATTTAAAATTTTTTACTGCTTTGTTTGGCTTCAGGATTAGTACTATAATAGATTAATATTAATAGCTCAAAAATCTATCTCATTTTTAAGATGAACTCTTCTCTTCCCTAAAAATTATGTTTTTTATTCAGTCCTTTCTTTACCTACTATTATATGGGTTTTTAAAAAAGCTACATTAGAGAAAGGTCTTCTTATTTATTCTTTCAAAAGATATTTATTAATCACCTACTATGTATCAAGCACTGCACTAACATTTTAGGTACACTGGGACAGATAAGACATGGCCACTCCTGTCTAGGAACATAAGCAAATAATCACACAAATGACTAAAAAGTACAATTATTATAATTATTATAGGTGCAATGAAAGAAAAGTACATGACAACTTTGTTATCTTTCAAATATAAACCACGTTTTGAACAGACTTGATCTGTTTGGGCAGACGCGCACAGAGGAGAAATTTATATAGCCATGGCTTCAAAACTTTTTTTTTTCTCTACATGTACACTGTTTTCACAAGAGAAAAAAATAATGTCACAATAGAAAACAATCATGTTTAAAATACTGCAGGCAGATTTTCTTGGTCTGGAGGTGGCTTATCTAGTTAAGGACAGTGGGTCCTGAGGGTTTTTTTTTTTTTTGAACCATCTTTGTTTATACTGTTTATAAATTGTCTTGCCTCAAGTCAGTATGTATTCATTTGTAGCAGATAACAATAAGAACATCATTTCTGTACTCCCATACCAATTGTGATCCTGCTGAAACTACAGTTTTCTGTATTTAAAGTCCCATTGCATTTCTTATGCTGTCTTCCCTGTGTAGTTCGAGTTCCGCTATTTCCTTTGCTTTCACAATAGAATAGAAATAATTTATGAGTGAGAAAGAGAAGCCATCTCTCTCTGTATCTGTTGTTTCACCTGTGATCTAGTTCCCTCAGGCCCACTTAGAAAGAGTCAGGATAGAAGTAACGAGAAGGAATGGATAAAATCTGAAAAAGTTTGCTGCTCTCCATCCCCTTGGCCCTGTCTAGCTCAGGTAGCAGATTTTCGCCACTAGCCTGTTTCTGTTCCGTCATGGCCAACTGTGGCATTGTTATAGGGCTCCACTAAGAGGAACGAATTAAGTATTCAGTAGAGAGACATCCAGTGTGAGGAAAAAATGATAGCTACATCTACTATTGCTATTTTTTAAAGTAAAGATCACATCCACGTTAAAAACTAAAAAACCAACCCACTGCTGTGGAGTTGACTCTGACTCATAGCGACCCTATAGGACAGAGTAGAACTGCCCCTTAGAGTTTCCAAGGTTGTGATCTTTACAGAAGCAGACTACCACATCGATCTCCCGCAGAGCTGCTGGTGGGTTCATACCACCAACATTTCAGTTAGCAGCCGAGCACTTAACCACTGTGCCACCGGGGCTCCTTAGCTTACACACATTCAAACCAAAAAACCCATTGCCGCCAAGTCGATTCCAATTCATAGCAACCCTATAGGACAGAGTAGAACTGTCCCACGGTGTTTCCAAGGAGTGGCTGGTAGATTCGAACTGCTGACCTTTTGTGTTAGCAGCCAAGCTCTTAACCACTGCACCACCAGGGCACCATACACACATTACTAGCCCCTAAACACACCACAGCCCAAACCATGTACGTGAACCACGATGCACCTGAACACACATGCATGCGCACATATACACCCATTTCCTGCAGCCGCCAAAGCTTAGCTCCTTTCTGCTTCCATGTAAACCCTTCATTCTTTACTGTCCTGTTGTGGCTTATTTCTCACCTCAAGAATCCTTTTAATGTTCATTTAAACTTCTGCTTGTAAAAAATCACTTTTAGGAAGGAAAGAAAGAAGGCATATGTATAGTATGATTTCCCTGTGGCAGTACTGAATCTTTAATTTCTATAAATGAATATATTTTATTAATTATATCTTTGAATTTGCATTTGCTTGTATTGCATATGCTATTGGAATCTCATTTATGTTACTTGATGCATAATAATTTGAGACATTAACATTGAATTTATATGGCAGTATCTATGGAATTTCAAATATTCTTCCATGTCGCATACTTTTTAATCAATGAGAGAAGTTAAAATTTCTAAGTCTAGGTATGATTTTAATTAGAGTCTAAATTCAGCTATGTACTTTTTCAATATTTATGAGTTTATAAACTACATATCATGTGGAGTACAAAATTTTAAGTTACCTTTAAATTTTTTTATTTTATGGTATCTTAGTATCTTCTGCTTTAACAGAAATACCACAAGTGGGTGGCTTTAACAAATAGAAGTGTATTTTCTCACAGTTTAGGAGGCTAGAAGTCCGAATTCAGGATGCCAGCTCTGGAGGAAAGTCCTTGTCTCTTTTGAGCTTCTATTCCTGGGCGATCTTCATGTGGGTTGGCACCTATCTTCGCCTAAATGTGCTTGCTAGCTTGCATTTTATATTTCAAAAGAGATTGACTCAAGATACACCCTACACTACTCCTGCCTCATTAACATAACAAAGACAACCCATTCCCGTTCGCAAATGGGACTATAACCACAGGCAAAAAAAAAAATCCATTGCTGTCAAGTTGATTCCGACTCACAGCGACCCTATAGGGCAGGGTAGAACTGCCCCATAGGCTTTCCAAAGAGCAGCCGGTGGATTCAAACTGCTGACCTTTTGATTAGCAGCTGTAGCTGTTAACCCCTGGGCTATCAGGGCTCCAACCGCAAGCATCGAGATTAGATTTTACAACATGTATTTTTGAGGGACACATTTCAATCCATAACGTGGTTTAAGTTGCATATGATTGCACTAAAGGCTCTTCAGCTAAATTTAGCCTTCACATTCCCCTTCCACTCCTCCCTCTCTCCCACTCCCACCATCATCTAGTACATTTTGATGAGTGCTCTTTAGCCTTCTTTAGTGGTCACTTCAGGCTGAAAGAGAAATCAGGGAAGCAGATGTGTCTGTAAGTAATTTTATAACAATCAGGAGTTTTGAGTGAAGTGTGAACAGAGCTGTGTGCACATGTGTAGATGGAAGGATAGATAGATATTCCTGCTGTGCATGGGAAGCTAATATATATAAAATGGTCTCTCAGAGTATGTGGGGGAAGCTGCCTTCCTAGTGGAAACCAGCTCTCCCTATACCATCCCCACCCAGTAAAAATACAAACTTAAAACACTAGTAAGGAATTATCCACATATAAAAGCTTAGAATTTTAGAGCTGAAACAGACCGTAAGATCTCAAACACTCTTGTATAGAAGAGGAGGTTGTAACTTTAAGAAGTTGTTTGTCTGTGGCAGAGCTGGGGCTAAACGGTTCTTGGTGCCAGCAAGTCAAGACTCAACTTTAACATTTAAAAAATACTTCTTTCTAGTTTGGTGTGTTTTATATTAATGAATCAGAGCATTTTTAATGTTGCATAATTCCTTAGAGAAGTTACATTGATTTGATTCTATTTACAGATTGCTCGTGATATTCTGTGTGTCTTATCTGCAAACACTTTTCTCAGGTAATTATGTCATGGTTGTTTTTAAAACATTCTATATTAAATTGGTGGTGTAGTGGTTAAGTGCTACAGCTGCTAACCAAAAGGTGGGCAGTTCAAATCCATCAGGTACTACTTGGAAACTCTATGGGGCAGTTCTACTCTGTCGTATAGGATCGCTGTGAGTCGGAATGACTCAACGGCAATGGGTTTGGTTTGTTTTTTTTATATTAAATTGGCACAGTGGTTAAGAGCTCAGCTGCTAACCAAAGGTCGGCAGTTCAAATCTACCAGCCGCTCCTTGGAAACCCGATGGGGCAGTTCTACTCTGTCCTGTAGGGCCGCTATGAGTCAGAATCGACTTAGACAGCAACAGGTTTGGGGTTTTTTTGGTATATTAAATTATTAAATAGCTTATTAAATATTAATTTTTCAAATGGATATAGATTAAGCTTCAGCATTATGATGAGAAAAGGAGATATGAAGCAAACTTAGTGTTGGTTGTTAAGAAAACTGAGTATATTATTTTTATGTATTTTGTGTACTGTATTTGGACTTGTTTTGGAGATATTTGTATTTTGTATTTGCTCAGAGTTTAAATTGATTCAGCTTAGTTTTAGTATATCACTAGAATTTAAAGTCAGTATGCGGAAGTAAGCTAAAGTTTCATTTTGGCCATGCTTGTATTTTCATTTATTTATTTACTTACTTTTAGAGAAATTATGTTTCTAATATTATTAAATGTTTTGTTTTACATTTATTCTTAAAAATTTTGTTTTATCACATATTTTGTGGTTTTAGTAAAGTCACTAGAATTAAGGCATAAACAAATGCTAGCAAAATATAACATGACTCATAAATCACACATTGCTACAGGACACGAGAAGTAAATTGTGAAGAAAACTTCCTTCTGAGGGAACTCTTATCTCAAATTATATTTAATATTTGTAGGTATGTCATTTGATTTTTTTATTTAATGAACTTTATTTTTTAGAACAGTTTTAAATTTATAGAAAAATTGTGAAGCTAGTACAGACAGTTTCCATGAACCCCATATCTCATACTTACATTTTTAAAAAGCAGTATTGTATAATTGCCAGATGAGCTAATATCATATGGTGCATTTGTTGGAATATTTCCAAAACCCATGGGATAATAGACCCATTCTACTTTGTTCTGGTCAGATGGACCTCAGGCAAATACGTCTGGACATTCTAAAAGGTGTGTGTTCAGAGCCCTAAAAACTATTAATGTAAGAATGCTTGAAGGACTTGGGATAGTTAATTGGATAGTAGAAGATTCTGGGGGTACATGGCAGCTGTCTTCAAATATTTGAGACGGTAATATGCAGGAGAACAGACTTGAGGGCTGATGGGTAGAAGATTCTTGGCTCAAAATAAGGAAGCCTTTCAAAATGATTGCAAACCTGAAGTGACAGCCTTGTGTGTGTATATGGACAGAGGGGTATTTTAAATCACCAAAAGAATGCATGCTTGTAGTAATTCAGTAAGATTCAGGCAAAACAGAAGTATATCCAAAAACAAAAGTTTCCCTCCCTTATATCTACTCCTCAGAGATACTAATTGTAAATAGCTTTGTATGTATCCTTCTGGAAAAGATGTACAGAGACACAGTATTTTTAAAAAAATAATTGGAATGCAGTACTCTTATTATTCTCAACTAGTTATTTTTATTTAACTGTACGTCTTGGGCATCTGAATAGATCTCCCTTACACTTTGTAATGGTCTTAGCATTCTATTGTTCATTATCATGATTGACCCCATGGATTTAACCACTTCCATATCAATGAACGTTTATATTTACCATTTCGTCATAACAACCAATGCTGTAATGAACATCCTTGTACATCTTTGTACATTTGTTCTAGTATGCTATCCAGGGCTCCATGCTATAGCATAGAATACTTGAAATAGGACTGATGCATCATAAGGAATGAATATTTTACAATTTGATAAATACTGAGGAATTGTAGCGATGAGAGTACCCATCTCCCTGCAGCCCCACGAGCACCAATGTTATCAAACTTTTAACTGTTTTCTATCAAATACAAAAAATAGAAACCCATTTTATAATTTGTCACTTACTAGTGAAGTTTTTCATCTTTTCATATGTCTGTAGCCTGTTTTATATTTCTTCTTGACCTTTTAAAATTGATTTGTAGGATTTTTAAATATAGATATTAACCTTTTCTCTATTATGTGTATGACATAGCTCCTTCTAGGATGTCAGTTTATAGTTTATTTATGGTCTTGGCTTTAGAGAAGTTTAAAATCTTTATATGGTTTCAAATCTTTATACAGTCATATCTGTCACCTTTCCACAGTTTTGTGTGTGTGTGTTCATTTTTTGCTAGAAACACATCCCCATATCAAAATTATAAAATATTTTTATTCATAATTTTTTATTTTAAATAGATCATTAATCCCTCTTGCATTAATTTTGTGATGTGGTGAAATATAGAAATCTACCTTTTTTTCCTCCAGGTGATGTATTGTTCCAGCACAAAACTGTATAATCATTTTCCCAGTCATTTGAAATGTCAGTTTTCATCACATACTTATAAATTTTCGCATGTACCTGAGTCTTTCTCAGAGTCTCTCTTGTGTTGATCTGTTTGTTTCTGAATCTGAACCACACTATTTCAGTTTTCTCCCTCTCTGCCCAACTCCTTTTGTTAGTATCCTTCTTCACATTTGCTTACATTTACTTTTCCACGTAAACCCTGGAATAAATGTGTTTAGAGTCTTCCCTGCCCTCATCCCCCGACCATAGTCTCTATTGAAAATGCTTTAGATTAATTCAAAGGTAATTTAATCTTTATAAAATTGAGCGTCTAACCTACGAATATGGTATATCTCTATTTACTAGCTGTGGGCAAGGAATTTTACCGCTCTGCGCCCCGGTTTCATCATCAGTAAATACTGGTAATAATACAGTTATTGTATGTATTAATAGAGTTAATACAGGTAAAGTGCTTAGAATGCTGATTATTAGTGTTGTTATAATTATTATACTCTAGTAAAACTTTATCCTTTTTTCTTTTTTTCTTGTGATCCTTACTAAGTTTTTTTCTTCTGGATTTTATAAGGGTTTTCATTTTTATTTTTCCTATTGAAAATGATAAATTTTAAACATTATATTTGCTAATTCGTCATTGGTAGTTTATAGGAATTTGTTGATTTTTATGCATAAATTTTGTATCCAGCCATAATACCAAACTTTCTTTTTTCGTTTTCATAGTGTTTTGATTGATTCTCTGGATTTTCTAGACAGGTGATCATATAATCTTCAAATAATGATAATTTTCAATATTTATATTTCTTTCTTTTTTCTTATCTTACTGTATTGGCTAAAACATCCAGAGCATTATTGAATAGTGGCAGTGAGGCTTTGTCCTTTGTTCTTGTTTTGTTTCTGAATCTACGGTGAATGCCTTTAGTGGTTCATTTGTCTACTTGCTGTTAATATGCAATTAAAAAAAAAAATCTGTTGCCATCTAGTCAATTCCGACTCACAGTGACCCTATAGAACAGAGTAGAACTGCCCCATAGGGTTTCCAAGGAGCACTGGCAGATTCAGACTGCCAGTGCTTTGGTTAGCAGTTGTAGCTCTTAACCACTACGCTACCACGGTTTCCTCAGATACCATTGATTTAATTAGAGATGTTTCCTTCTAGTCTGTTTAAACCAACATGATTTTTTAAATTAAAAATGCATTGAAAGTATATGGTATGTGAATTCTATCTCAATATGATTGTAAAAAATGGATATTGAATTTTATAAATTTGCTTTAAAGTATTTTTGGGATCATGATTTGATTTTTCTCCTTTACTTTATTAATAACTACATGAATAGATTTGTTAATGTTGATTCATTCCTGCTCACCTAGAATGAAATATACGTGGTCATAGTACATTATACCATGCTGAAATTGATTTGCTGATATTTTACTTAGGGTGTTTGTTTATGTATTCGTAAGTGTGATTGGTGTATAAAGTTTCTGTGGGCCGTCCTTACCTGGTTTTGGAATCAAATTTACTTTCTCTGTTCTCTGAAGATAGTTTAATTAACATGGGAATTATCTGTTCCTTAAAGGTTTGACAGAACTCATCCATAAAATTGTCTTGGCCTTTTTTTGAGGGTAGGGGGTTAGCTCCTGACTTATTTCAACATATTATATAGCAATTTATATATACAGGTGTTACTGAGTCACTTTTGGTAAATATTGTTTTGGTAGAAAATGAGCAAGTTCATTTAGTTTTTCATAACTTGTACAAGGAGTTCTTTTAAAACAGTTTCACTTATATCTGTAGATATATTTCTTTATCTTAGCACAATATTTGTGTATTCTCTTTTTTTCTTGTTCAGATTTGTCAGGGTTTTTTCCTTTTTGGATTTTTCTAAGAACAGGTTTTGATTTTATTTTTCTTGTCTGTGAAGGTTGTTCTTCATTTTATTTCTGCTTATGTTTGTATCATGTCCTTTTATGTTTTCTTTTGGTATATTTTTGCTGTTTTTCTCTGTTGAATGTCCAAGCTCATTTATTATCAATCTTTATGGTTTTCTAAAAAATGCATAAGTATAATTTTTCCTATGAATATCACTAGTTTATGTCCCATGGGTGTGTATAGAGTTACCGTTAATTTTCATTCCTATATAGTCTGTGATTTGAGTTTTGATTATTTAATCCAAAAATTATTTAGAAGACTGTTTTAAATTTTTCAACTATCTAGTTTCTTTTGTTTTGTATTTTGCCTGTATGATTTAACTACTTGCTGTTTATTGAGATTAATGTTCAGTTTTCGTAAATGCTGTAATAGCATTTGAAAATAATGTGCATTTCATTTTTTTTATTGTGCTTTAAGTGAAAGTTTACAGTTCAAGTTAGTTTCTCATACAGAAATTTATACACACATTGTTATGTGACCCCAGTTACTCTCCCTATAATGTGACAGCACACTCCTCCTTTCCACCCCGCATTTCCCGTGTCCATTCAGCCAACTCCTGTCCCTTTCCACCTTCTAATCTTGCCTCCAGACAGGAGCTGCCTGTTTAGTCTCATGTATCTACCTGAGCTAAGAAGCAGTCTCTTCACTAGTATCATTTTATGCCTTATAGTCCAGTCTAATCTATGTCTAAAGAATTGGCTTAGGGAATGGTTTCAGTTCTGGGCTAACAGAGAGTCCAAGGGCCATGTCTTCCAGGGTCCCTCCAGTCTCAGTCAGACCATTAAGTCTGGTCTTTTTACTAGAATTTGAGTTCTGCACCTCACTTTTCTCCTGCTCCGTCAGGGACTCTCTGTTGTGTTCCCTGTCAGGACAGTCATTGGTGGTAACCGGGCACCATCTAGTTCTTCTGATTTCAGGCTGATGGAGTCTCTGGTTTACGTGGCCCTTTCTGTCTCTTGGTGTTCTTCATTCTTCTTTGCTCCAAGTGGATTGAGACCAACTGATGCATCTTAGATGGCCGCTCACTAGCTTTTAAGACCCCAGACGCCACTCACCAAAACGGGATGCAGAACATTTTCTTAATAAACTTTGTTACGCCAGTTGACCTAGATGTCCCCTGAAACCGTAGTCCCCAGACCCGCGCCACTGCTAATCTGTCCCTCGAAGTATTTGGTTGTATTCAGGAAACTTCTTAGCTTTTAGTTTAGTCCAGTTGTGCTGACTTCCCCTGTATTGGGTGTTGTCCTTCCCTTCACCTAAGATAATTCTTATATACTGTCTAGTTAGTGAATAACCCTCACCCTCCCTCCCCACCCTCGAAACTATCAAAGAATGTTTTCTTCTGTGTTTAAACCTTTTCTTGAGTTCTTATAATAGTGGTCTCATACAATATTTGTCCTTTTGTGACTGATTAATTTCACTCAGCATAATACCTTCCAGATTCATCCATGTTATGAGATGTTTCACGGATTCATCGTTGTTCTTTATCATTACGTAGTATTCCATTGTGTGAATATACCATAATTTGTTTATTTGTTCATCCGTGGATGGACACCTAGGCTGTTTCCATCTTTTTGCTATTGTGGACAGTGCTGCAATTAACATGGGTGTGCATATTCGTGTGACGGCTCTTATTTCTCTAGGCTTTGATTGTTATAAAATATCTTCTTTGCCTTATTTAATGCCTTTTGCTTTTAATTCTTTTAGAAAATTAATATTGCTACATCTGCCTTTGTAGAAAATTAATATTGCTGCATCTGCCTTTGTAGAAAATTAATATTGCTACATCACTTCCTTTTTCATAGTATTTGCGTGGTATACCTTTATCCGTGCTTTATTTTTCAACTTTTTTGAAACATTTTGGTTTAGGAATATTTCTCGTTGCTCGATTTTATTTTTTACCCTCAATCTAAAAATCTTCATTTTTAAATTAGGAAATTCTGACCTGGTTTCATATTCATTATGGTAACTGCTCTGTTTGAACTTATTCCTGCCATTTTATTATGTGTTTTCTGTTCATCATGCTTTAAAAAAATTCTTTTATTCTTTTATTGGCATTTGCTAAAATGTTTGTTATCTTTATGCCATTTATGTTGTACTAGTGGTGTCTTAGTCATCTAGTGCTGCTCTAACAGAAATACCACAAGTGGATGGCTTTTAACAAGATAAATTTATTCTCTCATAGTCCAGTAGGCTACAAGTCCAAATTCGGGGCATCAGCTCCAGGAAAAGGCTTTCTCTCTCTGTCGGCTTTGGAGGAAAGTCCTTGTGATGCATCAGTCTTCCCTTGGTCTGGGAGCATCTCAGCACAGGAGCCTCAGGTCCAAAGGATGCACTCTGCTCCTGGCACGGCTTTCTTGGTGGTGTGAGGTTCCCACGTATCTCTGCTCGCTTCTCTCTTTTATATCTCAAAAGAGATTGGATTAAGACACTATCTAATCTTGTAAACCTCATCAGTATAACCTTATCATAGTGATAGAATTTACAACACATAAGGAGATCACATATAACCTCATCATAGTGATAGAGTTTACAACACATTAGGAAATCACATCAGATTACACAATCAGTACTGCAAATCATAACCCAGCCAAGTTGACAGATATTTCTGGGGGACACAGTTCAATCCATGACAAGTGGTTGATGTCAAGAATTAACGAGTCTCTAAAATGTGTTACCCCCAACCATAATAATGTTGTTGTTAGGTGCCATACAGCAATCCTCTGTACAACAGAACAAAATACTGCCTGGTCCTTCACCACCCTCATGATTGTTGCTATGCTTGAGCCCGTTGTTGCAGCCACTGTGTCAGTCCATCTACTTGAGGGTCTTCCCCTCTTTCGCTGACCCTCTACTTTACCGAGCATGATGTTCTTTTCCAGGGACTGATCTCTCCTCGTAACATTTCCAAAGTATGTGGGATGTACTCTCACCATCCTGGCTGTACTTCTTCCAAGACATATTTGTTCATTCTTTTGACAGTTGATGGTATATTCAATATTCTTTGCCAGCACCGTAATTCAAAGACATCAATTCTTCTTTGATCTTCCTTATTCATTGCCCAGCTTTCACATGCATATGAGGTGATTGAAAACCATGGCTTGGGTCAGGTGCACCTTAGTCCTTAAAGTGACATCTTTGCTTTGTAACACTTTGAAGAGGTCTTTTGCAGCAGATTTGCCCAATGCAGTACGTCGTTTGATTTCTTGACTGCTGCTTCCATGGGCTTTGATTGTGGATCCAAGTAAAATGAAATCTTTGACAACTTCAGTCTTTTCTCCATTTATCATGATGTTGCTTATTGGTCCAGTTGTGAGGATTTTTGTTTTCCTTATGTTGAGTTGTAATCCGTAATAATAATAATAGCTAACATTTATTGATTACTTATTATGTGCCTGGCAGTATTTTTAAGTTTCTACCTGTGCTAAGTCAATAACTCCTCCCAAGCACCCTATGAGAGAGGAATTCCCTTATTAAATTCCCCCTTCTTTACAAATGAGGAAAAGGTAAGTCATTTTCCCTAAGGCACGTAACTAGTAAGTAATGGAGTCAGGATTCAAACTCAGGCACTATGTCATTGGAACACTTTTCTTCTCCCTTCCTACACATCCCATCTTCCATGTTTTGTTGAAACAATCTGAAATTTTAGTTGTAGATTGTTGTAGTATCTCTTCTGTTTTAAGCAGTCTACCTGAAATTTAGATAAAAGATACAAGCAATTCTTTAACTTGACTTTAAATTTTACTGGTTTATTTGTTCTGAACTGTTTCTTGTATCACATGATTTCTTCTCCTTAGACTCATAGAATATATATACACAAATAATGTTTTTCAGAAAGAGTATAGAGGTGGCATACTTTCTAAGTGCTTTCCTGCCTGAAAAATGCCTTTATTTTGCCCTCATGTTTTATTGATGGATTGGTTAGTAGAGATTTCTGGGTTTTATTCAGTATTTTGTAGACATTGCTTCATTGTTTTGTAATATTGACCATTGCAGATGAAAAATCCTATATAAAGTTTTCTATCTGGAAATTTATAGGGTCTTGAGATGCCGTGTGGAAGGTGTGTGTGTTTTATATGTTTATTAATTCGTAGAACATTTTAATCTGAACACTTAAATCTTTTTCAGCTCAGGGAATTGTTGTTCTGTTATTATTTCTCTTTATCCTCTTTTTTAAGCTTCTATTATTGTTTATCTCATATTATCTATTTCTTTTTTTTCTATTTTCTCAGAGAATTCCATGACTTAGTCTTTACATTACCATTTTCAGCTGGTAATTTCTGAATTTTACCATTCTGCTATTCAACCTTCTTTTGACATTTTAGAATAGGCAAATATGTTTTTCTCAGAATTTCTGAAAACTCCTTTTTCATTGTAGCTTTTATGAATTAGAAGCTTGAATTCTAATTATATGAATGCAATATTCTCTAACCTTCTCTGAAGACAATAACTTGAATTTTCCTTTAATGCTCTCTTTTGTTTCTTGCATTAACTCAGTTTCCTGAGAGATTAGTTCATTTGCTCATTCATCTTGGTGTTTCTCTTTCATGCTCTTTGTGTCTTGTAACTCAGTTGTTTATTCACATCTTAAATTAGCTACTAGATTTATCTGTATCAGTAGTTTTTGTTAGAGTCCTTGGCGATTATAATAATTACCTCCAAGGCCTCTCCCTTGAATGCAGTAGCTCACTACAGAGTTCTGTGGTGACTGGCAGATTCCAGAAGAAGCCAGAACACACTTGCCCCAACCCTTGACCACATAAGCAAGAAAGAGCTATGGTGGAGGCAGAGCACTTTAGTGATTGCACTGCTGTCCTGAGATGCCTTCCCTAGCCACTCTTTTTAAAATCTCCAGATCCACGTGTGGCCCTGACCTTCCTTTGAACACGGTCGTACTTCTCTCTCCAACTCAAAAATCCGTATTAGAAGGTTCCTGCAACCTATAAAGCCTTTTAAAAAACTAAAATACCCAGTCTCTTCAATGGATCAGTAAAATAGGCAGTCTCGTACCTCTCATATGAATCTCATGTAAGCTCCACGAAGGTGAGAGCTATGTCTGTGCTATTCACTGCTCTATTCACTGCACTGTGCCTAGAACATAGTAGATGTGCCATAAAGATTGAGTACACTGGGACTGGTTTCTTGGAGACTAAAAATATTTGTATGCTTTAAGCCAATAATTTCTCTTCTAGAAATTTATCCTAAGGAAATACTCAGATATGCTCACAAAGTTTTATGTACAAGGATGTTCATGCTAATTATAATTGTGAAAAATGAAAACAACTCAAAAGTCCAATAGTGGTTATCTAATGTATTTTACATACATAGGCTGGATAGTTAATAGAAATCATTTCTGTTCATTTATCTTTCCAGAAGTATAATTTCCAGAGAACAGTAAAGCCTATTTTACCATAACCAAAGAATAGGTTAATAGTATGATTTTAAATTATACTTTAAAAATTGCTGTTATTTTAGTAGTATTATCTAATCTTTTTTATTTTCTAGTTATGTTACTAAGTGGTTTTAGAGAATCAATTTTTTAAAATCTTAGAACAAATAAAGTAAACTTATTTTTATGTAATCATACTATGAAGGACATTCAATAAATAGAGCATATTTTTGTTTTATTCCAGAAAACAGCTCCTTGAAAATGGTGAGGTAAAGCTTTTATTTTAACCTCTGGTAGACTTGTGTATTAAATTCTAGTTCAAGGATAAGTCACAAAGGTATAACCTTGCTGCTGACATAACATCAGTAGGGCTTGAGTTGTTCAGCATTGGTAATAGATTTCTGCTGATCCTTCTCACTCTAATCTCTTCTCAGTTTTGAACAGTCATAAGGATTTGAAAGCCAGAAGACTTATTCATGACCATGAAATATAATTACATTGCCTTCATTCATTCACTCTTTTATTTATTCAACAATAACAGCATTTGCTTCCACAGTGTCCTAGCCCGCTGAGCTAACCAGCTGCAACCCATCAGGGCAGGCCCCCATGGCTCTGTGACTGGTGGGCTTCTGCCACCTGCCCGACTGGACCACCAGTCAGTCATGAGCTTAGCAGTTGTAGGATGCAAGTCATGGTATAAGCACTGTTCCTGCCCTCAAGTATGTATAATTTTATGAAGAAGTCATGAAACAAATATTGTGCTATGCTAAATTATTTTGGGGCATACAATAAGAAAGGAAAGATCAGTCTGGGCTAGAAGTTCAATTTCATAAGAGATGGGACTTTAAGTGGGTCTGAAGGAAAAGGCAAAATTTACAAGAGGACAGCTGAATTTGAACTTAATAGGAATAGCTCATGATAGTAATTAATATTTTTTGAATAGTTACTATGTGCCATGTATTGTGTCATTTGATTCTCATATAATATTATTCCCATTTTGTAAATAAGGAAATTATGTTAATTAGGTGATGCTAGCTGTTACAAAGATAAACACTGACATTTCAGTGACCTCACTGAAGCAAAGTTGAGTTCTATGCTCACATACATTTCAAACCAGGAGTTCCTGGTTAGCAAGTGGCTCTCCAATAAGCAGTGGCTGAGGGATCCAGATTCCTTCCACCTATGGCTCTGCCATCTTCCACATGTGGCTTCCAGGGCTGGTATGCTTGCCTGCATCGAATGAGCAAAGGAGAAAGAACATAGAGGATCATGCACAGGAGGTTCTGTAAGGGCTAGGCCTGGAAGAGGTGAACATCACTTTCTGCTCACAGCTGGAACTCAGCCTCATGGCCACACCTAACTGCCAGGGCAGCTGGGAAATGTAGTCTAGCTGTGTGTCCAGGAAGAAGAGCAAAGGTGTCTCTGCCAAGAAGTAGAGACCTAGAGAAATTAATTAGCTTACCTAAGGTCTCAGAGCTGATTTGTAATGAAGCTTGGATTTGAACCCAAGCAGTCCATTTCCAGAGCCCTCAAGTATTACTCAACACTTACTGCTTACTCTGTGCAGGGCATTTTTTCTGAATGATTTACATATATTAATAATTTCATCCTCACTACAATCTCTTGAGGTAGAGACTATTATTGTCTATATTTTACAGATGAAGAAACTGTGACACAGAGAGTTTAGGTAACTTGCCTAAGTACACAAACCTAAAAGTGCCTTAGCTTTGTGGAACTAAGGAATATGAGCCCAGGCAGTCTAACTGCACAATCCATGCTTTTAACCATTCATTCTACTATGCTGTGCTGTTTCACTCGCCTACTACCTAATGTAAATGACTTTATGTCAGTCAACCAGGAATTGCGCTAGTAAGTAAAATCAGTACCTAATTTTACTTACTAGTGCACATTATCCTTTATATTTTAAAATTTATATCTAAAATTCAAAGTCTTTTTAGAAATACAGTATTCTTTCATTTTCTGCTCTCCTTTCGCACATTTTTTGCTACTTTTTCATTGTCTTTCATTTCTCTACTTATTTTGTCCATTTTCCTTTTTTTCTACTAATGCTATAGACCTACCAGTTCAGTTCTTTATTATGTGCCTACTATATACTCAGTTCCTGCTTTTAAGAAAATGTACACTATGGGGGGCGATACAGAAAATGGGAACAGATAATTATATGTGCAATGATAAAAGTACACCAAGATACATAAGTAGTACAGAAGAGTAGTGATTAAATCTGTATGGCACGGGTGGCATAGTCAGGGAAATATTTTAAAATATGACTTGAAAGGAGGAATAGGAGATTACCAAGATCAGAGGATGTACATGTAAAAAGAAGGCATAAAGTAGTATGTTATGTTCAGAGCTACAGGCAATCAGTATGCTGATATATAAAAGATAAGAAATGGCAGCAGATGAGATTGAAAAAGAGGGCACGTTTCTGACTCTGGAGGCTTTGTATGCAAAGAATCCGAACTTCATTCTGGACTTTATTATTAAGCAGGAGATAGTATGATCAGATATGAGTTTTAGATATTTCAGGTTTGTTGGCAATAAAGCAGATGGTTTTTTAAAAGGCAAAGCACAAGTCAAGAAGACTAACAGGAGGACAGTGATAGCAAATGTGTTAATCTTCTTAGATTAAAGAGAATGCTAAACTCCAGATGTATAGGAAAATGAGAGATTTAAATTTCTAAAAACTGTAGATCTTATGGAAGGAAATGATAAAAATTTTAGTGCAGTGCGGTGAATGAGAGACTGGCTCCTTATCCAGCTCCCTCTTTTGACTCTCACCTGGTAAATCTCTCTTCTCAAGTGGTTTAGGAGTCAGGGACTGTCCACTTTATGGATAACAGAGCATGAAAGGCATAAAACCTGGGAAGAGTACAGGGGGTGCTACTCATTCTTTGACGTGATATGATAATGAAAAGCTATAAATTCCAGTTTGTTTCATGGTTAGATGAGGATTCACTAGGATAATTTTATCATCAGGATGTGAGTTCTAGATTGCTTGATTTCTGTTAATCCTCTGAATCAGGGACAATCTGTACCCCTTAACTCACTTTAAATAACCCCCTGGGTTACCATCCTACTGGCATGATTATTAAAGGTGTTAAATTAAAGAATTCTGTTGTAATTTTTCCTCATAATTTAATGTGTTTATCTGGATTCATTTATTCCATCAAATTAGTATCTTTTAACCAATTTTTCTATTTTATGGACTTAGAAATCAGTGAAGGAGTTCTTAGTAATTCACAAGAAAAAAAACGAAGGGAAAAAGTTATGAATACTATTTATTGCCAGAATGTCCTTGTTTCTTTAAGGAACTAATGCCAAGATGTGATGGGATAGATAAAATTGAGAGTATCCACTCCTGAATTGCCCTTTTGACCCATTCTTACCTCATTTTGTCCCTGACATTCATTCCTGTCTGTCTTCACTTTTTTCTTTGATCCCCACAGCTTATGTTATTTGAACAGTTTATATTTGATCCTCTGTGTTATAAGTCACTTGAGTTTGTGTTTTCTGTTGCAAACATTTTTCTATTACTTATAGCCAAAGGGTTTTCTATGACATACAGCTGAATGCATCTTAACCAGTATGGAAGTATTTTATTGAAGGAGTTAAGTGATACAGAATTTAGGGGAAAAATTATTTCTTTTGAGAAACCAATTGAGTTATATATGTTGGGGTCTGTATACTTCATGTTAACAGCCTAATAGAGACTATGGTGTGTTGGAGAGGAAGTATAGCATAGTGATTGAAGGCATAGACTCAGGAGCTAGGCTGGATTCTGATCTTGGTTCTACCACTTATTAACTGTGGTGTTGACTAAGTTACATAACATCTTTTGGGAAGGACACTTACAATAATGCCTAGTATACTTTTAAAAATTTTGTATTTCTGATGATAAAAATACCACATTTAAAAACTTGGAAAATGCAGAAGAATCATCATTCAGAAATGGGAACCAGACAAGGATGCCCTTTATCACCACTCTTATTCAATATTGTGCTGGAGGTCCTAGCCAGAGCAGTTAGGCTAGAAAAAGAAATAAAGGGCATACAGATTGGAGGGAAGAAGTCAAAATATCTCTGTCTGCAGGTGATTTGATCTTATACACAGAAAACCCCAAAGAATCCACAAGAAAACTACTGGAACTAATAGAAGATTGCAGCAAAGTTTCAGGATACAAGATAAACATACAAAAATCAGTTGGATTCCTTTACACTAACAAAGAGAACCTCGAGGAGGAAATCACCAAATCAATACCATTTACAATAGCCCCAAAGAAGATAAAATACTTAGGAATAAGTCTAACCGGAGATGTAAAAGACCTATGCAATGAAAACTACAAGACACTACTGCAAAAAACCAAAAGAGAACTGCATAAGTGGAAAAACATACCTTGCTCATAGATAGGAAGACTCAACATTGTGAAAATGTCAATTCTACCCAAAGTGATCTACAGATACAATGTAATCCCGATCCAAATTCCAATGGCATTTTTTAATGAGATGGAGAAACAAATCACCAACTTCATATGGAAAGGGAAGAGGCCCCGAATAAGTAAAGCATTACTCAAGAAGAACAAAGTGGGAGGCCTCACACTACCTGATTTTAGAACCTGTTATACCACCATGGTAGTCAAAACATCCTGGTCCTGGTACAACAGTTACATAGACCAGTGGAACAGAATTGAGACTCCAGACATAAATTCATCCACGTATGAGCAGCTGATATTTGACAAAGACCCAAAGTCCGTTAATTGGGAAAAAGACAGTCTCTAACAAATGATGCTGTCGTAACTGGATATCCATCTGCAAAAAACTGAAACAAGACGACCCATACCTCACACCATGCACAAAAACTAACCCAAAATGGATCAAAGACTTAAATATAAAATTGAAAACAATAAAGATCGTGGAAGAAAAAATAGCGACAACACTAGGAGCCCTAATACATAGTATAAACACAATATGAATCATAAGTAACAATGTACAAGCACCAGAAGAGAGACTGGATAAATGGGAGCTCCTAAAAATCAAACACTTATGCTCATCAAAAGACTTCACCAAAAGAGTCAAAAGACAACCTACAGACTGGGAAAAAATTTTGGCT
>NW_004444073.1:3102466-3104434 GCF_000243295.1 Trichechus manatus latirostris
AGGAGAATGAAGAACACCAAAGACACAAGGAAAGTATTAGCCCAAGAGACAGAAAGGGCCACATAAACCAGAGACTTCATCAGCCTGAGACCAGAAGAAGTAGATGGTGTCTGCCTACCACCAGTGACCAGCCTGACAGGGAACACAACAGAGAGTCCCTGATGGAGCAGGAGAAAAATGTGGTGCAGAACTCAAATTCTGGTAAGAAGACCAGACTTAATGGTATGAAAAGCATGGCCCTCAGATTCTGTGTCAGCCCAGAACTAAAACAATTTCCAAGGCCAGCTCTTCAGAAGGGATTGGACTGGACTGTGGGACATAAAGTGTTACGTGTAAGGAGTGTGCCTCTTAGCTCAAGTAGATACAAGAGACAGCAAGTAGATACAGGAGACCTCGGGCAGCTTCTTTCCGGAGATGAGATGGGAAGGCAGAGAGGGTTAGGAGCTGGTTGAATGGACATGGGAAATTGGGTGGAAAGAAAGAGTGTGCTGTCACAGTGTGGGGAGAGCAATTAGGGTCACATGACAATGTATGTATAAATTTTTGTATGAGAGACTAACTTGAAATGTAAACTTCATTTAAACTACAACAATAAACATATATATATATATATATGTATATTTGTGTGTGTATTTTCCACAAAATCGATGTCATTGTTGGTATAGAGTTTTATGCCCTGAACACTTTTCCATGATACTAAATAATCTTCCAGTATGTGATTTATCTTTATCAGCTGTACACCTGTACAAATGCAATAATTTAGTTACTTATGCCGTATATTGCACACTTAAGTTTTCTATTTTTGCTTGTTAAAAAAGACACTTTAGTGATCATCTTTATAGCAGCATCTGTGTGCTTTAATTTTTCCCTTATGTTAAATTCCTAGAACAGGAATTAATAAAGATGTGGCTCTTTCTAGAGTCTTGATAAATATTGTTAAATTACAGAAAGGTGCAAATTTATTATTTCAACGTTTGTCTTGCTGCATCCTTTCTTAAACTCATTGTTAATTTATTATTTGTCAATTTGATAAATGAAAATGATATTTCATTATATTTAACATTTAATTTATTTGAACATTAGTCAGTTGGAACATGAATATTTAGTTGCCACTTTCTGTTGCATGAATTATTTTTCCAAATCCTTTGTTCATTTTTCTAGTGAGGAATTAGTTGATATTTTATGAAAATGTATGTCAGAAAAGTTTTGCTTGAAGCCTTTGCTCAGTGGAACCCCATCTTGATCAAAATAGGATGTCCTACTAATTAGTACAAATAATTATATAATTCCACTGTTTTTAAAACAATGTAGTTTATGTTCTGCTATAATTTCTGTTACTGACTGAATGACATGCAGATTTGTGAAACATTCCATATTTTTTTAAGTCTCTGTGACTCGCTTCTTTACTTCCTTAAGGTCTTTGCTCAGATGTCACCTTTTCAATGAGGTCAACCCTGATTATGCTGCTTAAAATTGGCAATACTCCCACTTGTGGTTCCACACTACACCTGTTTGTCCAGGCTCCTTTCCCTGCTCCATTTTCTTGTCCATCGTACTTACCAAATTCTAAGAGACTATATAGTGGATTGATTTATTTATGTTTATTTATTGTCTGTCTCTCCTTACTAAATATACTAAAACATAAGCTTCACAAGGGCAGAAATTGTTCACTGTTGTTTTATTCACAGTTGTAGCCAAAGCACCGAGAACAGTACCTGGCATATAGTAGGCATTCAATAAATCTTTGTTGAATGAATTAATAAACATTAATATACTCATTACTTTCACACACAAAATGTAACAATCTTTGTTGGTTACCAGGGATGCGAGGGGTGGGGGGGAAATACTAAATAGGCAATAGATAAGTCGTATCTTGGGTGAAGGGTGAGACAGTACACAATACAGGGGAAACTAGCACAACTTGTACAAGGAAAGGTCGTGGAAGCCCCATAGACACATCCAAACTCC
>NW_004444073.1:3105166-3152810 GCF_000243295.1 Trichechus manatus latirostris
CAATTGGAAGAGCATAGTCAATGTCACTGAACTGTGCATGTAGAAATTTTTGAAATGGTGTATCTTTGGCTATGTGTATTTTCACCAAAAAAAAAGGTTGAGAAGTTAGAGGGTTGACATGTTGTGGGGTCATTAACCAAAGTCATGAAACAATATGTGTACTACTGTTTCATGAGAAACTATTTGTTCTGTAAGCCTTCACCTGAAGTACAATAAAAATAAAAATAAAAATATACTCATTACTAAGTGAAAAGATCCTTGTCCTAATGAACAACAACAGTTTCAATTTACTGCATTTCATGTTTATTAATTTTAAAATATATCAAGTGAAAATGTCATTTTGTTTTATTTTGTGTTGTTATAGCTGGTTTTTCACACGTTGCAGTTGTTAGCATTTACTGCCCTTGCCATTTTAATTATGAGGCTGAAGCTGTTTTTGACACCTCACATGTGTATTATGGCCTCCTTGATCTGCTCTCGACGGGTAAGGTATTCATTCTCCTGTAGCTACAACTATAGCAACTATAGTGTAGTTACGATGGCTTTGCTGAGTAGTCTAAAATATAAAAACACTAAGTGATTTTACTTAAATAACTGAAATGATTTAAACTATTAGTTCATGATCCACTATAGAGTAAGAAAAGCAACTACAAGTAGCTTTGAAAATTATTCATAGATTTTAACAGATATTTCTATGATAGGTGATGAGACATACTTTCCCCACTGTTAGCATCCTTTCCGCAAACATTTGGGGTTCAGGTCTGTGCAAGAATTTCCTGGCCCATCAAAACTATCCTGAAGTGCTCTTGCAATAGTAGAGTAAAAAAAAAAAAAAAAACCATTACAATGGAGTCTATTCTGATTCACAGCAACCCTATAGGACAGAATAGAGCTGCCCCATAGGGTTTCCTAGGAGCAACTGGTGGATTCAAACTGCCAACCTTTTGTTTAGCAGCTAGGCTTTTAACCACTGCGCCACCAGGGCTCCAATTCTAGAGTAGGTGCAGTGAGTCTCTAGTATCGTCCTATTTGGCTTAGGGAGTACTTAGGAGAAGTCATCAATTTTGGGGTTCCTTTAGCGCAACTAATATGTAGAAGAGCTAGACAAAGTAGCTAGAATGTTGGGACCAAGACACTTCTAGAAACACTTTATTTAATTTTGATTATGAGTATATTTTCTTAGGATATCATAATGACTATTTTCTTGAGAGGAACATACTTGTCAGTCCAGTGGGATTTCCCCTTGTTATTCAAGATGTCCATTTAACATTTGGCTAAATGTTAAAGGATTTAGTTCTAGGATGTTTCAAAATTGCTCTTTACTAATTGTAATCCCTGGCAGTAAATCAGTACTTAAAAGATCAGATATTTCTTAATTCTTTTCAGGAGAGAAAGCTCCAGTTTTAACTGGACCTTGCAAGCCCAAAAGATTTGTTGTTTTTAAATTATAGGTGATGATAATTCCGTATGTTAGTGTAATGATATTATCAAATGGTAATGGTGGCGCAGTGGTTAAGTGCTATGGCTGTTAAGGTCAGCAGTTCAAATCCCCCAGCTGCTTCTTGGAAACTCTGTGGGGCAGTTCTTCTCTATCCTGTAGGGTCGATATGAGCTGGAATTGACTCGACCACAACAGGTTTGGTTTGGTTTGGTTTAATCTATCTTAGCTTAAGCACCAAAGTGATAATTTATTATTGACTAGATAGAACTCTTCACAAATTATAAATAAATGATTTGTAAATGAATTATAAATAAATGGTTTCTTTCATTTCAGCTGTTTGGCTGGCTTTTTTACAGAGTTCGTTTTGAGAATGTTATCTTTGGCATTCTAACAGTGATGTCAATACAAGGTTGTGCAAACCTCCATAATCAATGGAGCATAATAGGAGAATTTAATAATTTGCCTCAGGAAGAACTTATACAATGGATCAAATACAATACCAGACCAGGTATCTAGTTATTTAGTTATATATGTATACCCACATTTACATATATTACATACTTATATAACTATATACTTACACATTATATAGTTATTATTTTATATATATAATACATAAAATCTATAATATAGAAATTTTAAGATACACGCATGCATAGTCATTTGTACCCTCATAGGTGGTCATTGTAGTGTCCAATCAAATCCTTTCAAAAGGCAATTTTTTGTCCTCTTTAAACTCTTCTTAGGTAACTGTCAAAAATAATTTAATTAACATCAAGAAATTAATGACTGTTCATAAGTTATGTGCTATAACTCTCAGTGATCATTACTGTGTTTTAACTGGAACAGCGATAAATCGAAGAAATCAATCTTTAATGACAAAATTTCAGATCTTGAAACAGGTCATTGGAGAAGATAATTTTGGTCATGAGAAATTTACTGGCACTCCTATCACTTCTGTCATTGCTAACTACCTGTTTTAACTCGGTGTAAAACCAGTCAGGTGCAGAGGGATTAAAAATATCTTGGACGTTCTATTTTCTTCTCTAAATTATTTCAAAGGGATTAGTCTAAATTCCACTTTAAATAGTCCAAAATATTCTTTGTAGCTTACTTTTAAAAATTTCTCTCTTTATTTGAAACTACCTCAAGCATATAGATGTTTATTTTATATTTAAATAACTTTCCAGAGAGTAAGTATATTCTACAGTACTTTCTGGTGCAGTGGTTAAGTGCTTGGCTGCTAACCATAAGGTCCGCAATTCAAACCCAGCAGCTGCTTTGTGGGAGAAAGTTGTGTCCGTCTGCTTCTGTAAAGATTTATAGTCTTAGAACCTCTATGGGGCAGTTCTACTCTGTCCTATAGGGTCACTATGAGTCGGAATTGACTTGATGGCAACAGGTTTTTCTTTTTTTTACAATACTTTCTGTAAGTAGTCTATAGTGTTATCCAAGACTTTTTGATGTGTAGTAATTTTCTCTGACAGAAATTCTTCATTGTGGTTTGTTTGAATTTATCTTGTGACTCCTGGATTTGGTTTCTTCTCGCTTAGTTGATAGACACCATTTTACTAATTAGCCATCATTAACTAAGGTAAATCTTTATAAGATTCCACTCAGATATTTGATCTTTGGCTGTCAAAGGGTATGGATGACAGTGCCTCATCACTTAGAGCTGCTAGTTTAATTAAAAATTTAAAATTAATTCCCAAATGACTTTTGCCCTGCAGGAGCAGGAGGTAGGCACTCCCTTTACTCTCCTTTGCCTCTCCCCAGTTACAGCTGTTTTTTCCAAAGCTTTAAAATGTACTTGCTTTTTAAATCTTTTCTTATGACGTTCTCTGGTTCAGTGTTTGTTTTGGGTTCCTGGTAGAGAGAGCTTACGTTTGGCAACTTCTTCTACGATAACTCCCATTAACTCCAGCCAATAGGAAAGAGCCCTGGTGGCACAGTGGTTAAGAGCTTGCCTGCTAACCAAAAGGTCAGCAGTTCAAATCCACCAGCTGCTCCTTGGAAATTCTGTGGGGCAGTTCTACTCTGTCCATTAGGGTCGCTATGAGTTGGAACCAACTCAACAACAAATAATAACCAAGAGGAAAGGAGAAGCCAGGCAGTATTTCTCCCCCTCTTTCTTCCATAAATCATGTCTCCTCAGTGATTCTAGCTCTTCTTGTTGGACTGGTGTGAAAATGACTTGGGGGCGGTGTCTGACCTCCTCTAACCCCACAAGGGGGAAGGAGAACCAAGATCAGCAGCGCAAGGCTGACTCCCATGAGGCGGAAGCCAGACAAACCTCTTCTCTCTGCCATCTTTACTAATTCTGACACCTACCATCCCTCACACAGCACTCTCTACTTCTCTGCTGGGTTTGTTAATTCATTGCAATGGCCACACAGAACTCACAGACCATACTCGAGATTATGAGGTTTATTATGAGGAAGTAACAGTTACAATTCAGGCTCAGGAACACTCAAGATACAGTTCTTCCATCAGGATAGCCTCTTCCCAGGCGGGCTCCCAGGCACGCCTCTCCCTGGGCCTCAGTCTCTGCCCAAAGGCACTCAGCTTTTTCTCTCCGTGGGCCGGGAAGCCCACCTCTTTGTCTGCTGCTGCTGGCTCTCTTCTGCTGGTCTCTCCTTCCTTGGTGGTGGCAGGCTCCTCCCCTCTGCTCTAGAATTGGCTCTTTTTTAAGGAAAAATTGACCAATCCCCTTGGTAGGCCACAATCGCTCTATCCACAGTCACCTGGGTGGGAGGTACAAGACCATAGCTAAAAAGGCCACACACAAAAGTAATTAATAGCACCGAAACAGGCATACCTAATTTCTTCTGGATGATCTTGACCCTGGGCTTTGGGTCCCTCTAGCCCACAGTTTCTCAGCCTCAGCAACTTGACATTTTGGGCCAGATATCCTTTGTTGTGGGGCTGTCCTGTGCATTGCAGGGGGTTTAAGAGCATCCTTGATCTCTGCCTACTCCCTCCCCCAGTTTTGACAACAAAAATGTCTCCAGACATGGACAGTATCCCCTGGGGAGCAAAATCACCCCGGGGTGAGAACCACTACTGTAGCCTAACAGCTTGTCATCATTAATTATTGAATCTCTCAATAATAGACATTTCTACTTAACTGAATAACATGTTTCCAAATTTAAGGCATATAAAGAGATTTTCATTAAAAGATACATTTAGAATGCTTAGTTATATTTGAAAGTAAATTACAGTAAATCTGAATAGCGTGCCTTATTCTTATTACTAACTTTATTGTGCTGTTTAAAAATGATAATAACCTTCACAATTATATGATCATTGATTACACAAAAGTGGCAGAAAGTAAGCACTTGGTCTTTTGGTCTTCCAAGAGACAAAACTGAAACTGAAGCCAGAGAGTATCCCTGGTTATTACCAAAGGGCAGTATAACTGTACATGCCATTATTCCAAAAAGCACTATTAGCAAGTAAAGAAATGATTTGGTGAAAAGTATAAATTATATAAAGTTAAATGGAAACTAACGAAACTGAATTATGAATAGTTAAAGACAACCTGAGGGAAGAAAACATTGCTTTACTCCAACATGTCCTCAGGCTTATAATTCACAATCCATTAAAAATCACTTAAAATAATGTGCCATGAGACTTGCCCTTTATAACGATCTCTTCTTTCCTAGTATTTGTAATTATTGGAACAAGATATAAAATTCTGTGATTCTTTCTAGTCCTCTGTGCCTTTGTAGTACTGTCTCTTAGCATAGTGCTTCAACATGGCGGGAGGCTGTAGTGAAGTGTTTATTAGGGTGGGCTTTGACACTTCCTAGCTGTGCGAGCAAGTAAGCCACTTGGCCATGCCTCAGTGTCCTTATCTATAAATAAGATTAATATAGAACCCTCCTCATAGAGTAGTTGTGCAAAGATGATTTTGTAAAAATATTTGGCACACTTTCTGGTACTAAGATAACATGAAACTAAAGTTAACTATTATTATAGTAAATAATTAATACATACTGAGTGAATATAAAGAATGAATCCAATGGTTATCGTTTAAATATACCTCATCTTTCTTAATGTTGGTTCAAATATTAAAGATTAGTTTTAACTTTGGTTTTCTTTAAAATGTTCTTTTAAGGAATTTGATCTTGTTTTTCAGATGCTGTTTTTGCAGGCGCCATGCCCACAATGGCAAGTGTCAAACTGTCCACGCTTCACCCCATTGTCAATCACCCACATTACGAGGATGCAGACTTGAGGTTGGCAACCAATTAAATATTTCCACCAGCCTCACTTACTGCTTATTTTTAGGAATAGAGAAAGTGTTATACACACACACATATACTTATATGCCCTCATACTTATATTCATGCTGGAAGTAAAAAAAATCATACCTATCCAGAAATTATAATATTTATCTGATCACTTTGAGCAGGCTTAATAAATCTCTGAAAACTGAAAAAAGTAAAAATCCTTTTTCTCAAAGAGAAAAATACATCACATATTTACCACTAGCGTGTGTGTGTGTGTTGTGTGTGTTTATGTGTGTGGGGGGGGTATGTTCGTGTGTTCCAATAAAATTCCTCAGTAGTAGTAATAGGAGGTGGACTGGATTGGGCCCAGGTTTCTACTTTGCCAAACCAACCCCTGCTCTAGACTCCACAAGCGCAGAACTGAGCACCTGTCCTAGATCTTACTGGTGACTGTATGACTAGCTTTTTTTTTTTTTTAACATAGAAAAATTACATGAAATTTAAGGTGTTCTTTTGCTAGCTGATTGTGAGAACGCCAGTTTCCATTCAGATCTGGAAGTTTTGATTTTTCTGAAATGAGTGGTTTTTAAAAATTATTTTGCTCCCTCTAGTAACGTGTTGTTAGCAGTAACATTTTAAATTATTTTTAGTTTTATGTCTAGTTGTGAGGATTGAGCATCCTATATGCTTGAAATCTTGTTACATTTAATGCATAAGTTGATCAAGATTTCATAAGAATTCCCTTTAGTACCAAATTATCTGTTATGCCACATTTCTCCCTGTTTCTCAAGCTTTTGGTAAGGTGCTTTTTCCCCTTGCCTTGAGACTATAGAAGCCCATTGTGTAAATGTTTTGTTTACTACATTCAGCCTCAACGTGTGGTTTTCAGAGCTTCTGTGTATGAAATTATCTACTGATATCCATGTTTTCACCACATTCTGCCTCTATCTAAGTTTATTCCACGAGCACATTAATTATTTTGTGAATTATCAAAGGAAATTTTATATCCTGAGCTACTATCCTGCCACCCAGTACAACTCTAAACTAATTTATACACTAACTAGCTGTGTATGAAAATTTAAACTGCTGTAAGTTTTAGCACTTGCAAAAAATGAGTAGGAATTAGGAAAGTGCTATCCAGAAATAATTTCTGCTATTTTGAGTCATATATATCAACACTTCATCCAGTGAACACTGAGATTTTAATTTGCTAGCAAATTCTATTTCATCCATTCTATTATTTACTTTAAAATCTTTTAACTTGTTGTTTGAATTTAAAGGGCCCGGACAAAAATAGTTTATTCCACATATAGTCGAAAATCCGCCAAAGAAGTGAGAGATAAATTGTTGGAGTTACATGTGAATTATTACGTTTTAGAGGAGGCGTGGTGTGTTGTGAGAACCAAGTGAGTATTAGTCTGTGATATATGATATGGTATATTTTTAGTCAGAAGGGTTTCAGTTTATTACAGTAGTCCTGGTTGTTTAAGAGTTTTTATCCTAAATAAAACTAGTTGCCATCAAGTCAACTCCAACTCATGGCAACCCCATGTGTGTCAGAGCAGAACTGTGTTCTGTAGGGTTTTCAATGGCTGATTTTTTGCTGCCCCTGGGTGTACTAGAACTTCCAACCTTTTGGTTAGCAGCCAAGGACGTTAATTGTTTGCAATAGCCAGGCACTACTTAGCCTAAATAAATTCCATGAAAATATTACCCCTGGTATTTTAGTTAAAATCATTTCATGTAGAGAAGTAAAATAATACTATTATTTAAATGGAATCTAATTTCAAAAAATTATAGTGTATTTTGGAGCTCTGATGGTTCAGTGGTTAAGAACTATGGTTGCTAACCGAAAGGTCAGCAGTTCAAATCCACCAGCTGCTCCTTGGAAACCCTGTGGGGTACTTCTACTCTATCCTATAGGGTCGCTGTGAGTTTGAATCAACTCAACAGCAGTGGGTTTGCTTTGGTTTTTTTATAGTGTATTTTAGTGTCCTGGTTTTCTATTTTAATTTACCATCTTAAACTTAACTATTTTTTTTTTACACATAGCAAAACATTCATTAAATTCAATCATTTCTACACACTTAATTCAATGACATTGATTACACTTCATGTTGCACAACCCTTATCCCTATCATTTTCCTAATCATTCTACCACCATTAATGTAAACTCCGTGCCCTACTAGCAAATACTCCCTCTTCCCCCTCCCTCCCACCTCTGGTAACCACTAATAAGCTTTGATTTCTATATATTTGCTTATCTCATATCAGTGAAGTCAACAGTATTTGTCCTTTTGTGACTGACTTATTTTGTTCTGCATAATGTTTTCAAGATTCATTCATATGATAACATGCATCAGAATTCATTTCTCTTAATAGTTGAGTAATGTTACATTGTATGTGCGTACTACCTTTTGTTTATCCGTTTATCTGTTGATGGATATTTGGGTTGTTTCCACCTTTGGCTGTTGTGAAAAGTGCTACAATGAACATTGGTTTCTGTTTGCATTCCCACTTGCGCTTCTTTTGGGTATATACTTAGGATTGGAATTGCTGGGTCATATCTCCACCTTTTGAGGACCTGCCAGACTGTTTTCCACATTGACTGTACCATTTTGCATTCCTGCCATCAATGGGTGAGGGTTCCAATTTTTCCACATTCTCTAACACCTCTTGTTTTCTGTTTTTAAAAAATTATTATTATTGCCATTCTAATGGGGGTGAGGTGGTATCGCGCTGTGGTTTTGATTTGCATTTCCCTAATGGCTGTTGACACTGAGCATCTTTTCATGTAGTTGTTGGCCATTTGAATATACTCTGGTGAACTGTCCAAGTTTTTTGCCCATTTTTTAATTGGGTTGTTTGTTGTTGATTAAACTTAACATTTTTTCATAATTTTTCAAATTTTGATGATGGTTTTTATTAGATGTCTGAAATACAGATCTGAGTTTATAGCAAAGTGAAATATTAGCATTCTGCTACTACAGTTGAAGTGTATTGGAATTATAAGAGTTATGAGGAAAGTTTCATATAACTCAAAAAGACATATAAGAAGAACATTTCTAATTAAAATTTTTGAAATTCCTGAACTTTACAGTTTCTAAAAATCATACAATTCTGTTTAATGGATCCCTTCAGGTCTTTGCTTAGACTCCTTGGCTTAAGGGCTCTTCTTAGTTGCATTAAGTTTAACATTAAGAACTTTCATTTTTCCTGTGGATAATTTGGAATTGGCTATAACAGATTTTAGAAAAAATAAGTTCCAAAATTTTAATATCTAATAAGTTCTTATCCACACTAGAAAAAATTGGCATCTTTCAAAAGAAAAAACAGGAACATCATAATTTTAATCTATATATGCACAAGCTCAAGTTGCAGCTAAAGAAAATCAAAGAAAGTCCACAAGAGTCAAAATATGACCTTGAATACATCCCACTTGAATTTAGAGACCATTTCAAGAATAGATTTGACACACTGGACACTAATGACTAAAATCCAGAAGAGTTGTGGGACAACATGAAGGACATCATATATGAAAAAAGTAAAAGGTCATTAAAAAGACAGGAAAGAAGGAAAAGCCCAAAATGGATGTCAGAAGAGACTCTAAAACTTGCTCTTAAGCACAGAGTAGCTAAAGCAAATGGAAGAAATGATGGCATAAAAGAACTGAACAGAAGATTTCAAAGAGTGGCTCAAGAAGGCAAGGTAAAGTGTTATGATGAAATGTTCAAAGACCTGGAGATAAAAACCAAAAGGGAAGAACACAATTGGCATTTCTCAGACCGAAAGAACTGAACCCACTGGGTGGATTCTCACCACCAACCTTTAGGGTTGTGGTCTAGTACTAACTGTGTGCCACTCAGGGACCTTGGATATCTTTATACAAAAGGGAAAAAAAAAGACACTTCAATTCATATCTCCCACTACATACAAAAGTTAACTCACAATGAGAAATAGACCTAACTGTAAAACCTAGAGATATAAAATTGCTAGAGGAAAATTGATATTACCTTGGGTTAGGCAAAAATTTCTTAGATACAACACCATACACATGATTCTTAAAGGAACAAACTGATAAATAAGACTTTATCAAAATTATAATACTCTGCTCTTTCATAGACACTGTGGGAAAATTAAAAGCTAAACCATAGCCTGGGAGAATATACTTGCAAAGCATATGTCTGATAATGCGAAAACAGCCCAGTTAAAAATGGGCAAAATATGTGAGAAGACAACAGCAACAACAACAAAACATTCAGATGGCAAATAAGCACGTGAAAAGATACTCGGCATCACTAGTGAGTTGTGGAATGTAAATTAAAACTGCAGTGAGATACCACTGCATACCTACTACCCATTGCCATCAAGGCGATACGGACTCATAGCAACCCTATCGGACAGAGAACTGCCCCATAGGATTTCCAAGGCTGTAATCTTTACGGAAGCAGACTGCCACGTCTTTCTCCCATGGAGCAGCTGGTGGGTTCAAACCACTGACCTTTCTGTTAGCAGCTGAGCACTTTAACCATTGCACCACCAGGGTTCCTTACACACCTACTACGATGTCTAAAATTAAAAATGACTAACCATACGAAGTGTTGCTGAGGCTTTGGAGGAACTGGAACTCTCCTGTACTGTTGGTGGGAATGTAATATGGTACAACCACTTTGAAAAAGTTTGGCAATTTCATAAAAAGTATAACATACCCTACTACACACAGTTACCTAAGATGAAAGAAAGCATACATCCATACCATACTTACACTGTACACAAATATTCATAACAGTTTATCTTTGTAATCGCCCCAAACTGGAAACAACCCAAACCCGTTGCCATCGAGTCAATTCTAACGCATAGTGACCCTTTAGGACAGAGTAGAACTGCCCTCATAGGCTTTCCAAGGAGCAGCTAGTGGATTCGAACTGCTTACCTTTTGGTTATCAGGCAAGCTCTTACCACTGTGCTACCAGGGCTCCACTGTTGGAATATACATTCAATAAAATATTACTCAGCAATAAAAAGAAATGAACTATTGATACACACAACATGGATGAATTGCAAAATAATTATGCTAAATGGAAGAAGCCTGTCAAAAAAAGGATGCATAAAATATAATTTCAGAAAATGCACAGCACACTAATCTGTAGCTACAGAAAGCAGATCAGTGGTTGCCTGGGGAGAGAGGGAGGTGGCAAGAAGCAAGAGGGTGGGATTACAAAAGGACATGAGAAAACTCTTGGGAGTAATGCATATGCCCACTATTTTGTTTGTGGTGATGGTTTCATGGGTGTATACATAAGTCAAAACTTAACAAATTGTACACTGTAAATATTTGCAAAATATTAAGCAATTTTTGAGCAATTATGCCTCAAATCTAAAAAAATCTAACAAAGGACTTTTATTCAGAATGTATAATAAACTCCCACACGTCAATAAGACGACAACACAATTAAAATTGATTAAATGTTTAAACAGACAGTACACCAAAAAAAAACCCGTTGCCATCGAGTCAGTTCTGATTCAGAGTGACCCTATAGGACAGAGTAGAACTGCCCCATAGGGTTTCCAGGGAGCGGCTGGTGGATTTGAACTGCTGACCTGTTGGTTGCAAAATAACTGCTGTGCCACCACTTACCATACAATACTCCTAGGTATTTCCCTAAAGGAAATTATGATGTTTGTCCACACAAAGCCTTGCCCATGAATGTTCATAGCAGCATTGTACATAATTGCCAAAAACTCAAAATATCTTAAATGTTCATCTACTTGTGAACAAATTGTGGTATCTCCATACAATGGAATACCATTCAGCAATAAAAACAAAAGAACTACTAAACTACAGTGGAAGTTGTAGGAATTATAACATGTAAGGTATGAATCTCAAAAACATGCTAAGGTTAAAAAAAAAACAAAAACAGAAACAAAAAACCAGCAAGTTGATTCCAACTCATAGCTACCCTGTAGGACAGAGTAGAGAACTGCCCCATAGGGTTTCCTTTATGAAAGCAGACTGCTACATCTTTCTCCCAAGGAGCAGTTGCCGAGTTTGATCTGCTGACCTTTCAGTTAGTAGCTGAGTACTTTAACTACTGTGCCACCAGGGCTCCTATGCTAAGGTAAAGAAGCCAGAAATAAAAACATACATAATGTATAATTCTAATTACATGAAATTCTAGAAATGGCAAAACTCTAGTGACAGAAAGGAGATCACTGGTTGCCTGGGGCCAGATTTGGGGATGGGGATTGGCTGCAAAAGGGCATGGGGAATTTAATGGGATGGTAGACGTGTTCTGTGTCACGATTGTAGCAGTGCTTACATAACTACACACATTTGCCCATACTTATCAAACTTTACCCAGGAAGCACGTGGCTTTTATTGTATGTAAATTATACTTCAATATAGCTGTTAAAAAATTAGAAGCCAATTTTGCCTAACTCCTTCCCTTTAATGACTCTCACGCAGGGTTGTTCTCTAGGGAGACATACTGTCTCATTCATGCCCACTCACAGAGCCACCCAAAAAAGAAAGGATTGAGAACAAAATTGGCATAAGAGCCTCCCTTTCCTGTCTTGGATGTATGTTTTCATCCATATCCAAGTCAATTTATTCATCAGGAATTACTTTAACTTTTATTTAATTTGTCTCTTTGCACTACTGGGAAAGTGGTTAAGAGCTCAACTGCTAACCAAAAGATAGGCAGTTTGAATCTACCAGGCGCTCCTTGGAAACCCTATGGAGCAGCTCTACTTAGTCCTATAGGGTCTCTATGAGTCGGAATCGACTTGACGGCAACGAGTTTGGTTTGGTTTGTTTTGCACTACTAGGTCTGATGTTTGGATGATGATGCCACTTAAAAAGTGAAATAAATATTTCATTTTGAAAGTGAATTTTTAAGTGTATTTCTGGATGTGCATTGAACCTTTATTATCAGGACATGTCTCATTATTCAGTTCAATGGGACATGAAAATGCAACGTACTTATTTTCATTTGTATTGTTTTTCTTTTTATTTTCATTTTATTGTTTCTAAATTTTGAATTCATATCTTTAGAAATACATGAAAATCTTCACTTTATGAATTATATCTTAAAATCTAGGAAATCCCTTATAATTTATACATTTCCTCTAGATGTGAATGCATTGTTAATATATATGTGTCTCTTTTTTTTAAGACCTGGTTGCAGTATGCTTGAAATTTGGGATGTGGAAGATCCTTCCAATGCAGCTAACCCTCCTCTATGTAGCATCTTGCTTAAGGATGGGAGGCCTTACTTCACCACAGTCTTTCAAAATAGTATGTACAGAGTACTGAAGGTTAACTGAGATTGAGACCACCCATTACACTGTGGTGCAAAGAAGTATGTTGAAAACAATCACTTTTTTGCTTATTTACAATAAAAATCACAAGCTTTAATAAGGGATGCCCAAAAAGAAGATAATAAAAATCAGTTAAAGTTTTTATGATTACTGCACGGTAAATTATTTCATTGTTTTCCATTGAATTTCAGCCTTATTAAGTTTGACATATAAATGATTAAATGATTTCATATGGCTTAAACAAATGTTCATCTTAAAGTTTTAAAGAAAATGTATGTAAATTTGGGGTTTAACATAATCAGAGAAGAAAATCTGGTTAAACTCATCAAATGAGGTTTTGCTTAAGATTCTAGATCTTGAACGAAGCAAAGGCATTTTCATCTTGATAGCCCTGTATCTTATTGCATGTCATCTTTCTTTCCAGCCACCATCTTTTGTAATAACATATTTTTAATTCCTCGTTTATTTTTGGTTTTGGATGAGGAAGGTGACATTTCAGAAATCCTCTTCATAAAACTTACCCAATAATAATGCTTTGAAAGTAGTAGTTATTTATAAGATATTGTTGCCAAATGCAAAGATAAACACTGTTTTCTGCTTGATAAATACTAAATATGCCACATTTGTAGTATTTTAATGTGTATATACTTTAAATCAGTCATCGCAGAGTTGTAATAATGCCCTTATATTCTTGTACTGAGATGGCAAATGACTTAATTCCATAAACTAATTCATTTATAATAGGTAGAAAATTGTATATGAAACAATTAAATTACTTTTCAACTTTTATACTTGTAAGGTATTTTAATACAGGATACATAACAACTAAGAAAGCATCCCACATTTTACTTATTTTACCATTTTCAAATAATTAGTTTTGGTGTTAAGTACGCAACATAGAAGGAAAAGAGATGTGTAATACCTGATGTTTATAAACATTAAAATAACACGTTTTGGATGATGTTTTCATAGGAAACATTTTTTTAAGTTGGTAGACTTCAACAAAAACAGCGAAGAGCTTATTAGTTAATAATATGTTCAATAGAAGTATATTAATATATGTACAGAAAAACCAATAAAATTATTTTCAGCTTTCATATTGTGAAATATTTTAATACAGGATACAAAACAGCTAAGAAAGCATGCCACATTTTATTTATTTTACCTTTTTCAAATAATTTGTTTTAGTGTAAGTATGGGGCAGAGAAGGAAAGAGATGTAACATCTAACATTCATAAAAATCTAACACGTTTTGAATAGTGTTTCATAGGAAGCAGTTTAAAGAAGCTGGTAGAAGTCAACAAAAAAGGGAAGAATTGTATTATTTAATAAAATTTTCCATGCAAATATAATGTATTTATGTGGATTTATGTTATTTTCATGTACTACGTATGTTAAATAATTTTTAAAAACCTTGAAGATCCTCTGTGTATTCTCTCTCTTTCCTCATCCTTTACCAAGCACACATTTTAGAATTGAAGTAGTTCTACTACGAAGGTAGAAATCATACAGTTGAGATTATGCTTCAGACTTTCTAAAATAGTTTATAATTTATTTTGTGCCATATTCAGTATGTCTTACTTAATATTAAGTGTTAAGTTTTAAAATCTCAAATGTCTCAGCTATTTAAATAAGAAGGATCCAGTGACCATAATTTCATGGTTGGACACTTATCTACTTTGTGAATTATGTTTATGCATGCCATAAATTGTAATTATAGATCTAATCCTGACCTTTTTATAGGGCATAGGAAGCAAAATTACTAAATTTCCAACAGTTTCTGGCCACATGTGAACCAGTAGAACTTTATACAAGTCCATCATTATCCATAGAACCTCACAGTGCTCTTATTCTTTAGAAAATGTACTTCTCTGTATGTATTCATATTCTTCGATAAATCCATTGGGTGTCCTCAAAAAAAAAGAATAAAAGTCCCTCTTTGGAAGTTCTTTTTAAACAGGAGAAGTATAAGGAAAATTTCAAAAAACAGGTAAGTATATAACCTCATGCACAAAAATCAAATTAAGATGGGCCAGGGACTTAAATGAGAAAGCCAAAATTTTAAAACTTTTAGAGGAAAATGCAAATTAAAACCACACTTTGATAACCTTTTACACCCACTAGATTGGTAGAGTGTACAGGCCTAACAGTAAGAATTGGGGAGGACAGGGAGCAAGAAGAACTCTCAAGAAATTAAAGCAGGAGTATAAATTGGTACAACCACCTGGAAAATAATGTGTCATTACCTGATCAATTTTCGGGCATGCATTCCCTGCAACCAAGAATTCCACCCTATAGAAATGCTTGTTCAAATATACCAGGGAGAACAATAAAAAGAATGTTCATGGAAGTATTATTTGTACCTGGGGGGAAAAAAAAAAGCTGAAACAACCCTAATGTCCACCAATTGACTGGATAAATTGAAAATTTTTCATACAGTGACCTATTCTTCAGCAGTGAAAATGATCTCTACTAGCATACATCAGCAGGAATGAATTTCAAATATAATGTTAAGGGGGAAAAAAGACTGAGTCATCGAAGGGTGTGTGTGTGTGTAGCTTGCTGTTGTTAGGTGCCATTGAGTGGCTTCCAAATCATAGTGCCCCTATGTACAACAGGATGAAACGCTGATCACTGCTATGTTTGAGCCCGTTGTTGCAGCCACTGTGTCAATCCATCTCGTTGAGGGTCTTCCTCTCTTTTGCTGACCCTCTGCTTTACCAAGTATGATATCCTTCTCCAGGGACTGGTGTCTCCTGATAACATGTCCGAAGTACATGGTGTCTCGCCATCCTCGCTTCTAAGGAGTATTTTGGCTGTACTTCTTCCAAAGAAAGGCTTTTAATACTACATCAGTGGTTCTTAAACCTCAGATTAAAGTACCTTCTATTGGTGCAGTTTATTACATAGTTTCACCAAATGGCAGATAATGTGACTGTTGCCTTTACTGAACAACACAAACTGGAGATCATAGAGATTATTTTATTTTTGCTTTGTTTTCTTATTTAATATTTTTCTTTGAAAGTAACCCACATTCATTAAGAACAAGTTGGAAAATCCAGGATAGTAGAGAAAGGGAAATATATTGCCTTTCAGGAATAGTAGAACTTCTTAAAAATTACCACATCATGGTTCATAGGACTTTGAAGGAAGACATTATTCATAGAAGTTGTGTTACAATAATTATTTGATTTCTTAAAAATAAGTCAAAGTGTGCAATATCATGTGGGTTTTTTCATGGCCTTAAGATAGCCTCTGTATGAGGAGAAGTCTATTTTTGCAACTCAACCCATTAGCATACTTGATGGCCTTTGTACATCAAACACCCATGTTCTGTTATATGTAGGAAATCAATACAAATTAATTGTTTTCATTTTTTAAAAAGGTCAAGATTTCTGTTACCCAGCTTTCAGTAGGACATTGATTAGAACTTCAAAGGAGTCTCACTGTTTCTCCTGAATTTTGTTAAATTATTTGTCATCTCTTCCTGTAGTTAGCTACAAATATTAGAAAACTACAAAGTGTACCTAATTAGTATTAGCATATGAACCATAAAGAGAATTTTTTCAAAAGGACAAAATTTCTACATGGGTTTCAATAATATATAATAGGAAACATTGTTTTTCTTTGAAATGAGATCTAATCACAGCTTCATCAGAGAGGACTAAGGAACACAAAACCAAATCAAACCTGCTGCCGTTGAGTCAATTCCGACTCATAACGACTCTACACGACAGAGTAGAACCGCCCCATAGGGTTTCCAAGGAGTAGCTGGTGGATTTGAACTGCCGACCTTTCGGTTAGCAGCCGTGCTCTTAACCACTGAACCAACAGGGCTGCAAGGAACACAAAGGGGATCTTCAACACCAACAGAAAGGGGATCTTAAACATGAACACTTTTTCCTTTAACTAGGGTGGTGTGGTGGCCACAGAGACGCACCCTTGGCTCTCCCTCCAAGAAAGAACTTGCTGTTCAGCTGCAAGGAGTTAGTTAACTGACAGCCTCCACCTGCCGCACTTTCAGACTCTGTCGTAGCATTGGAGCGGAGGTCTCACTCCCCCGGGCCATCCCCAGCCAATGCTGGACTTCCCTAACCGGCAATCTTTACTTTGGTGATTCTCATGGAGGAGCCCAGGCTTAGCTGCATCTCGTTTGCAGTTTGAAGTTCTCCAGGTTTGCTCCTCCTTTCATAGGTATCAGATCTGCTTCATGGTCTGCAGGCTTTCCCTGCCCAATCTGACTTCCTCCTCTATCTTTAACAGTCGCTGGGTGGTGCAAACAATTAATGCATTTGGCTGCTAACAGAAAGGTTGGAGGTTAGAGTCCACCCAGAGGCACCTCAGAAGAAAGGCCTGGTGATCTCCTGCTGAAAGATCATAGCCATTGAAAATCCTATGGAATGCAGTTCTACTGTGAAACACATGATGTGGGTCGTGGCAACTGGTTACTGGTTCACCTTCCAATAAATCTCTTGCCCTTCTAACTCCATCTCCAATCTGTTTCTGGAGTACTGAACTGAGCTAGGCAGATTGCCAGCCTGAATCACAAGCAGAGCTTGGGCAGGCTTTCATTTCCGTCTGCCAGGGGTATGGGAAGAGACTCTACTGCTCCTTGTGTATGTGGAGTTATAAATAGTAAAAAAAAAAAAAAAACCTGACTGACTACAGGAAACCCCAGTTGCACACCTTCACCCTAGTTTTCCAGGAATTGTCCTGACCTCTCAGAGAGGGTGTCAAGGAAATCGCTCTCTTTCTAGAACCTTATTGGGGCCCCCCGGGTAACTCCTTTGAGGCTGCTACGGCTCAGTAGCCATTGTCAAGAAAGAGGACTGCCTGCCTGTGAGATTCCTATCCTGTTCATAGTTCCAGACCCAAGTCAGATTCCAGAGTTCCTCACATGGAGAAAAGTCCCTTTGAGAATGGTAGAGCCTGGGCGTTCAAACTTGCAGCACAGTATTTAGTACCCTGCATTCGTCTATAAAGTATTAAGCACTGAGATTTGGTCATAAAATTTCTCTAGCTAAACCAGATTATTTTTGATGAACACTGGCTGTATTAGACTCTCTTTACAATATTATGAAAAGAAAAGCAATATTAATCTGAAATATAGTTTTGGTTTATTCCCCATACTTAATTAAATGATTTACTGTATTATAAAAAACTGGATTAATACCTTTTAAAATAGCTAGGGGGAAATTCTCACTGAAAAAGTTACCATGCAAATATTTTGTGTAGATGTAGTGCCATCTGCTGGCTATGAAATACAACTTTTGTCATGAAATAACTAACCAGTTGCTGTCCTGTTGATTCAGACTCATGGTGGGTGATCCCGTGTGCATCAGAGTAGAACTGTGCTCCATAGTGTTTTCAGTGACTGACTTTTTCAGAAGCAGATCACCAGGACTTTCCTCTGAGGCGCCTCTGGGTGACTTGAACTTCCAACTTTTTGGTCAGCAGCTGATCACGTTAACCATTTGCACTTTATAGGGACTCCATGAAATAACTACTCACCTACAAAAAGTGTTAAGGGGCTAGTTTGCATATATTCTAATAGGAAATGGGAGAAAAGAGACCTCGAGGGCATGCGCGGTTTTTCGGTTGTCATCATTTCAGTCACAGGACCGTTCCTGGCTGGTCTCTCCCTTGCCCACCACATCTGTACCATTTCTTCAATCTGTCTCCGTCCTTCAGTGCCTGAACAGGTTCTCCAGGCTTTGGTCCCTGCCTCCGTCTCCAGGATCACTGACACTCCCTAAATCACCCTTTTCCCCTTCCAGCACCCTTTCTCTTGCCTGTGCTCACCACATCCCCTAGCCTACTAAGGTCTCATTCACCTCTTCCCGTTTCCCTCTGTCTGCTCCACTCCTCTCATCCTTCACATCTCTGCTCAGAGCCCCTCCTCCTGGAAGCCTGTCCTGACCATGTCCTCTGTGGTCCCCTAATGCCACTCCACTTGTCACATTGTTGACAATTTTTAAAGTATCTGTTTATCCTTACCCGTTGCTGTGGAGTCGATTCCGACTCATAGCCACCCTATAGGACAGAGTAGAACTGCCCTATATGGTTTCCAAGGCTGTAATCTTTACGGAAGCAGACTGCCACATCTTTCTCCTGTGGAGCGGCTGGTGGGTTTGAACTGCCGACCTTTAGGTTACCAGCTGAGTGCTTGTCATGGTTTGAATTATGTCCCCCCAAAAATGTGTAAATCAGTTGGGCTAGGCCATGATTCCTGGTACTATGTGATTTTCCTATGTGTTGTAAATCCTGCCTCTATGATGTTAATGAGGGAGGATGGGTGGCAGTTGTGTTAGTAAGGCAGGACTGGATCTACAAGACTGGATTGTGTCCTGAGGCCCTCTCTTGAGAGATAAAAGTGAGCAGAGAGACGGGGGACCTCATACCATCAAGAAAGCGGTGCTGGGAGCAGAGCGTGTCCTTTGGACCGGGGTCCCTACGCAGAGAAGCTCCTAGTCCGGGAGAACACCGAAGAGAAGAAGGCCGACAGAGAAAAAGCCTTCCTCTGGAGCTGACGCCCTGAATTTGGACTTTTAGCCTACTTTGACTATGAGGAAATAAACTTCTCTTCGTTAAAACCATCCACTTGTGGTATTTCTGTTACGGCAGCACTAGATGACTAAGACAGTGCTTAACCACTGTGCCCCTGTGAGCTCCTTAAATACAGGATTTTTGTCTTATTTCTTTTTATTTTTCACCCAGCATAGTGTCTGGCACATAGTAATTGCTCACTAAATGTTGCATGAAGGAATAATGTTAAATATAGATATAAATTAGAAAAATATATTAAAATACAGACAAATTCTGTTTAGATAGAGTGGTTCGTGATCCCTATGGGTAAATTTTACTGTTTGCTGTCCATACAATATGGCTGAATTATCCCCAAAATGGTTCAAAACATTCATTAATTATTTTTTAAGTACTCAACACTGTATTGGGTACTTTAGGGGTCAGGTTCCAAATATTAGTATATAAATTAAGACTAGGCTTGAATAAGCACTCTACCACTTACTAGCTGGACACTTAACATTTCAAAGTTTCCTAATCTGCAAAATGGAGAATAGTAAAGGTATTCACTTCAAAATGATGTTTTGAGGAGAAAAGCTAGGTAATGCATGTAAAGCTTATAATATAAAGTAACAGTTCAAAAATAGTTACTCATTTGTTTGTGTTGTCGTGATTGCTAAAGTCCAGGAACCGACTGAGGATCCGGATAGCACAGTTGCTGACTGGGTGGAATTTCTATTCCCCAGTCAATAGTTTGTTTATTCTTTAGGGACACTGTCCCCTGTGGAGTCTATTATCAATATTTTACTATGCCATTTCGGGGGAGTTTTACTACTGTGTTGTTTCTCTAATGAGGGCTAATTTACATCTTTAATTTTAAAAAGCCATTATGTTGGAAACAGAAAATGCACGCAGCCTACACATAGAACTCTATAGTTTATACAGCACAATAGCTGGTTGCTACAGTGTAATGGTATCATACGGTTTTCCATTTTAAGATAATTTTGAATTTACTAGGGTGTACGCACCTCCAAGGAATAAAATAAGAAACCCAACCATCCTAGGCCTCCAGAGAGTCTTGGCTTCTGACTAACTTGTCACCGGTGAAAGCAAATTGAACAAGCTAAGTAACTGCTTCTTAATTGGAAATGAATCCAAATACCATCAAGGGAGCTGATGAGCTGGGGACAAATGTTACCTAATGACTGAGCCTTGTTGGGTTGAGGAGGGGGAGGGTGGCTGTTTCTATTTCGTTTCAGAGGGAGCTTGCAAAGGTTATCCTGTGTTCCCATTTTTTGTAGCAGATGATTTCACTTTGAGAGAGTCAGAAGCCAAAAAGGAAACACAGGCAAAGACTTACGGCTCGCTCATTTATAGATGGTTCTTTGCTGCTTCTCCTACCTACCTCTCTCCCTACCTGAAGGACGGTGAATCGAAGGGGTGGGGTGGTGAGACAGGGAGGATGTGGAGGGGAAAGGGAAGGAAGTGATGGTTGGGGTAGATGGCAGACAGTAGTTGTCTGGGCTGCCCCCTGTTGGAGCAGCTTGACAGAACCTCTTGTTTGTGTAATTGGGTAGAGCCATGATGTGAATGAACATTAACAGTAAGAAATGTGCATTATGAGTCAGGCTCTCAGCTCATCCTCCTAGATGGGGGTTTATCCCACTGCAACACCTTTTCTAAGGTCCCTAGGTGGCGCAGACGGTTCATGCTCCATTGCTATCCTAAAGGTTGGTGATTTGAACCCACCAGAAGTACCACTGAAGAAAAGGCCTAGTGATTTGCTTCTGTTAAGATTACAGCCAAGAAAACCCTATGGAGCACAGTTCTACCTGTAAGGCATGAGGGCACCATGAGTCGGAGTAGACTCCCTGGCAACTAACAGCAATGCCTTCTCTATACTCTGCTCCTTGTATTGCCCATGGCTTTTACTTACCATAGTAGGTGATCTTCTCTGGACATTACTTCACCATCACCAGCACCACCTCCACCACTCAAGAAAAAGCAAACTTTTAAACTTCCTAATATTTCAGTTAATGCCATTTTCTCATCTTAGGTGATTTATAATTATGTATTCACACACACACTCATATGTAATAAATAATCTTTGCTGAATACCTTCATGCCTTTAAATCTTCACACACACACACACACACATACGCACAACCCCCATACTCGTATTCAGTATGTCCACAGCCCTCCTGAACTAGAAGCAAGGTCATTATACAGTGTCAGAGACGAGGCCTCAGTGAGGAGACTTTTTTTCTTCTTCTTTAGAGCCACTCATCCAGGAAAATCAATATATCCACCATAGTGAAAGTGAGAAATTTAGGGTTTGGGTATAACCATTTTCTTAACTGTCTGAGGTGACATCAGAAATTAGAAGATCAATATGAGAGTGTGTCAAAAGCATAAAGTGACTTTTTGCAAAATCACCTGCTTTGATCTCCGGGTCAGTACAAGCAGGAATTAAGTTTCTGTTCCTATTTTAGGTCTCCACTATATTGACACAGACATTCATTCCAGGTTCTGCAACATTTTAGTGCCTGTTTCTCTTTATTAACCTTCGCTTTCCTTAGGGGTTCAAAACATGTCCTAATAGGGACTATGGCAAACTGCAGTCACCCTCATCTCAAGGCGGGCAGCTCTTCAGCTGTATTCTGTTGTTTGCTTTTCATTGTTGTTAGTTGCTATTGAGTTAATTCTGACTCATGGCAACCTCAAGTGTGCAGAGTAGAGCTGCTCCATGGGGTTTTCAAGGCTATGTCCTTTCAGGAGCAGATCACCAGGCCTGTCTTTCAAGGCACCTCTGGGTGTGTTTGAACTGCCAACCTTTCAACCTGCAGTCAAATGCTTAAACCCTTTGCACCACCCAGGGATCCTCATAACATGCCTTAATGGGAAAATGTCATGGATTGAATTATGTCCCCCCAAAATATCTGTCAACTTGGCTAGGACATGATTCCCAGTATTGTATGATTGTCTACCATTGTGTCATCTGATGCAATTTCCCTATGTGTTGTAAATCCTATCACTATGATGTAATGAGATGGATTAGTGGCAGTTATATTGATAAGATCTATAAGATTAGATAGTGACTGAAGCCAATCTCTTTTGAGATACAAAAGAGAGAAGTAAGCAGAGAGACATGGGGACCTCATACCACCAAGAAAGCAGTGCTGGGAGCAGAGCGCATCCTTTGGACCCGGGGTTCCTGCGTGGAGAAGCTGCTAGGCCAAGGGAAGATTGATGATACAGACTTTCCTCCAGAGCCAACAGAGACAGCCTTCCTCTGGAGCTGACACCTGGAATTTGGACTTGTAGCCTGCTAGACTGTGAGAGAATAAATTTCTCTTTGTTAAAGCCATCCACTTGTGGTATTTCTGTTAGAGCAGTACTAGATAATGAGGACAGAAAGCAATTTCTCTTTGCATGTGCAAGACCTAGCTCAATGCCTGACTTACTGTTCTTACTGTTTTTGCTGTCAAGTCAGCACCCGAATCATGGAGACCTCATTCACAATGGAATGAAACACTGCCAGGTCCTGTGCCTTCCCCACGGTTGGTTGCAGATCTGACCATTTTGATCTATCGGGTTTTCATTGGCTGATTTTCAGAAATAGATTGCCAGGTCTTTCTTCCTAGTATGTCTTAGTCTGGAAGCTCTGCTGAAACCTGTTCAGCGTCATAGCAACATGCAAGCCTCCACTGACAGATAGGTGGTGGCTTATTGCAGATACTTAGTAAACGTTTTCAGAAGGAATTTATTTTTACGAACAGATCACACATGCATGGTTTTCATGGAGAACCAGAACTAGATACATAAGGGAAATCAATGGGGTCTTGAAATTAAAAGCAAAAAGTAATGTAGCACATTACAATATTGTGTTGATGGAATCAGCTCTTTTACCACCAATATTTTCCTTTTCTGTTTGCAGTTACTTCTTCCTTGCCTGACCAACAGAATCTGTCTCTTACAGGCAACTCACTCTAGTTTAGATGAGGCATTTTGGCTCTGAAAAGCCCATGACCTGTGTATGACACATTGGTACTGACACTTTTATTTCAAGGGGAGTAGAACGGAGGAGCAGTTTAAAACGGAAAGAAAAAGTTGAATGGGCTGAAGCTTTTAGATTCAGGTAGGAAATATGTGGGCTATGGAGTTCTAGAGAAGTCTGTCTCCACTGGAAATTTTAGAAGTTAGATAAAATAATGAAAATATTCATGTGGAAAAGTGAAAGTTACTGGGTAGCAAACAGACTGTGTAGCAACATATGCAGCGTTTGAAACGAAGGAAAGTTTCCCTTGTACTTTTTTTGAAACTGTGTCCACCAGAAGCTTAAAAAAACCAGTTGCTGTCAAGCTGACTCCAACTCACGGCACCTGTGTGTGTCAGAGTAGAACATACTCCATAGGGTTTTCAATGGCTGATTTGGAAGTGGATAGCCAGGCCTTTCTTTTGAATTACCTCTGGGTGGACTCAAACCTCCAACCTTTCGGTTAGTAGCCAAGTGTGTTGTAATCATTTGCACCACACAGAGTCTCCCAGTAAGCTTAAGTGGAGGGTTTTTGAATAACACACTTAGACCCTGAATTCAATCCAGTTTAACCCAGAAGTACTTTGTAAGTCACTCTCGCATGGCTGATGACAGGGAGGAATAGTGGTAGAGGCAGAGCATAGTAACAAAGAAGAACTAGCCTAAAAACCATGCCAAACTTTTCTTGATCCTTTAGTCTCTCTCTATTAGCAGTGGACATGGTGGAAAAAGCATGGGTCTGGGGTCAAGTTGACTGGGTTTGAGCCATGGCTCTGCCACTCACTACTTGTGTGACCTTAGGCAATTGGCTTAATCTGTTTGAACATCAGTTTAGTCATCTGTAAAATGAGGATAATACTGACTATCCCACAAGGTGGCTCTGGAGATTAAATGCAATATGTATGTATCAGAGAGCCTGATTTAAAGTAGGTGCTGAATAAATAGCTTTATTTCTCCTGAGGGAATCATTACCACTTTCAATAATCTGAAAAATAGATGTGATGTTTTGAAGGTAAAAGAGTCAACTAGAGTTTACGAGGGAAGGCATGAAAATATTACAAAGTAATGTAATGACACAGCATTATATGGGAAGGAAAATTTTAATAACATTTTTAAATGCTATCATGACAGCAGAAAATTTGATAAATGCTGTCTGTTAATTAGGACAAATGAGTAGGAACTTTTGTTTTCAGTGGACTTAATAATTTTAATACCCACAGGCCAATCTACGGTGACTAGGTGTTTCCATCAGTAAAATGGAAATACGAATCACCAATCTTTTTTTTTAAATCAAAACGAGAAAAGTCAGCCACCTCCCTTTCCTCCATGCCTTTTGGCAGCCAGCTCCTGCTGATTCCTCCCATAATATTTCTTGAATTGTCCTTTCCTTTCTTACTCAGAGACACATCCCTCCTTCACTTCCTTTTCACCTTGTACAAGGACAGTGGCAGTGACTTCTTGCCTTGTACCTTTGTCTCCAGCTCTTCCTTCACACTAGCCTTCATCGCACCACAAATTACTCTCCTTAAGCAATGGTTTTCACACATTCAGGCCATTTTTTTACTCAGAACTTTCAACGGCTCCCCCTGTTCACAGGGACAACTTCTCAACTCGGCACTGAGGCCTTTCCACAGTCTTCCTCCTGGTCTCGCTCTCATCTCTTACCACTAAAAACTAATTCAGAATACTATTTGTCCTATCTTCTGAATACATCCATATTTGGCTCACAGTCTTCTCTCCCTGTTTTCTCCAACTTCTTCACTATCAAAAGCCTACCCACATTCCAAAGTCCAGCTCAAATCTTCCCACTTTGAAGCCTTTCTTGACCACCTACTGTGAACTGTCCCCTGAACGACTGGGACACTTCTTGTTCCACACAGTTGACCTTTTTTTACTGTACTTTAGATTAACTATATATGCATTCTCTTATCACTGGCATGAAATCTTAAAAGACCTAAGATCATAGCAGGTTCTTATATTGTCTATGCTTCTGCTCATTGGGGACACATTTTCACACAAAGGGAGATGACAGCACTATTGGCCAGAAGGTAGATCACTGAAATGAAACACAGAAGATACCTCTGGAGAACACTTAGCAATGCACATGATAGAATATATTTCTTTACAATTTAAAGTTTGATAATTTTGCAATAACTAAAAATGGGGCCCTGTTACAAAGAATGACATCCAGCTTAAACCTGCATGTGACGTGAATGACATGAGGTACATGGAAGGAAAGGAGATAAGCCGTCCAAACCTGAAAAGAGCCCATTCTGTCTTGTACTGGGGGGAAATGCGATTATAATACCTGTGTTGTTGGTGTTAGCTGCCATCGAGTCACCCTCGACTCATGGCAATCCCATGCAAAAGGAGATCAGACCGTTGTGTTCCATAGGGTTTTCATTGGCTGGTTTTTGAAAGTAGATCTCTAGGCCTTTCTTTCTAGTCGATTTCAGTCTGGAAGCTCCACTGAACCCTGTTCAGCAGCATAGCAACACAATAAGCTTCCACTGACAGACAGGTGGTGTTGGCACTTGAGTGTGTCTTAGGCTGGATTCTCTAGAGAAGCAAAACTAGTGAAGCATATATAGAAACATTTATCTCAAGGAAATGGCTCACATAGTTGCAGAGGCTGGCAAGTCCCAAGTCCATGCGTCAGGCATCAGGTTGGAGGCTTTTCCTGACTCGTGTAGCTGCAGGGGCTGATGAATCCAAGATCAGCAGGTAAGATGGCAGGCTGCTGGCTCAAGTCCCAAGAATGGGAGATCAGAAGTTGACAAGCCAAATGCAGGATCCAGAACAGAGCAAAAGCCAGTAAGCTTTGTCAGAAAGTCCACACGTGTCGGATACAGGCCACACAGCCAAGGAAACTCCCTTTCAGTTGGTTGGCCACTCATAGCAGATCTCATCATGGAGATGATTACATCATTACCCAACTGCCAAACTACACTATAACTGCCAAACCACCGAGAATCATGGTCCAGCCTAGTGGACACACAACTTTAACCGTTGCAAGGTGCATTGGCCAGAAATCAAACCTGGATCTCCCTCATGGAAGGTAAGAAATTTACCACTGAAAACCATCACTGTCCTCATAATGCCTAAAAACAGAAACCAAACAAACAAACCCGTTGCCGTCAAGTTGATTCTGACTCATAGCGACCCTGTAGGTCAGAGTAGAACTGCCCCCTAGGGTTTCCAAGGAGCAGCTGGTGGATTCAAACTGCTGACCTTTTGATTAGCGGCCAAGCTCTTAATCACTGGGCCACCAGGGCTCCATAATGCCTATAGTTGGTTGCAAGTAATTTTGCTCAAGTTATTGCTGTCATAAACTATATATACTTTTTTTTTATAATGTATGTCTAATCATTCTCAACTGTACCTTTATTAGCTTCACAAAGTTCTGAGTTAAAGAGCCTGTCTGTTGTCATAGATAGATGACTCTATCCTACTAACACAAGCATCGTTCCGGTGACCAGGTAAGGAGTTTTCCACTTGAGATTTATTGCAAGGTTCATCTCTATCTAAGGCTTCAGGTGGCAGGCAGTACTATTAAAGGCCTTTCCATCCCAGAGAGTAAATGTGAACTAACTCACAACCAAAGGCAGTAAGTACTTGCCAATGGTTACAACTACAAAATTATATATGGTGGGCTTAATATTGTGAATGTCTGTTCTAATACAAGAAGATCATCAGTTCAGTAGAGAGAAAAATAAAACCATCTATTTCTAGAGCGTCTAAACCATTCATCCCACTCTTTCCGTGGATGATGTACATAATCATCAACATCCAATAGTATACTGAATAATACAAGGTATTAGAACGTACCTTCGAGTAAAGTTGTCCTTATAATTCTAAATTGCACGATTTTGCTCTCTCATGTGAATAAAGTAGGCGCTCAGGAAGTAAAGGGACAGGTCAGGCAGAGGAAAAGCAATTTAGGTAGAACCAGCAATCCATAAATGACCACCAGCCTCAGGTGAAAGCATAGAATAAATCTGAATATGAGGAAAAAGGATGGACTCTTTTAGGCATGACCTCAGTGATGTGTGACAAAGAAAGGTGAGCTTGAAGAACATTGGAAACCAGGCCAACAGTCATAGAAAAAATGGACTGGCAGAAACTACTAAAAACAACAGTAATAGAAAACCATAATTTCTCAGCCTACCGTGTGCCTAGGCACTTTATATACATTATCTAACTTAATCTTTAGAAAAACTTAATAAAGTTGTACGGATGAAAAAACTGGGTCTTAGAGATGTCAAGTGCCTTTCCTAAAGTTCCCTAAATAGAAAGGGGCAAAGCTGGGATTTTGATTCACATCTGTCTGATACACTGAGATAATCAAACAAAACCAAACTGCCCAAGATGGAAGTCATTTATATAAGGCAAGAAAGAACTGGAAATATAGGGAGTTAGAGGCCTGGAAGCTGTAATTTTGTCTTTGAGAACAGGTGGTGGAGGAAATAAAGGAAAAGGAATAAGACATTTGCATTTCTGCAAAAGAAAAGACAGATTCCTGTAGTTAAAGAGCTGGCCTACCGAAGATCCTCTTAAGAATTGGCTCAAGAATTGCTGATCAAGCCAGACACCCAGCCGTTCTCATCCCAAACCGTCTTAGGCTTGGTGTAGGCAGGAGTGTCCAGGGCAGGGCTGAACCTCAGGGGTGAGGGACCAGTCTCCACTGATGCCTGGGATGGAGAAGGGAAAGGAAGCAGGCAAACAGGCCATGAAATAAACTTAGGTACTCCTGGCGTACAGCAAGATCCTGGACTCAGCTAGATGTTCTTTCTATTCCCACAAGAAGAAGCTAATTAGTGGGGAGATTCATTGAGTCCTGTAGCAAACTCCCCTATGGTGACCCCGCTTCCTCTTGAGGCAGTTCATGTTTCTGCTGCCCAGCCTACAGGGATTCCTTATGAGGTCTGCTCACACATGGGACACATGTTAAGCAGAAGTTTACAGTATAAGGCTTCAAAGCATTCCGTTTTCTTGTTTACAAGAGCTACTTTACTGGAATTTAAAATTCTCTGGAGGAGATCAAATTCCCACCGAGGGCACTTTTGTGGCAGTGTTCGGTTGTGTGTGTGAGACTTGGTGAAGATTCTCAGGGTTGTCGAGCTGATCCCGGCAAGATGATGAACGCCGTGTTCAGCCAGATGGAGTGGGTGCTCAATTTAGAATCTGTAGGTGAATGACTGACGTGACATCTTGCTGAAACCTCTCAGATGCATTTTGCAAAGTTCCCCAAGTATGTAACAGCCTTGGAAAATAACATGAAATTGCCTTGACTGCACCTATACATAGGCTGACTGTAAATGCTTCTTTTTTTTTTAAACTAAAGAGGATTTTTAGGGCCTTTGATCCACAATAGGATGGAAACGATGCTGCGAGGGAGTTCAGCAGCGTCAGTGGAGTGGGCCCAGCCTCACAGTTGGGTGTTCATGCAGTCAGAGGCCCAGAGGAAGCCAGAAAACCTACTCTGAAATGATGTTTTAATGCAAAAGTAAAAATGAGGGCTTTACAAATGCGTATTGGGCTGCCTGCTATGCAACTGAGGAAATTGGTATCAGAACTGCCACTAGGAGTCTAATTTGACTCAGATTCTCCACTGAAGTTCTTCATGGTAACTGATAACTTTACGTTGCCAAAAAGACATCTGACTTCCTTGTGCCTTAGCTTACCAGTCTCTGAAGTGGAGGAGGTTCGGTGTGACCACCCCGCCAGCTCAGCGAGGCTCACGTTTGCAAAGTGTTGATTCTCTCAGGGACAAAAGGGCTAATTACAGGATAGTTCTCAATGATGTGTGATGTATTATGATCAGACATGTTTAAACAGCATGTGTGTTACTGTTACATGAGAAACTATCTGTTCTGTAAGCCTTCACCTGAAGTACAATAAAATATTAAAAAAAAAAAAAAAAAAAGAATCTGACAGTCAATATTAATTTCATGACCGGAGGATATACAGTTGTCCACTAATATTTTCTGCTTCTCAGGTTCATTGGGAAGCTGCTTTCCCACCAACAGTACATGCTGCTGCAAGCCAGGGGCCTTTATGACTGTTTGAAACTGGAAAAACGGGCATGTGCTGCAAAGTACTGTTTCTACAGGGTGTTGTATGAGATGTGTGCATTTTTGGTAGGAAAAATGGAAGTTTTGAAAATCTTTTGGGGGGACACATATGTCCCAATGACTTGTACGGGACTCTGGGGGTGGAATTCGTGGGACAAGGTATGTCTTTCTGGACTCTAAGGGTAGGCTTGTGGAAGGGGGCAAGAAAAAAAAATCCATACTACCTACCAAAAATTCAACAATACTCAGTGATTCAGCATGCTTCCATTAATGAAAACATATGGTAGCAACAAAAAATTCAAAGAGAGTAATTGGGTGTTGAAAGGGTTAAGGCAAGGTCAGACAATTAAATATATATATATATATATATCATCATATTCCTTTTATGTGCCAGAAACAGTGCAAGGACCTAGGAGGCAGAGAAAAATCCCCCGCCCTCCAGGTACTTCAAGGGGGAAAGAGACATATAAGCCAGCTAGTACACGAAGTAGCAAGGTAGGTTTCCAGAGTGTGGACATAAAAATGGGACACTAGACTCTCGTAATTCTTGGGAGGTTGAAGCTACAAGTATCAAGCGAGTCCCATGTGGACTAACAAACAGTAAGTCCCAGAGAAAACAGAAGTCAGATTTCCACAGCTTCTCCAAAATTTTCACGTACCCAACGTTCTTAAAAGCCTGTTTCCTAAGAGGGAAGGATAGGGAGATGCAAATTATATACAGAATTCAATAATCATTAGCTGTTAAAATGTATTGCCACCACTCGTTTGTCAGTTTATAGTACCATGATGGTTTGTTTGTTGCTACGATGCTGGAAGATATGCCACCAGTATTTCAAATGCCAGCAGGGCCACCCATAGTGGACATGTTTTCTTAAAGACAGACTGGGAGGAAAGACCTGGTAAGCTAATCCAAAAATTAGCACATGAAGAGCTTATGGATCACAACATAATATAGCCCAATCCAGTGCTGGAAGATGAGACCCATAGGCTGGAAGGCAACAATGGACTCAAGCACGCCAGCGATCATGCGGGTTGGCACAGGACTGAACGTTTCATTCTGTTGTACATGGGGTCACCATAAGTCAAAGCTGACTCAACAGTAACTAACAGCAACAAAAAAATTTACTGAGCCTGCCATTGCTGGCCAAGATGAAGCAAGCCTCTGTCTCTGCACCTCTCTTTCTCACTCACTGATTGTAACTAAAAACAAATACAAAACCCAACTATGAAAGGACTTTGAAAAGTAAACAAAAAAAGGCAGGTTAGGGAAGAAAGTCACAACTTGAAGACAGACCAGTACAGGGGTGAGTATCCTGGATTATTTATCCTCTTTTATCTCAGTTTTGATGCAAAGATGGCCCCAGTTCTAGAACTGTGCAGCAGGCATAGACATCAACACTCTGAGGGAAACCCCCTCTCTCTGACCAGAGTGAGAAGGGAGGTCCTTGTGGGCTGGAAAGTGTGGGATACACCCCAATTTTTTCCCCTCATTTTTTTCTCCTACCTCTAACCCAAGGTCAGCCACAGTCCAGAGCTGCGTGCCAGCGGTGACAGTATGAACTTAAACACTGAGAAAAAAACCTATCTATCTCGTCAGAGGATTTGGCAAAAGAGGTCCCTGCAGCCCAAAGAATATGAGAGAAATCCTCATTATTGGTTTCGCTCTCTGTTATGGATTGAATTGTGTATCCCAAAAAGAATGTGGAAGTCCTAACCCCTGTACCTATAAATATGGCCCTGTTTGGAAATAAGGGTTTTCTTTTGTAATGTTAATGAGGTCATACCAGAGTAGGGTGGGTCCTAAACCTAATTACATCTCAGTTGTGTCTTATAAGAAGAACAGAACAGAAACAGACACACACAGGGGAAGACAGATGACATGTTAGGTGTGTTTACAAGCAAAGGAACCTAAAGATTGCCAGCAGACACCAGAAACTAGGAGAAAGACCCACAGAAGGCATAGACATGGCTGAGATGCTAATTTGGGTCTTTAGCCTCCAGAACAGGAGCCCTGGTGGTACAATGGTTAAGTGCACAGTTGCTAACTGAAAGGCTGGCAGTTCGAACCTACCCAGCAGTTTCTCAGGAGAAAGACTTGGCAATCTGCTCCTGTAAAGATTACAACTTAGAAACTCTATGAGGCAGTTCTGCTCTGTTGCACGCAGTCACTATGAGTTGGAATCAAGTCAATGGCACCTAACAACAACAACAAGCCTCCAGAACTGTGAGAAAAGAAATTCCTGCTCTTTACAGTCGCCCACTTGTGTGTGTGTGTGTGTGTGTGCACAGCAGCATTAGGAAACTAAGCCATCACTTTTCCCTTCAAGTAGCTACAGTCAGAGGTGTTCTTTTTTAGTTTCTTAGTGTGTGGGGGGTGGGAACTTGTTGCTGTCAAGACAATTCCAACTCATAGCAACCCTACAGGACACAGTAAAACTGCCCCATAGGGTTTCCAAGAAGTGACTGGTGGATTCAAACTGCCAATCTTTTGGTTAGCAGCCAAGCTCTTAACCACTGCACCATCTGGGCTTCTCTTAGAGTGGAAGCTTAGAATTTTGATTTGAGACCTTTTTTTTTTTTTAAATGAGCATTGAATAAATTATAAATTTCCCTCTAAGCACTGATTTGGCCTGCTCTCTATGAGTTGTTATAGCTGTATTTTCGTCTTTATTCATTTAAAATATTTTCTTATTTCTCTTTAAACTTCCTTTTTGACCAATGGGTTATTCAGAATTACATTGTTTAATTTCCAAACATTTGGGTATTTTCCAGATATTTTATTCCTTGTTTAGTTTGTTATGGTCAATATACTTTGCTTGATTTCCATTTTTTCAAATTTGTTAAGGTTTGTTTAATGGCTCGGAGATGTCTGTATGTACACTTAGACAAAATGTGCATTTTACTGTTTTGGGGTGAGTTGGCATGTGTTGACTGCTTTTTCCCTTGAAACCTGGTCACATTTTCCTGGTTGTTTGTATGTCAAGTAATTTTGAATTGGATTCTGGACAATTTGAGTATTATTTTATGAGACTCTGGGTTCTGTTAAAATTTTCTGGAGAAAATTTTCTATTTGGAGTTAAAAAGCTTCCAATAAAGGAAACACCAGCCCCACTGGCTTCTTCTCTCAAACATTTAAGGAAAAAATAATAACAATCCTACACAATCTCTTACAGAAAACAGAAAAGAAGGAAACATACCACAGCTTTTTTTATTTGATTAGAATTACCCTGACATTAAAACCAAACCAATGTCTCTCACCAACACAGATGCAAAAATTCTAAACAAAACTTTAACAAAGCCATTCCAGCAGTATTTGAGAAGAGTAATATACTGCAACGAAGTGGGCTTTATTTTGAGGATATAAGACTGGTTCACTATTTGAGAATCAATCAATGTAATTAATCATATTAATAGACTGAAGAAAAACACCACATGATCATCTCAACAGATACAAAACATTTAAAATTTCAGTATCATTCATAATGAAAACTCTTAGTAAACTAGGAAGACAAGGGAACTTCTTTAACTGATAAAAGGCATCTAGTTAAAAACTGTAGAGTTAATGTCATACTTAATGGAGAAAGACTGAATCGTTTTCCCTTAAGCTGGGAGATGAGGCAAGGATTTCTGCTCTCACTATTCTTATTCAACCCTGGACTGGAAGTCCTGCAATAAAGCAAGAAACAGAAGTAAAAGGAATACATGTTGGAGAGGAAAAAATGAAACTCTCTTTGTTTATATACAACATGATTGTCTCTGTAGAAACTCCCAGAAAAGCTCCTAGAACTAATAAGTAAATTTAATAATGTTGCATAAAAGATCAATACATAACTATCAATTTCATTCCTATACACTACCAATAAATGATTTAATATTGAAATTTTCAAAGCATACCATTTATATTAACACACAAAATACTTAGTTAAAGATGTAACAATATATGAGTAAGTTCCAGACGTTAAACACTACAAAACACTGGCCAAAAGCAAAAGATAAAAAGTAAAGAAGGCCTAAATAAATGGGGAGCTATACTGTGCTCATGGACTGGAAGACATTATAAGTAGTACGTTATCAATTGTCCTCAAATTTGTCTATAAAATTAACTCAATTATATTCAAAATCCCAGCAGGATTGTTTATATATATTGACAAGTTGATTCTAAAGTGTATATGAAAGGCAAAGGAACTACAATAGCCAAACCAATATTAAAAAAGAACAAGGGTAGAGAAGTGACACCACTTGGCTTCAAGACAATATAGAGTGACAGTAATCAGGTCAGTGTGATATAGCCAAAAGAATGGACATGTAAGTCAATAGAACAAAATAGAGTTCAGAGATAAACCCAGACAAATATGAAAATAAAAAATAATAAAAAACAAAACAAAACATTGCCTTCGAGTCAATTCTGACTCATACTGACCCTGTAGGACAGAGTAGAACTGCCCCACAGGGTTTCCAAGGAGCGGCTGGTGGATTCAAACTGCCTACCTTTCTGTTAGCAGCCGTAGCTCTAAATGTGGTCAATTAGTTTTTTAAGAAGGCAATTCAATGGAGAAAGGGTAGTATTGTCAAAAAAAAACTAATTCAGAATGAGTCACAGGCCAAAATACATAGTGTAAAACTAAAAAAATTTAGAAGAAAATCATTGTGGCATTGGGTTATGCAAAAAATTCTTACATATGGCTCCAAAAATCATAAAATAAAAATTGATAAATTAGACTTTACTAAAAATTAAAAATTTTCTCTGCAAAAGGCATTATAAAAAAAAAAAAAAAGCCACCAAATAACCAAACCAAACCTGTTGCCATCGAGTGGATTCCAACTCATAGAGACCCTATCAGAGTAGAACTGTCCCACAGGGTTTCCAAGGCTGTAAATATTTAGGGAAGCAGACTGCCACATCTTTCTCCCTGCTAGTGGCTAATGGGTTTGAACCATCAAACTTCACTTAGCAGCTGAACTCTTTAACCACTGCACCACCAGGGTTAGAAAAGCCACAGACTAGCAAAACATTATTTTAAAATCATATACCTGACAAAAGACTTGCATCCAAAATACATAAGGAACTCCAAAATACAACAGTAAGAAAACAACCCAATTTAAAAAAATAGGCAAATATTTGCACAGATACTTCACCCAAAAGATATACGTATGGCCAATTTCATATTTTTTCACCACATCAAAGATTCTGCTTCTAGGTATGGCTGGCATCTTTCTCTCTCCCAACCCCACAGCACCCTCCTACAGAATCAACGCCTCTTTTCAAATCTACAGTCCCTGATGGGACAGATGACCCAGTAAGCAAGGTAAGCATGGGCTTACTTGTATTTACTTACTAATCTGTAGTGAACAATTCCACCTGGGCTTCACCACATCTTTGATTAGCACACAATTGGTTCTGTTCATTTGTATCCACAGAGTCAAGAGGCCTTGGAAAGATAAGGTGAGAATACTGAAGATCAGTAATGCCCATTTATTGAGTAATTATTGTGGGTCAAGCACTATGCCTAGAATTCTGAATATATTATGTTATTTAGTCCTCACCATAACCCTGAAATCAGGACATTTAAGATACGAAAAAACTGAGGCCCAAAGTCCAAGTAAGGGTGGCAGCAGTGTAAGGGGAGAAGGGGACATGAACAGATCAAAGTGTTCACAGCGGAATCAGTCTAGACCAGATACAGGGCCAGAGGTAGAGGCAGAGTGATCCGACTCAGCACCAGAAGAAAGAGGAAAGGGAGACAACCATCTCTGTACTGAGCCCTGCTCCATCATGACTCAGCTGAGTGCCCCAGGACCCAGGAGGAAGGGAGGTCATTTAAGGTACTCTCCTTCCTGACCCAGGCATCTCCTTTTAAGGCGGCAGTGGGACTTAGCCATGGGGGAATGCTTGTGTAAACAGAATGGGAGTTTGGGGAAGATTGTAATTATAAGCTACACAGGAGGGGTCATGAACAAAAGCCTGAGGTATTACAGAGATGGGAAATATTTGATGGTGTAACTGGAAGTGTCAAGGTTTCCAGGACTTGATGCAAGGGGAAAGGAACTTTAAGCTCAGACTCAGTCTGGAAGTTTTTCTTCTCACCAAAAGACAGGATGCTGTGAACAGACCTTGCCCCAGCTGGGCGAGAGGTATGTGTTACCAGTACCTCACCTTGCTCTGACCTAACAGGGAACCAGCGGAGACTGTCATACAGAGTCACCTCATCTATCTGAGGCCAGTAGTCTCTGTGTGAGGGTTCCCAAACTGTGTGCCATGGGCACTGTTCATCAGAGATTAAAAAAAGAGAACCCACAGCTGGGAAATGCCAGGCTAAACAAAGTTAAATGAGCTTTTTGTTGTTTTATTTCGTTTTCATCCTAGGACTTCACAGAGCATGTAATAAGCTAAAATGAGTTGTGAATTACCCGGGGGGCAGCAGGGCAGGGGGATTCAGTCTTTTCTAAACTTAGTTGAAAAATGAAAATCTTTCCTTGGAAAACACTGACATCTTAGTGAATTGGTGATCTGTGAAACAAGATTTAGGAAAATATGCTGTATGTATCTCTGCCTGCCCCATGATTGCATATTGCCTAATTTGCTACAACTGTGTTTTTTAAACCATAAAACAAAATAAATAACAAAATAAGATTTACCAGCACACACACGCACGCACGCACGCACACGCACACGCACGCACGCATACACACACACGCACGCATACACACACACACTTCTCTTCGTACTCCTTCTACTCCACGGTATAGGAATGCCTTGATTGTAGGAAACCTAGAAAGAAATATAAATTTGACAATGATTCTTCTAATTGGTCTTTGATACCATAACAGACAAAGATAAGCTGGTTCTCATTTTTAATAAAAGTGTACTTCATAAAATGAATACTTGGTAAATGTTTGTTGAAAATACATTACGCATCTTCAGAAATTAAAAAGAATTGATTTTTTATAGAGCCGACTACCATTGCGTGCAGTCCTCCAGGGGGCGCCATTTGCACATTATTCTATGTAAATAACACTCCCCCACACCTTCCCCTGCAGCACAGCCCCAGGATGCTGGATGTACAACCACAACCCTGCAGCCCCGAGTTCATTACAACTAAAAAATGATTTTTCTTTATTGCATGCATTTTTTAATCAGGAGCCCTGGTGGTTCAGTGGTTAAGCCCTTGGCTGCTAACCAAAAGGTCAGTGGTAGGAACCCACTAGCCTCTCTGCTAGAGAAGGATGTGGCAGTCCACTTCTGTAAAGATTTACAGCCTCAGAAACGCTGTGGGGGCAGTTCTACTCTGTCCTGTAGGGTCCCTCTGAGTCGGAATTGACTAGATGACAACGGGTTTGGTTTTTGGTGTTATGCCTTTTTAAAAAAACTTTGGAGGAAGCAGAAGAATATTTAGAATTTACATTATATTGTTTACCTTAGGACAGAAGCTAGATTAAAAGATCAGCTGGCACCAAGAACACAACTCATTTTTTTTCTGTAGATCCCGCCAGGGGCTGGGCATAATCCATCAGAGCCAAGCAGCACTCTGCAGGCAGGTTGTATGGCACCCCACCCACCTTTGCAATACAACCTGCACTCCATTCCAAGCACAGCCAACCAACTTATCAGAGAAGGACTCGGGGAAAAGCCAAGGCTGGCTGCAGGCCTGGCACCTCTCAGTGCCAGGAGCCACCTGCACACAGCCTGGTGCAGAGCAAGAGCCAGCGTGCTGCAGAACCAGCTCCTTCTGGAAACCAGCAGCGGTGGGGCTCACCCACCCTGCCCGACCCCCGCAGGAAGGAGTTGCCGGGAGAATGATGGTGGAAGAAGGAGGTCCAGCCTGGCAGAGGACTTGGGCAGCACCTTATTCTTCTCGATTCCCCGGGACCTAACACATTTGCCTGATTGATACTGCATTGAATGGAATGAGCTGATTCTAGCCTCAGCTCCACTGGGAAATTCCTGAGTGATCTTGAACAGTTACTTCTCTTGGAGCCTACTGTGTAACAAACCACTCCAAACTTAGTAGCATAAACCAACAAAAAGCATCTATTATTGTCTTAATCATCTAGTGCTGCTATAACAGAAACACCTCAAGTGGATGGTCTTAACAAAAAGAAGTTTATTTCCTCACAGTCAAAGTAGGCTAAAAGTCCAAATTCAGGGTATCAGCTCCAGGGGTAGGCTTTCTCCCTCTCGGCCTTCTCAGCAGTGTTCCCCAGACTAGGAGCTTCTCGGCGCAGGGACCCCAGTCCAAAGGACGTGCTCTGCTCCAGGCACTGCTTTCTTGATGGTATGATGTACCCCCCTCCCACACGCACCTCTCTGATCACTTCTGTCTCCTATATCTCAAGAGATTGCCTCAGGACACAATCCAATCTTGCAGATTGAGTCCTGCCCTACCAACACAACTGCCACCCATCCTCCCTCATTAACATCATAGAGGCAGGATTTACAACATACAGGAAAATCACACAGACCAGGAATCATGGCCCAACCAAACTGACACGTTTTTTGGGGAACACAATCCAAACCATGACAATTATTATTATCTTTCACTGCTTTGGGGGTTGACGGGGCTCAGGTAGGTTGTTCTTGCTCAGGATACTCACTCATGCAGTTACAGTCAGACTGTGGCTGGGGTGGAGTTATCTCGAAGGCTTCTTCATTCACATGGCTGGTGCCTGGCCTGAAAGACCTAACCCATTGAGGGCTTGAGCACCTGGGGCTCCTTGGTCACCTATCCTTGTGAGGTTTTGACAAATGGACTCTCCAACAGAGCAGCTTCAGGATGTCTGGACATTTTATATGAAGGTCCAGGCTCTAAAGGTACATGTCCCAAGACTAGGCAGGTGGACATCAATTGCCTTTTGTGACCCAGCCTCACAAGTCACCACTGTCTCTTCCACCACGTTATCTTCATGGAGGCTGTCACAAAGTCCTTCCTGTGTTCCAGGGAAGGGGATGTAGATTCTTCTTCTTCATAGGGAGAATGTCAATGTATTTATGGATGTGTTCTGAAGTTTCCAGCTTCTCCATATGGTAAAAGGAGATAATAGTACCTCCTGGGATAGATTTTTTTTGGGGGGGGGGAGGAGAAAAGGTAAATGGGGCTATAGTTCAGCACCTCTCGACTACTGAAAGGTTGGCAGTTCGAACACACCCAAAGGTGACTTAGAAGACAGACCCAGTGATCTGCTTCCCAAAGGTCACAGCCTTAAAAACCTTATGGAGCAGTTCTACTCTTTACACATGTGGTCGCCATGGGTTGGAGTAGACTCAACAGCAACCAACAATAACAATATAGATGAACTCATAAGGTGCTGTCCAAACACAAGAGATGACCAATTAGACAGAGCTGCCCAGTGTCACGAATTCTCACATTTGACCACAATATAATACTTTAGAGGCTGAATAGCAGACAGTTTTCTCATTGGCATTCTTCTCTGCAATTTAAACAGTTCACCTGAGTTGTAAGAATATAATTTTCCCTGTAGGATCAATAATAAAGCTATTTTGAATGAAAAATAAATAAATCCTGTAAGCAATTTTAGTTTTTCCTGAATTCCTCAGGATCAAAATAAGCTTGCCCACCATTATTATGTGTCGCGTCATCCCCACTGCCAAGCTTAGCATCTTGCAAGTAGCTGCTGCACATGAATGTTTGTAGTGGAAAGAATTTAAGAAAGGAAAGAGTCTCCCTTTGCCTATTTACCATTAAGTACAATTGTCATTTTTACCCTATTTTGAATAAATGAGATAGGTAAAATTGCCTGAGGGCAAGAGGAAAAGTAGGTCCTGACCCTACTTCTATTGTTATAGTTATAACAATTACATTCATTAGTTAGAACTCTTGGTTGCAAACATTAAAAAACCATCGTGAGCCTGCTTAAATAGAAGAGAAATGCAGGCACCTCAGGCAGTGGAGTGCTGGAATCTGGCTGGACCTCAGGAAGGGTCTGGAATCAATAACTGGTGGGACAGTGGGATTCTCCAGGCTTCTCTGTCTCTCCTGCTTTCCACTTTTTTTGTAGACTGACTTTTTCTACTTCTCAGTTGACATGACAAGCAGAAGGTGACTGCACCATAATTGTCTGTTCTGAGTCTCTCATTCAGCAGGTATGCCTCTACTAAATTAGACCTTTGATATAGGTCCCAGTTCCTGGGACATACAATGTGATTGGCTCTACACGGGTCAATACCCACTCACCGGGGCTAAGGGTCAAGTAGTGTAACGCAACATGGCTGCAGACTCCTGGGAGTAGGTGGAGGAAGAGGGGGAATACGGGAGGAAAGGGCAGATGGGAAGGGACTAGGGGATTTCTTGTGAAGTGGAGAGACACTCTAGAAGGTTGCTGCTACAATTTATTTATTCACACATTTTCTTGCTTTAAGCATTAAAAAACCATTGCCTTCGTGTCAATTCCAACTCATAGTGACCCGACAGGACAGAGTAGAACTGCCACATGAGGTTTCCAAGGCCTCAGAGGTTTCCATCTTTATGGAAGCATACTGCCGCATCTTTCTCCTGCAGAGAGGCTGGTGAGTTCGAACCATCTGGCTTAATGGCAGGACTGGGTTTGATTCATCTTTATCTTCATATCAAGAACACTGCTCAACATGCACTCAATGCGTGTTGGACTCATGAATGAAAGTTCTTACGGTCGAATTTCTTAAACAAGCCCACAGAGAGCTCTGGCTGTGGGTGCAGGCTTTGAGAGTCTTGAGATACTCCGCACATTAAATGGGGCTGGCCCTTTTAGGTCCATCTTAATAGTTTGAAATATGACCAAAAGACACATGTCAATGTCCAAAAGCACAATTCTCCAATGTAATTTCTTCTCCTTCATTAAATGTCACAAAATAAATTTTAGGTGGGATTCTAATTGCTTATCATAAATGACAAAAAGAGTGCATAATAACAAAAGGAAGTCTGAGAACATAGGATTTGGGTATAGATACGCTTTCAACTTATAATCTGTATATTGCTCGTGTGGATTGAATACAAATGATGCTTGCCTTAGAGTCTGTGGACAGAAACACACTAGAGCTTTAAGAGCACCTATTCATTTGAAGGAAACCCTGGTGGCGCAGTGGTTAAGAGCTATGGCTGCTAACCAAAAGGTCGGCAGCTTGAATCCACCAGCTGCTCCCTGGAAACCCTATGGGACAGTTCTACTCTGTCCTACAGGGTCACTATGAGTCAGAATCAACTCTATGGCAACAGGTTTGGTTTTTTGTTTTTTTTTTTTTTTTCATTTGAAAGGAAAAAGAAAAAGGTTTAGGGATGAGTTGTTGGGAGAAGATTGAGGGCAAGAGGAAAACATTCAGCGAAGATCTAGCAATCAGAGCTAGCCTTTCTCAGGGGGAATCAAAAGAATAACCCTGTCTCATTTTAATCAAAAGATGATAGATTTTTTGAGCTGGAAGGAACTGTGGGAATCATATACTTCATCCACTCACAGTAGCTTAAGTGACATGACCAAAATCACGTAACTGAGCTGCAGGTTGCAGGGTCCAAAGTGCCCAAGTGAGAGCCCACGTGGGAGTATGCAGATGTCCTACTGGAATTACTCATTCCCTCCTCCTGGCCTGTCAGTGCTACCTTTGCCCTTTGAAAGGGGAAATTCTCAGCCAGGAGTGGTTTAATCTTTTGCAATAAATGCTATGGCTTCGGAGACTTGTGCCTTGCAGTCCTGGCAGGCCGTGGGATGCCCTGGGCTTATCTCTGCCAGCTCAACTGCTACACCGTAATGTGTTTGCTTTTCCTCTAGATGCTTTTCCTGCCCACTTTTCCAGGAAGGCTCTAAGCTGGGAGGCCTGACACATACTGTTGATGTCTAGTTTTATACGCCTTCCAGCTTTCTTTTCCAACCCAGTTACGTAAATATCTTTTCACTTTGGTCTGTTTTCCAGGCCGGTGGTTCCCAGCACTGGTGGTGTCACAGCACACGGGTGGTGCAATGGACTGTCAGCCGTGGTGCAAGTGGTTGTTGCTAATGACAGAGTCCCAATTTAATACATAAATTAAAGAGAATTGCAAGGCAATCCTGGTGACGTGCCATGCTCAGCTGCACCAAGCATTCTTTTTTCTGAAGGTCTGCAATTCCAGGATGGGCTCTTATGACCTTTCTATTCAAGGACACAATTTTCCACTATACTGGGGAACCACAACTCGTGGTGTCTTTTATGAATGCTCCACTTCACAAGCCAGTGTAGTGCCAGCAGTTAATCATAGTGACCCTGTCTGGGTTCATACCCCGGCTTCACCTCTAACTTGGGCAATCTTGGGCAAGTCACTTAGCCTGTACTTTCTCCCCTGCAAATTGGGGATCATGAAAGTATGTACCATATGGTGCCTTGATGATGAAATCAGTTAATGTATGTGAAAGACTTAGTGCCCAGAACTTGGTAAAAGCTCGTTCTTAGGAGTTACTATTATTTGTTATTGTGAGGCTTGTTTCCTTTTCTGAGGGTTTTCCTTGGTGATTTGTCAGTGATCTTGTCTTTGGGCGTAAAGAACAAATGCGTGATTACTGCACTGAATTGTGCCTGTACATAAATACACAGGCCACGTAAGTCTGGATTTCTTTTGTTTTCATAATACTTAAAATTCCATGGCCCTCTTCCTTGGCTAGCTCCTGCAATGTGTCTTGTGCTTGGGTAACTCCAGAAAAAATGGGATTTGGCACGAGCAGCTTTTCTCCAAAACATTTCATGGCTCTCTTCATTGGCTCCTCATATTTGCACCTTGATTCATTTCTCCTTCCCGACATCCATCATTTTCAGGCTCTTTCTGTTTCTGGCCAGTCCAGGGAGAGGCAATGAGGGGGATCCCCGCTCAACCGCCAGAGCTGTAGTTAAGCAGGTGCTGGGCAGAGGCGAGGAGCAATCATTTGGGAGGTTCATGCCTGGTATAGCACGTTAACGTTCCACGCTTATTTTCCAGCCAATACTGGTGACTAACTGTGCACCGCGGGTTAAATGAGCATTTACGGCCTGATCTAAGCGTTGGAGGGGCTAGAAATTAAAAAAAAACAAAAACAAAAAAACAACGCATTGCTGTCAAGTCGATTCCGACTCATAGCAACCCTATAGGACAGAGTAGAACTGCCCCATAGGGTTTCCAAGGAGCGCCTGGTGGACTCGAACTGCCAACCTTTTGGTTAGCAGCCGTAGGGACTCAAATAGAGACAAGTACAGGGACAAAGGTCGGTTTTAGATGTGCAAAACCTACTTCTGTGTTTTGGCCTGCAACCAGAGTGACATCCTGCATTCCTTTTTACTTCATCATTTTTTCCTCTTATCTTGTTATTTTTAGTTGCCGTTCAATCAGCTCCGACTCATGGAAACTTATGTATGACAAAATGAAACGTTGCCTGGTCCTGCGCCAACGATCTTCATGATTTTTGGTACGTTTCAATCCATTATTGTGGCTATCGTGTCAATTCATCTCATCAAGGGTTTCCCTCATTTTCACTGACCCTCTAATTTACCAAACAAGATGTCCTTTTCTAACAACTGGTCCTTCATGGTGACATGTCCAAAGTACGTGAGCTGAAGTCTCGCCATCCTCACTTCTAAGGAGCATTCTTGGTGTATTTTTTCTAAGACTGATTCTTTCGTTCTTCTGGCAGTCCACAGTGTACTCAATATTCTTGGCTGACACCACAATTCTAACAAATTTTACTTTATAGACCCTGTACAAAGAAAAATTAATATATGTTGAAAAAAATCTATCATATTATCAAGGAGTAAGAATAGAGGTCATTTCCTCTCTCCCTGAGGCTGTGGGACTCAGCCTTACCATGTGGCAGACTCACCTGGGGAGCTTCTTGAGGGCACAGGTACCCACTCTGATTTCTCTGGTCTGGGGTGAGGCCTAGGCATCAGCTTTCACTAAAGGCTCCTGGGCAATTTTAATGGTGCCAGAACTCAGGGTGAAACCTGGGAGTTGTTGGTACCCACTAAGCAGCTGCAGTCCCCCTCTCTCAGCTTCCAAGAGAAGGGACAGGTGACACCAAAGGCCCTTCCAGCTCTGAAATACTCTTAACTCCACAGAGTCCAAAAATACTGTATCTGTGTAACCTTTTAAAAAAGTTTTTATAAATAGTATGTGGCCTATTGTTACCTACCTCGTTTTCTTGGCAGTATTTTCAAGATCTGTTTCCAAGATCCATCTTTAACTACTAAAGAAGAATTATTATGGACATTCAACAGCTGTTCCTCCAAAATATGACTCCAAATAGAAAGATGAAGGGTAAACTTTGTGAAGAAGTACTTCTATTGCTTTTTCTATTATTTCTACAACAAAATTGTTAGCTTCTCCTGAATACGTCCTTCACAAATGCACAGATTATTAAATATTTAATAGAAGAACTTGAGAAAATACTCATTTGTCTTAAAAAATGCAAAACAGAAGCAAAAGAATGAATGCTAACTTACTGGAGAGCGTGGCCTCCAAACACCTGAGCTGATTCCTTTGGAATAAATGAACCTTAAGCCATCATCGAGGACAGCATTCCTCAAGACGTTGTCAGGAACCACCTGCACCAGAGTCCCCTGGCTAGAAATGCAGATTCGAGGCCCTACTCCAAACCCCTTCATCAGAATCTCCGGGGCAGGAGCTGATAATCTACATTTTGAGTAAGTTTTCCAGGCATATTGTTGGACTTTATTTCTTAAACAAATAACATCATCTTGAACATAAAATAGTAGCCAGAATCCCAGTAAATAAATTAGGCAAAAGTAAAGCTTCTCCTCTGTTGAGGAGAAGCAGCGATGAGAAGGTTTGGGGTTCAGGAGGTGGCCAGTCCTGGGGTTTCAGAGAAGCTTCCCTGAGGCAACCATGCTCAACTGCACGAAAGACTCCCAACCTCAGTTCCACCTTATCTCCAAGCTTTCCGACTCAGATGAGTTTCTGGTCTTGGAGCTTGCACCCTGCTTACTCTATCCTCCCCCCTCTCTGTTCCCCGGCTGGCCTTGTTAAGGTCCTTGGTCCTCCTCTTGCCTCATCCTACTGTTTTCCTTTCAACAATCTGCTTACTCAAAAGCTCCTCAAGTGCACACGTTTGTCAAAAATAGTCATAGAAGAAGAGAAATTTGGAACACCTAGGGTTGCATTAAAGAAAACTAATTTTTTAAATATTTGTGTTTAACTCACTGACTTGTAGAACTTTGACTTCTCAATGTTTGCATTTCATCACATATCCATTTTGGCCAGAGGGGCTACAAGGGAGCCCTTAGCCTGGCTCTGGTCATCCAGGGCTGCTACCAAGGGCTGGACCTTGTACTATGTGGTTCTCTATGTTACGTCAAGTAATTCACATAGATTCTCCATGCAGGTGTAATTCCTGGGAAGAAAATAATACTGCAGATGAGAGCTGTAAAGCCAGTAATAAAGAAGTTGAGTTCCTCATAGATAATTTTTTAAAGTCCTTTCGTGTTTATGTCATCTTGGGAGACAAGGAAAGAACAACAAACACCAAGTCTGTTGGTGAATTGCAAGTGCTATGACAAGATGTGAAGGAAACAAGTTGGCCAGTGCCAACTTGCCCACAAACTGTTTGAGATCCAAGCATGACTAAAATGATTGCACAAAGCAAGATACAGCATTTGGGCCAATGGTTGGGTGGGATTACTGTGGCATCTGTTTGGTGGGACAATTCAGAGTCCAACTGAACTCCATGACTTTCCCCTTTTGAACAAGCGAGTATTGAGAAGGGCTCAATGTCAAGGAAAGCACTGGCCCAAACCATCATTAATATCATTACACCCATCCCCAGTCACCCCCAAAACATGGGTGGAAGTCCATGGAATGTGCAGTCATAGGACCAAGGATGGAATTTTGGGCTGTGTACTCAGTCAACGCTGCCTCTTCCTCCTTTCCCTGCTGTACCCAATAAACAAGATACTTCTGAAAATTTAAGAGCCTCATTTTTGTATGCCCTTTTGAGGCAGGTCATAAAGAATTGGAACAAGCTCTTTCCTTTTGTCCCACAATCCTCTCATTAACTCACAGTGAAAAAAAGAGAGGCTAATTTTTGAACTGTAGGGGTGTCATGGATTGAATTGTGTCCCCTGAAACTATCTGTCAACTTGGCTAGGTCATGATTCCCAGTATTATATGATTGTCTACCATTTTGTAATCTGCTGTGATTTCCCCTATGTGGTGTATATTCTATCACTGTGATGTAATAAGATGGATTAGTGGCAGTTATATTGACGAGGTCTACAAGATTAGATAGTGTCTTAAGCCAGTCTCTTCTGACATATAAAAGAGAGAAGCAAACAAAGAGACTTGGGAACCTCATATCACCAAGAAAGCAGTGCTGGGAGCAGAGTGCATCCTTTGCACCTGAGGTTCCTGTGCTGAGATGCTCCCAGACCAAGGGAAGACTGATAACAAGGACTTTCCTCCAGAGCTGACAGAGAAAGCCTTCCCCTGGAGCTGACACCGTGAATTTGGACTTGTAGCCTACTTGACTGTGCGAGAATAAATTTCTGTTTGTTAAAGCCATCCACGTGTGGTATTTCTGTTATAGCAGCACTAGATGACCAAGACAAGGGGGCACCAACATTTAGTTAAAAAGAGGTGTCTTTAGGGGATACTGGGAAAGTGCAACCAAAGAGATGTCTGAAAAACCAAGAGTGTGTGGGTCACAGAAACCAAAGGAAGGGAGTGATCAGGTGACAAGTAAGATAAAGACTGGTGTGCTCTATGAACCTAGCAACATGGAGGTCATTAGTGACCTTGGCAAGAGGATTCTGTGGAGAGTTAGGAGCAAATGCCAGACTTTAGTGAGCTTGACAGTGACTGGGAAATAAGGAAGCAGAGACAGTAGGCACAACAAACTCTACCAAGAGTTCTGTGCATGGAGGGGACAAATGGAGTGGTTGCCTTGTGGAGATGTTGGTTTGGGGGAGCGTTTCAATTAAGATATTAGTCACCTGGGCAACCTGAAGGCTGTTGGGAGGTAGCCAAAAGAGTAGACGAGAAGACCAACGGCGATAGTGGGTGAAGTGAGGAACCACAGTGATAGGATGGGGAAGGCCAACTCCTGGAGGAGAATTTAACTTCCTCATGATGGGAGGAAGAAGGATCTTGGGCAAGTTTATGGGTGTGCTTCAGAATAATGTGTACCTCCAGTCTAATGATGTCCAGTTTCTCTGTGGAGTAGAAGGAAAGGCTCTCTTTTGGGAGCATGGGAGGTGGTGATAAGGTGGCAGGTTTGAGAGATTAGTACACATTTGCTGTACCTACTCTGGAGAATGGTAAAATGGACCAGGAGAATGTATAAGCATATAAGTGTTTCTGGGCAGCATTGGGGGTCCAGTTACTGATGGAAACTAAGAATCCACAGGGGTCCTGTCTTCCAAGTTGTGGGACTTACTTCTCAGTAGCATGGGTATAGATCTGAAGTAGGAAAGGGGGATTTTTCCAGGCGGGTGAGCCGGGATGACCATGCAGGGATGGAAGCTGGGGATCCTGGCAGAAAAGAGTTTGCAGTGATGGGTCCTGGCACCTGAGTGAGAATTGGAGGGAACCGGGGGCCCAAGAGTGCCTGGAGGTGGAGTAATGAAGAGACCTGGAGGCATTGGAGGTTAGAAGTGGAGAGTGGGATTTTTGAGTTTTAAAATGCAGAGGCCAAGTCAGGTTGGGGTAATGAGAGGTACAGAGTGAGACCATAAGAGTAGACAGCTAACATGGAATAGGGATGTAGATCCCAGAGATGAAGATGTCAAGGCAATGAGAGGCTCAGTATTGGAAAGATACTGAAATTGTTTCTAATATTGGTAGGAACTGGTGAGACTGGGGGCCAGAGTTAGAGTAAACGGGAGATGGCGGGGGGTGGGGGTTGCTGAGCAGTCCACACAGGAGAAAGAGTAGAGATGACAAGGAGCTCAGAGAAATTTTCCAGCCGGCAGAAAGGAGCTCTGGGGAAGCAAGGTGGGGGGTGGGGTAGAAAGGAAGCTGCTGGTAATGGGGAGGGGTCCAGGCCTTGCTTCCTCTGCTCCTCACCTTCCAGTGGGGTG
>NW_004444073.1:3152910-3157096 GCF_000243295.1 Trichechus manatus latirostris
GGGGGGTGGGGGTGGGGTGGGGGTGGGAAGGGGGCCTGTGGAGAAATGAACCTGCCCCAAAAGAACAGTCTTCTGGAAAGAGCTAAGGAGTGCAGGCCACAGAAAAGAGCTGAGTGGATCAGAGATGTATCAAGGATCTGTGGCTCTGGGGAGCACAGGGTAAAAGTTAGGTAGAGGGAACAGGTTGGGCTGAGAAGAAATATTGTGTAATACACCCAGGAGCTTACCCTGAATAATGGGGACAGGACACTGACCATGTGGTAGCTAAGTGAATCATTCACCAACCTTCTTCCAGGTCTGGGGGGCATATTACAGGGATGCTCAGGCCTCTAGCAAGGAGTCAGCAGAGGCCCATTGGATGCAAGCAAGCTGTGGCCCAGGCAAGAGACTGGGGATGGAATTCATCGGCTCCCAGCATTCCTCAGGCTACCTGGGGTATGATGGGGAGCTCGGCACCCTTCGAGGAGGAGTCCACTCAGGTCTAGATTGATCTGGGGGGCTCTGAAAGCCATGATCCAGGCCGGGCACCCCGGGTATTTCATGCTTCACTCATTAGTTCATTCATTTATTCTCTTATGTACATTCATTTACCCCTCAAACTTACATTATTTCTTCTTTTTCATTTCAAAAAGGACTTAAGATGTTCATGTGAGCACATACTGTGTATCAGGCACTGTCTAGGGGTTTCAGAAATAGGTTGCCTGGCTCCCTGTCTATGCTGTCTTTTCCATGTTCCCTTCTATTCAGACAAAACTCCATCTTCTGACAATGCCTAAATCAAGTTTCACCTCTTTCTGAAAACTCTGCAATCATAGCTATTGTCTCTTCTCTTTGGAAGTTTCCATATGCATGCTCTGAATCACATATTTTGCTACATAACTCTATTTTATTCTATCTGACTCTGACTCTCCAGCTAACCTGAAAGCCCTTTGGGGATGGGGACTTAGTATATGAATTTTTAATGTCTGTAATATCTACGGAGGTACTGAGGACATAGTAAGCCCTCAATAACACGCACTGCATTTTTAAGAGATAGGCCTCTGTGCAACAGAGTGGTTCTTGGGAACACTCGTTGGAGCATGAACAGTTTAAATTACAAGATCAGCTACAAGAAAGACAGAAAATAAAATTTGAAAAGCAATAAAGGAGCAATTTACATTTGTTCTCACTAGAGACTATGGGAATACATTACAACACGGTGACAAGTTAATGTTGGAGCTTTGCTGAAAGTTGAATGCTACATAGATATACTCTATTGGGCTCAGTTTAGGTTTCTGGGAAGTAACCTGGGATTATGCAGGGTCCTCTCTTGGAGTCCTTGGGTGGTGTAAATGATTAACATGCTCAGCTGTTAACCAAATGGTTAGAGGTTGGAGTCTACCCAGAGGTACCTCAGAAGAAAGGCCTGGTGATCTACTTCCAAAAAATCAGTCATTGAAAACTCTATGGAGCACAGTTCTACTCTAAAAAAATGAGAAATAAATGCCATGATCAAGGTTCTTCTTCAGCTGTTCACTCTACGGGTAGGAGAGCAAGCGGGAATAATTCAGAAGTTCCAAAATGGGGCCTTTAACATAACAATGTAGAGAAACAAGAAAACCCAGTTTCCAGCACAGTCTTCTCTTGACCAGATTTAGCTTTTCATTGCCTTTCTAATGATATTTCCCTGGTCTCTAAACTTTAATATTGTTGAGCTTTATTCTTCTGCATTTCCTTGTCTTCCTCTAAGTAATTCTTTATAGAACGCTCGTTTCCTTCTTTTAATCTCTTTCCATTTCCAAAGTTAAAAAAAAATTTTTTTTTTTAAATGAAAGCCTTTTATTTCAATGCTCAAAGCATAGCTTTCAGGGAGAAAAGGATTGGGTTTGTGCCCCACAGACCAGACCAAGAATTTTTCATGAATAGCTACTTCTTTGGGTCCCTGTGTGTGTGATAATATGCTTTTGCCCAGTATTTCTGCAGTGTCTCGTAAGGAATTACTTTCCTGGTGCATCTGGAACTCCTGAAAGAAAAGCACATTAAAGATGATGAGCGATTATAATACTTAATCTAAATTCATTATAACCCTCAATTAATTCATAGGATCATCCATGCACAACACATTTTTTAAAATGCAGCTTTCAGTTTGTCAAACTTTTTTTTTGACATCCACCACTATGTGTCAGGCACTGGCCTAATGATACAGAGATGAATAAACTATATCCCCTGCTCTTGTGGATCTCACAGATAGGATAAATTAAAATCTGGCATGTAACCTTCCACACTATACTAGTTCTTCTCCACCACCTTCCCTGTGTGAAATACCCTCCTTTTTCAGGGGGAACATGAGGAGTTGCCTACTATTTTATCCAGGCTTAATAACCCACCAAATGGGCATTATTTGTAAAGCACACATGGAAAGCAGGAACCAGTCAGGGGGGTCAACTACTGAGAACAAATGTTTGATAGCTGAGAAGCTTGATGCTCAAGGAGTGTAGGATTGGTCCCAAGACCTCCCTGCTGTCTTTGCTTTCCTGCCCTCTACTCCACGGCATCCTCCCCCTGCTCACACCCCATCTTGGGTTGTCAGCTTTCCTGAGCAGCTGGTGGGTGAGTTCAAACCACCAGCCTTTTGGTTAGCATCTGAGCACTCAACCACTGGGCCACCCGGGCTCCTTCATATGCACTACAGGTAGAGTGTTATGAATGCTCATTTGATTATGTTATTTCCTGCATGTATTCACTTAATCACTCATTTATTCATTCAACAAGTATCTTCTCTCCTAAGATGGTACCAAGTTGAAAGGAGGTGGTTCCTGAATCCAGGGCCTTCCACGTAGAGGAGACAGACAAGCAATCCAATAGTTCAGTGTAGAATTTCTTATATTCCATGTGTCTTTTCGCATCATTTCTCTCTCAAAAACAAACAAACAAAATCAGTCAACAAATTATTTGTATTACCTTTAATAGACATTGAATTAGGTCTTTTGTAATGTGATAGGTAATAATTTCCACACTAAACCCAGAGGATAACATTGGATCCATCTGACACATCATTTCAGCATCAAGGCATTCTGCAATCTCACTTTCAATCATTATTAAAAAAACAGTGTCTTAAAATAGTTGTTCCCTGCTCCAATAAAGACAACATCTGAAAATCCAAATTCACAAAATATACAAATTATGAGGGATTACTAATTAGCACGGCAATTTTTTTTCCTCTTTTACAAAAGAATCCCTTAAAAAAAAAGCCTAACAATGAATGAATGCGGATATTAGTAAACAAAATACTGGGCAGAGAAACTTAAAGGGTGAGGACGCTGGAATTACAGCGGAGATAATCAGAACAACTTAGCTTAATTTACAAAATTGGGATTTAAAAGACAACTTTTCGGAACAAGCCCACAGGACACAGCAAGGAAGAGCACCCAGGGTTTCGTGCAAAGAATGCAGGGAGACTAGAGGGAGACCCGGGATCTGTTTTTCTTAACCTTCCTGGGCTTCATTCATCCATGCATCCCGCTACCATGTGAAAGAAAACACGTTTTCGATTATAATCTTGTATTTTATCAGCAAATGATGTTTTTCTGCTTTCTTTCTATTAAGCGACAAGGTTACACAATGTGGAACTAGCAGAAAGATTACACTTTGTGATAATCTTTCCCTCTCAGGCTGTTTAATTTTATAACTTTCAGCCTGGGTTTCTATCCTGGTTTTCAGTTTACAGTTTTAACGGCTTAGGCACACACTTACGCCTCGACCTTTATCAGCTCTACATTTGAGCTACTTTGCTGCCATTTTAAATCGAGTTGTACCCATGCTTCACATCTGCGGACCAGGGAACTGCCCTCGGCTGCGTTCTGAGAGGCCATACATCGTGGAGTAAATGTGAGACCGTGGCTTTATTTTTATCTACACGCTAGCAGCTCCCGAGCAAGGACGCCCAGAGTGCAGGCACAGCGCCCCTCCGCGAAGGTCCCAGTAGCTCCTCCGGGTCCCGCGGCCCCAGCTCTCGCCCTCGGCGCCCCCACGACGCGCCCCCTGAGCCCCACGCGGAGCCTGACTCGGGTCTGAAACTTTGAAAAGCGCCCCCACCCTCGAGGGGGCTCTTCCTTGTTCCGGGCCACTTCTAGAAGGGAAAGGGCAGCCGATTCCGGAAGGCTGTTTGCTTGCTTTCTGTTCCCGGCCGACTGACGCGCCGCCGCTG
>NW_004444073.1:3157776-3171836 GCF_000243295.1 Trichechus manatus latirostris
GGCCTGCGGCGCGCGGGGCGCGGCCGGACCTGGACCACGCTCCTGCTAGGTGAGCAGCCCCGGGCGCGCTGGCGCCTCCCCGCCGGGACGCGGAACTTTGAGGCGCGGACCCCCTTCCCTCCCCTCCCACTTCGCCGCCGCGGAGCACTACCAGCCTCTCCCCGCCAGTTTGCAGCCCTCTCTTACTTTTCTTCCTGGGACATTCCTACTTCCTCCCTCCCTCCCTCCTCCTCTCCCTGGCTCAACGTTCTTCGCACCCTTCTCATCCGCTCTCTCTGCTTTAAGAAAAATGGCCCCGAGATCAACAGCTACCCGGCCTGGCTGCGAACTGGCAGGTCTGAGCTAACTAGACTTGGGCGCCGCTGATGCGGACCTACTGCCTTCCCGTTATCTCGGTCCCTGACCAGGACGATGGCTTGCTTTGGGTTGGAAACGATTCACTTGAACTCAAAGAAAAAGCACGTTTCCTGTCCTAGAAAGTTGCTAAACTTATAAATTTAAGCGTGTTTTTTTTTTATTCCTTCTTGACTGCAAATACCGTCTTGTGGCACTTTGTGATTCCCCACGGCACGTCACTTTCTACATTGTGTTGTGTTTTGTGCACCGAGAGCCCTAATCCTCCCTGCTGGCCTGGAAACATTTGGTGAGGAGGGCACCGTACCCCTCCCCTCCCTGTGTCGTGCACAGAATGGTTGGTATGTAGCGATGTGATGAAAAAAAAGTTGAAAACAGTCACACGTTGTGGACCTTTGCTTCCTTATATACATTCTGATAAGGCAAGCTATAGCAATTTGGATAATAGGCCTGATTTTTCTAAGTCGGCCAGTAAAATAATACAACATTGCTTTTTCTATATAGTGCCATTAATGGGCTTTGGCTACTGAATTATTTAATTAATGGTGGTTTATCCCAAGGTATCTTTTCAAATCCCTTAGTGACCCAAAGCCTCCTTAGCCAAGAGTTAGGGGTCAGTACAGGCAGAGGAACATAGTAAATCGGCTTCCCCTGGGATCACAGCCACCACTTGAAGCCAGTCAGTCTCAAGAGGCCAGCGTCATCACTGTGTGCTTTAATGGGCTCGGTAAGGTTCATATTGGGGTATGTATATATATATTTATGTGGATTCAAGCCTGCAAAAAAGTCTGCATTTTCGGTACGTTCTCCCTTTTTTCAGTAGCGAGCTTGAAAAACATGGCCAGGGTGCAGGTTAGATAAGTTCACCTTGGGGAGGCAGCATGGTACAGTGGATAAGGCAGAGGCTTCAGCTCCAGTTCACAGCGGTTGTAAGTTTGGTTTAAGTTTCGAGTTATTTCTTCTGTGAGCCTTTCCCTCTCTGCCGTACTTACCCCACAGGGATGTCCTGAGAAACAAAACTGAAAGGGGTGGGTGATATACGGGTGGGTGCTTTGTGTCTAGAGCATTTAGTACATTTTACTTGCTATTATAAAAGCAAACGTGTAATACTGTTTTGAGATCTGGTGACAGAATGAAGTTGTATTTTTCTTGAATGGTTATTTATAAACACTAACTACTTTGTAGTAAAATATGGAATGACATTCTTCAGATTGCAGTAGCAACTCTTGAGAATAATGATGTAATATCTAGTGCCACTTTTTTTGCATATTTTCTTGTAATTGTATTTCCTTTAAATATTCTTATATTGGATAGCTTATATTTGAATTTAGAGTAATGCCCATACTTAAATATAGTTTCATATTAATGTAACAATGTGGCACTTTGCCTGGCTCTCCCCTTTGGGCTTTGGAAGCAGGCACAGGTGTATGTAGGCTGGACAAACAGACCAAGATCTAAAGACTGTGTCTTTGCTAACCATCTACATGAGGCCATTGGTCAGAATGAGGGATTGTTACTGGAGAACGATTGGGCTTGGGGTGCTTGGTTCCTTCTCTTGCGTGGTACCTTCATAGACCCATGTCAGACCAAGTCTCCCAGCCCCCCACCTACCAAGGCAGCAAAAGGCCACTCAGCTCCTGCAAAGAGGAACAGAGTGTAGAGCATTTTGAAAGTTGCCTCATTGTGAGAATTGAGCTGACAAAATACAGTTCTTTAGTTGGGCACTTTAAAATAACTTTTTGGTTGCCACATTGAGAGGCATTGCGTATTCTTTTGTTCATTAAGAGATAATTCGTAGCTGATTAGAAAAAAAAGTATAACAACTAAATATTAAGCTATGACAAAAATTGCTTCATATATATTTAGGAAGAAATTTTATAACTTGAGACTCCGTGATAGAATCACAGATTTTTAAGTTAGAAATAAACCTATAGGTCCCTAGTACAGCTTCTCATTCATCTCCGTGTATGCTAAGCAGCCTTTGCTTGATTAACTTCATTGACCAGGAACTCACTCCTTACCAAGGTGGTCTTTTCTGTTGCCCAGTCTTAAGCATTGTTAAATAATTTGTTTTAATATTTTTTTTTTTTTTTTGGACATTATTTGGTCCAATGTTAGGACCATTATTTAATGGTAGCAACTGTTACCATTTACTATTTATTAATGGTAACAGTTACAAAGAAGGAATCTTGAAATGTTTACTTTTAGAAGTTTCAACCCCTTAACTGCCTGCATCAGCCAGAGAGGCAGTGGTGTACTAAGAATCACGACACTGAGACTGTATCTTAGGGCAGTGTTTCTCAGACTTTTTGGACCATGACTTAACAATAAACGATACAGTTTACATGAAACCTGCCCACACTTCTGAAAATGCAATCCAGTAAGAGTTGACTGGGTGACAATAACAACAAACATATGCATGCGTTTGTCTTTATATCTAGTATGTATGTCAGTGTCCTGGCAGGAAAGAGATTTAATAAACAGACTATTTTCTGAAGTGTGAGTAGGTGATATCGAAGCACCCAGGGACTGTCAGCAATGGGAAGCTGCTACCACCTCTGGGCCTGAAGGGAAGAGGAGCTTTGTCAGGAGCAGAACCCAGCCAGAGCTGTGCTGTGGGAGCAGGGCCACCCAAGAGGAGTGACCTCAAATGCTTGTCCCATTCTCTAAGCTCCTGATAGTGCTTCTCACTGGCTGAGTCACCTGGAAGCCAGAGGCAAGGGGCTCAACTGAAGCATTCTGTAGAGCCAGCCTCCTGGGGCTGGGCACAAGGCGGAGAAGTGGGGAGAAAGGATCTGCAGAGGCCAGTGGAGACTGACCAGCACATATTTAACTAAAATAAAAGTTTCACGTAATGATGATGTTGTTACCTGCCGTCAAGTGGTTTCCGACTGATAGTGTGACCCCACGGCAGAGTAGAACTGCCCCATAGGGTTTTCTTGTATACGGAAGCAGATTGCCCGGTCTTTCTCCCGAGGAGCTGTTGAATGGGTTGGAACTGTCAGCTTTCTGGTTAGCAGCTGAGTGCTTAACCGTTTGCACCATCAGGGCTTCTAATACTTAACCTTATAATGTGCAACACTCTGTGATATTCTATTCTATCTTATTTTATTTTTAAAAATGCTGTTTATAAACCACTAAGCTGATTTCATGATCCAGTGTTATGACCCAGTTTGAAAATACTGCCTTAGAGGGTGTGTTTTCTGATTCTACTGTTTCAAACTAGTTGGATGCCTGAGTAAAGCATTTCGTTTTTCTGAGCCTTAGTTTATGCATCTGTAAAGTGAGAGACCTCGCCTAGACCGATGGCTCTCAATCTTAGCTGCTCGCCAGAGCCACCTGGAAATTTTAAACAATTCTTCTTTGCAAGCCACACCACAGCCCTGAGTTCACACATTGTACTGAGGAAGGATGGGAGTGGTTCTGTTTACTAGTGTACAGTAGCACTGACAGTATTTTAAACATGGTTTATAAATCACTAATTTTGAAAACATGCTATTGACAAATTTTTAATTTGGGGAGATTGTCATAATTGAGAAGAGTGAGACTTTATTCATATTTTTATACCAATTAAAATTTGCTTTAAATGCTACTGCTCTGCACTGCATTGTCCTATTTATTCCTAACAGTAATCACTGCTTTTTGTAATACAGGCTCTCAGTGCTGCAGTTGTCAAACCGCAGAATCTTTTTCGCCAGCTTCTAATACTAATCATGAAGTACTTATGTAACTAACCCAGTGCTACTGTTTCCAATTACGTTTAGACTTTTTAAATAGCACCTTGTTTCTCACTCTTTTTTAATCTCTGATCTCCGTGGAAATCTCATAAAAATCTGGAATTTAAAGGTTATCTCTTGGAATTTTGCAGGTGAGGAAACTAAAGTAGGCCAGCTGAGTGAACTCACTAGTGAAGTTTGGGATGGAAGTTAAGGTCTCCTGGTTTTGTTAGTCACATCTGTCAAATTGTAGATATCAGACCTGAAGCCTAAGGCAGCTGTCATAGATACATTAAGTGAAGATGAACTCATAGGTCCCGAGACCCATTAACTCTTTGTTAGCAATAGCATTACTCTGCTGACTTCTCATTTTGGGAATCACTCAGATTTTTATATCCTTATGCTCAACCTGTCAAGTTCCATTTTGTCTTTGCTTACTTATTTTTTTGAAGCTCTATTAAATTCTGCATTGGTTTTGATTGTGTTCATTGGTTGTTTGGCATTGGTATAAAAACAGAGAAAAATAGTAAAAATGGCATCAGTTGTCTTAATCATATAAAGGTTAAGCAAGACACTGTAATATCCAAGGATGTTGTGCAATTTGGGAGGAATATAACCTTAAGATTGGAATGGTCTATTGGTTAGTGAGTTTGTTAAATCTCTTGCTTAATATGATGGGCTTGGGTGTATGTTGTGTGTGGGTGGCTCTCTTTTTCCTCTAGTGAACAAATACAGCTTCTACACTTTTTGCATTAGGTTTACTAGAGTTTTCTAGCTTCGCTATGCTTGCCCAGAAGCATTTAATGAGGCCTCAAATTCATGTGCTAATATATTATTTCAGTGGTATATTTAATCTAGCTACTTGTCTTTAAAACACTGTTTTTTTTTTCCAATAAAGGGAAAGTTACTTTATGAAAATTCTTAATGTAGGTTAGTGTTGGATTTCAAAATATTTGTAATCACATTATATGAAGATAATACTTTTAAAGGAAGTTAGAATTTACCACTTTAAAAACACGTATGTTGGGTAATTGTTGTATTAAATTTAAACGACTAAGAAAATTGTGACACCGTATTTACTGTGTATCTACATATTTAAAATATGTGAAAAATTACTTTGTCAATTTCTTGGTTTAGAAGCCTAATTACATTCTGTTTGGGGGTGGTGATGTATAATTTCTGTGCTCTGCAGGTTTCATATATTCACTTTAAAATAAACTGTTTTGTCTTTGATTTTTTTTGTTATAAGCATTTTCCAGTGCCTCCTTTTGCTTGAATATGCTTGTTAGCATTTTCATGCCTGAGCTTGGAGTCAGGCAAACAGAAGGGGCCGGAGTTATGGAACCCAGGTTCTCCTCCAGGCCTTGCCGTGTTCCAGTCTTGTGGTCTTGGACCTTATCAGAAAATCAGAGCCATACCTGCCTCAAAAGCATCGCTGGATTTTTTTTTATTTTATTTTTTTATGTAATATGTGAAAGTGCTTTGTAAACTGCAAATGATAAACAGACATTATTATCATAATTCTTGTTGTGTGCTGTCGAGTTGATTCTGACTTAGTAACCCCATGTGACAGAGTAGAACTGCACCATAGGGTTTTCTTGGCTATAATCATTATGAAAGCGGATTGCCAGGTATTTCTCTTGTGGAGCCCCAGGCCTTAGGTTTGAACCACAAACCTTTCATTTAGCAGCCAAGCACTTAACTGTTGCACCATGCTAAATGCCAAATATATGGGGGAAACTCAAGTTAACTAAAACCAAAAAAACCAAACCCAGTGCCTTCGAGTTGATTCTGACTTATAGTGACCCCATAGGGTTTCCAAGGCTGTAAATCTCTTTGGAAGCAGATGGCTACATCTTCCTCCTGTGGAGCCACTGGTGGTTTTGAACCGCCCACCTTTCAGTTAGCATTCAGTCGTTTTAACCAGTGTGCCACCAGGGCTCCCCAAGTTAACTAAAGTCAACTTTAAAGCCATCACCATGTAGCCCACTGCAAATTCCAGATCTCGCTAGGAGCGCTAGTTTTCTTCAAGCCATGCCTGTGATTTTTAAAAGCAATCCTGCTTCTCACTTTGAGACGTGATATCTCTATTAATAAATTGAGTGCATTCCTTCTGTCTCTATTCAAAATAGAATTATATTTTTCCCCATTTAAAATAGAACACAAATGAAAAGGCCAAGTCTCCCAAGGCTTTGCGGTTGGAGAGCAGGGAGATCAAAAGGAAGATAGAAAGTAGCCATGGAGGCCACAAAGGAGAGTGTGAAGACTCAGGGATTAGTGGGAATAGTGTCTATTCAAGGTCATTGGGGCCCCTACACGGTGCGAAAGGTTAATGTGTTCGGCTGCTAACCGAGAGGTTGGAGCCCACCCAGAGGCACCCAAGAAGAAAAGCCTGGTGATCTACTTCTGAAAAATCAGCCATTGAAAACCTATGGAGCACGTTTCTGCTCTGACACACACGGGGTTACCATGAGTCAGAAGCCACTGGATAACAACTAGTTTGGTTTGTTCAAGGCGATTAATTGCCCGGACTAGAGGTAACCAAATAAAAAATCCTCATTTTACAGTGGGTGAAGATGAGACCCAGAGAGGCTAAATAACTTATACAAAATGTAAAGATTCTTAAGAAGGACTTTCTTACCAGAGGAAGTAAAAAAGAATTTGATTTTAAACTTTCTTTCTGTTTTTTAATCCTTATTTTCAGCTATCAAATTTTGTCAGTTTCTTCTTTAGATTTTTGAATTTATACCTGTGTATTCCTAATAAAGCCCATTTCATCACTAACTGTCCAGGACTGTTCAACTCATACCTGAATTATTATCATAGTCTCTCTTCATTGGACTTCCTAACATAAGGCTCATGCTTCTCAACGTTTGGTCTGTATCCAGTCATCTGAGCGTTTATTACAAATGTAGATTTCCAAGCCCCAAGTGAGATCTCTTGAATCACAACCTCTGAGCGTGGGGCCCACGAATGCAGTTTCAACATCTCTTTCTGGGTCAATGTTTTCAACCCTGGTTGCACGTTAGAATCACCTTGAGAGCATTTAGAAACCCCAGTGCCAGACCTAGTAACTCGGAATCTTCGGAGATGGGAAGGAGGCCTTGGTAATGTTCAAAACTCGGCGGTGACTCCAGTGTTGAGACTCTCTACCCTTGAAAGTATTTATGAATCACCTGGGGGTTCTTGGTAAAATGTAGATTCTGAGTCAGTAGGTCTGGGATGGGGCCTGAGATAATAGTAATAATTCAACTCAGTGAACGGTATGTGCTAGTTAGGTGCTATGCACGATGATAGAGATACAGGCATAAGGATGAATTAAACAGCCTCAGCCTCAAGGCCCTCGCGGTCAAGCAGAGGAAGCTGTTGTATACATACACTACTAGATATTTAGGTGCTGTAATAGAGGTATCATAGCTGGGGTGGCAGGAGAAGCTGCAGAAAAAGTCATATTTGAATTCCTTTGACTTTGAAGGACAAATTAAGGTTTTTGTTTTGTTTTCAGGCAGGAACAAAGGAACAGAGTCATTAAAGCACCTGGTGTTTTAGGGGATTGTTATGCAGTGCAGCCAGAATAAAGGATGTACCATAGTGATTAACTGGGATAGGCCAGAGTGTGGGCTTCATGGTATGAGCAAAGGGAAGTCATAGGGGCCTTTCCAGCTAGGGGATGAGATGCTCAGAACTGTACCTTTAGAAAGATGACGCTGACCTCAGTCAGAAGGATGGATTGTTGGTGTGGCATAGGCACTCTGTTTACTGATGACTTCAGCTCCTGTAAAGAAACTTCAAAACTCTGAATGGACCCTTGGGGATAGTGAGAAAGGATTGTTAATATCAGGAGGGGTTTGAATATAGAACTTGGTCAAGGTTGATTTGAAAACTTTGTCCAGGCAGATGCAAGGAGAGCCTTTAACTGTTTTGTCAGTTGAGATTCAGGAGGCTAAAACTCTTTAAAGTGCTGTAAATATCAGCTAACCAAAAGGTTTGGCAGTTTGAATCCACAGGTAACTCCTTGGAAACTCTATATGGGGCAGTTCTGCTTTATCCTCTAGAGTTGCTATGAGTCAGAATAGACTTGATGGCAACAGGGTTTCGGGGTAAGTATGGATTAGTTTCAATTTAGGAATAGGCTGGGTTTTTAAATTCTGCAAATCAGTTTGTACTTAGAATACATTTCTCTATATAAATATTGTTGCAAGATGAGGTGATCAAATGCCCGCAGATGTGAAAGGGGGCAGCTCTGGAGGGTGGAAAGAAACTCAGAGTTGGAATTAGAACATCTGTTGTGCTTTTGGGGCAATAACTGCTTTGAGCATGCGTCTCTTCATTTGTAAATGTTGTGAAAATTAAATGAGAGAGCATGTGAAGGTGCTTTGTCAATTTAAAGTCAAATAAGTATACGTACAAGGGAATGGAAACTGGATGGGAGAATTTATTCGTGGTCAGGAACACATCTTCCAGGCTCCATGGGGCCTGCTTGCTGTCACAAGCTGAGCTGGAGGAGGAGAGGAACAGGGACAATGGGTTTCAAGCTTTAGTACAGAAGACTCAGCTGAGGAATCTTAAAAATGTAGATTCCAGGGCCCTACTCACCCTCTCTCCTGATGGAGGGGGTCTAAGAAGGGGCCCAGGACTTCTGAGCACCTCTGTGGGGGCAGGGCTGCACCTGTTCACAGTTTGAGGGGGAGGATACGCCTGAGAGTGAGGGTAGGAACAGGCTGGGGACCGGGGTGCTCGGCTGAGAGGGAATCGGGCTTTGCAGACTCAGCAGAACAATTAGGGAAGATCCCTCTTTGCTTTTTCTTTCTCCTTTGCACAAAGGAGCCCTGGTGGCACAGTGGTTAAGGCGGCTGTTAACTGAAAGGTCGGCAGTTAGAACCCACTGGCCTCTCTGTGCTCTGCAGTAGAAGGATGTGGCAGTCTGCTTCCGTAAAGATTTATGGCCTTGGAAACCCTTGGGGCTGTTTTACTCTGTCCTGTAGGGTCGCTACTCCTCCGAATAGGGTTTTTTTGTTTTTTTGTTTTTTTTGGTTCTCCTTTCCATCTGCCCTCCTTACTGCTGCTGACAGCTGCAGGTCAGACTTGCTTGGTGCTGGTGGACTGGAAGGGAAAGTACAAGGGCTGCAGCTGACCTTTTAAACTGTGGTCGGAAGCAGGGGCATTGGAGGGAGCGCGAGTTAGGGCCTGCGACCAGGTGGGGACCTCGCAGGAGGGCACGCGGGCTGATTCCTCTGACAGCATCTCCTCGGGCCAGGCTGTTGCGGGGTGGGGGGGGCCGTCTGGTCCACTGAGGAGGAGGAGCAGGAAGGGAGGTGTCCGCTGGGCAGACCAGTCCGCAGGGCTTCCGCAGCTGTGCATGTAAACCATGTGTCTAATTTGTACTAAGTAACGGGGGCTCTACATTTGAAAAAAGCTATTACACACGTGTGTGTGTGTGTGTGTGTATGATAAAGTATATTCAATTTAGATGTGTTATGTGGACATGATTTAGGATTTTTTGATTTCCCCCTTAAGTATAGCAAGCTGTACGCATTAATTCAGCAAACATTTGAGTCCCAGCTGTGTGCTCGGCTTGGTGCTAATAAGTACTGTGGTAAAGTTTGGGGGAAACATTGTCCCTACCTTCAAGGAGTTACAATCTAATTAATTTGTATAAATAGTGTAACAATATTATTTAATAATAGAAGAATTGTCAGTAAAGAGGCCTCTAAAATCCTATACAACTGAAATTGATATAATGTGACGTAATCTGGTACAAAGTTTCTTTATTAAGGAAGAGTTAATGCAACATTCTGGAGCGTCTAATTTCGTCTCGGTGCAGGTAATTTATGTGCTTCTAGTTAAAGAGCTTTTTAAAATTCTCAGGCATAAAGATTGCAGTCCTTTGAATTAGATTACAAAGCAAACCTTCTTTCCTTGAACACTTTTTTCTTACAGAATAGGTTTTTTTAAAATAATTTTCATTTTTTTAATGTTTTGATTTAAACAAAATATGCTATATAATCTTCCTCAGTCCTTTAGAATCCCAAAAAGTGGCATATGTTAAAGTGGGAAAAAAATGGATTATCAATTTTGTGATACCCCCCAAAAGACCATAGAGAGTGTTAGTAGTCACTGGAATAGTAATAATCATCTAGACTGTTATTTTTGTAGGCAAGAAGGCAAGAAAAACTCTCTAGGGATGCTTTCAAAAGCTTTTATGATTGTATAAATTTATGCTTAAATTGTACATTCACAAGGCAGTATTTGCTTTACTGGGGCCTTCATTTCAAATGACATATATAAATATAATTTATTTGAATTTTTGAATAAATTAAAGTATAGCTTTAAAATTTCATATAAAAATTAATAGCCTCTGTAAAACATATGAGGGCAGTGGTGTTTCAGTTGTAGAATTCTCTCCTTCCATTTGGGAGATCTGGGATCAAGTCCCTATCAATGCACCTCATGCGCAGCCATCACTTGGTTGTCAGTGGAGGCTTCATGTTGCTGAAGGAATTTCAGTGGACCTTCCAGACTAAGACTAGGAATAGGAAGAAAGGCCTGGCGATCTGCTTTTAAAAATCATTGCAGGAAAACCCTGTGGATCACAATGGTCTGATCCCTAACTGATCATAGGGAAGGCGCAGGACCAGGCAATGTTTTGTTCTGTTGTGCATGGGGTTGCCATGAGTCCGGGGCTTACTGGGTAAGAGCTGACAACAACATAAAGCGTATTACATATATGAACAGATAAATCGCAGCATTTTTTTTTTTTTCTTTTTAAAGCAAGAGGGAAGTGGGAAGAGTTCTTTAGGGCAAGGCTGCTTGGGTCTTTGTCTCCTCCCCTCCATCCACATCAACAGAGGTTGGACTGCGCAGTGCGTGGCTTTCAGGTCAGACTTATCTCTGTCCAGCTTTGGTTTCTTTGCTTCCCAGCTTTGTGTCCTTGGGCAAGCTAGTAAACTCCTCTGTGCCTGAATTTCTCATCTGTATACTGGGGAAATATTAGTACCTCCCACATGGGGTAATTATGAGGATTCATTGATTTACACCGTTAAAAACCTTATAAAGGGCCTGGTATGTAAGAAGCATTCAAATGTTAGTTGTTTTATTATTGAATTAGAATGAACAAGGGAATACAAAATATTGGGCAGATTATGAATTGACCTGGGAGACTGTACATAAAAGAGTGCCATTCACATGCCAGGAACTCAGAGGAACCTACTAAATGTAGCATGGAAGGGTGTTTTTGGGAGTAGAGTGATTATGGCCTTGACAAATCCTATTTACCACTTCAGAATTGTGAAGGTCAAAGGCTAACTTAATGGCCTAACGTGAAAAACATTCCTATTAAAGTCAGAAGGAGACAACGATGCCCTCTTTTACCAGAATTGTGTGGTATTAGTCTACAAGTTTATTATTTCTGTCAAATGAGAAAAAACTAGCAGTAAAATTAGAAAACGGGCAAAACCATAATTTGTAAATAATATTTTTTGAAATCAATTAAAGACGATAAATTAAAAATTTCTAAGAATTAACAGTTCAGTAAGTGAACCAAAACCAAATAAATTACAAAATAAATATATTTAAAAAATAAATACATTAACAATACCCAGCAAAGTATAATGGACAAAAGATTTCATATATATTAGCAGAAAGAATGTTAGGCTGTCAGGTAAAAACTTAGGAAATATATATTAACTATACAGAATAAATGATAAGAATTTTCTCTATGGCAATTTGAATAGACGGTATATACCATTTTTATGAATGTGAAGATTTTAGTTGTAAACATGTAGATTCTTCTCAAAATAATTTATAAATGAAATTCCAATGATAATTTCAAAGGGATTATCAAAGTGTAAGTGTGACAATTCTTTTTTTGTTGTTGTTTATTGTTGTAGTTTAAATGAAGTTTACATTTCAAGTTAGTCTCCCATACAAAAATTTATACATACATTATTATGTGACACTAAATACTCTCCCCATACTGCAACAGCACACTCCTCCTTTCTACCCCTGATTCCCCATGTCCATTCAACCAGCTCCTAACCCTCTCTGCCTTCCCATCTCACCTCCGGACAGAAGCTGCCCATTTAGTCTTTTGTATCTACTTGAGCTAAGAGGCACACTCCTCATGAGTATCACTTTATGTCCCACAGTCCAGTCCAATCCCTATCTGAAGAGTTGGCCTCGGAAATTGTTTTAGTTCTGGGCTGACAGAGAATCCAGGGGCCATGCTTTCTGGGCTTCCTCCAGTCTCAGTCAGACCATTAAGTCTGGTCTTCTTACTAGAATTTGAGTTCTGCACCCCACCATTCTCCTGCTCCATCAGGGACACTCTGTTGTGTTCCCTGTCAGGGCAGTTATTGGTGGTAGCTGGGCATCATCTAGTTCTTCTGATCTCAGGCTGATGAAGTCTCTGGTTTATGTGGCCCTTTCTGTCTCTTGGGCTACTGCTTCCCTTGTGTCTTTGGTGTTCTTCATTCTCCTTTATTCCAGGTGGTTGGGACCAATTGATGCATCTTAGATGGTCGTTTGCAAGCTTTTAAGACCCCAGACACCACTCACCAAAGTAGGATGCAGAACATTTTCTTAATAAGCTTTGTTATGCCAGTTGACTTAGATGTCCCCTGAAAGTGTGGTCCCCAGTCCCCTACCCCTGCTACTCTGTCCCTCAAAGTGTTTGATTGTATTCAGAAAACTTCTTAGCTTTGGTTTAGTCCAGTTGTGCTGACTTCCTCTGTAGTGTGTGCTGTCCTTCCCTTCACCTAAGATAATTCTTACCTACTATCTAGATAGTAAAAACCCTCAACCTCCCTCCCCACCCTCCTACCATCAAAGAATGTTTTCTTCTGTGTTTAAACCTTTTCTTGAGTTCTTTTAATAGTGGTCTTATACAATATTTCTGTGCCTGACTAAATTCACTCAGCATAATGCCGTGCAGATTCCTCCATGTTATAAGATGTTTTACTGCTTCATCGTTGTTCTTTATCATTGCGTCGTATTCCATTGTGTGGCTATACCATTATTTGTTTATCCATTCATCCGTTGATGGGCGCCTAGGTTGTTTCCATCTTTTTGCTATTGTGAACAGTGCTGCAGTGAACATGGGCGTGCGTATATCTATTTGTGTGACGTCTCTTATTTCTCTAGAATATATTTCAAGGAGCAGGATAGCTGGATCCTATGGTACTTCTAGCTTTTTAAGGAAGTACCAAATCGATTTCCAAAGTGGTTGTACCATTTGACATTCCCACCAACAGTGTGTAAGTGTTCCAGTCTCTCCACAGCCTCTCCAGCATTATTTTGTGTTTTTTGGATTAATGCTGGCCTTGTTAGGATCTGCATTTCTCTAATGGCTAATGATCATGAACATTTCTTCATGTGCCTGTTAGCCACCTGAATGTCTTCTTTGGCGAAGCGCCTGTTCATATCCTTTGCCCATTTATTAATTGGGTTATTTATCTTTTTGTTGTTGAGGTTTTGCAGTATCTTGTAGATTTTAGAGATTAGAGGCTGATCGGATTTGTCGTAGCCAAAATTTTTTTCCCAGTCTGTAGGTTGTCCTTTGACTCTTTTGGTGAAGTCTTTTGATGAGCATAAGTGTTTGATTTTTAGGAGCTCCCAGTTATCTAGTCTCTTTTCTGGTGCTTGTGCATCATTACTTATGGTTTATATTGTGTTTATGCCATGTATTAGGGCACCGAGCGTTGTCCCTATTTTTGTCTCCATGATCTTAATCGTTTTTGATTTTATATTTGAATCTTTGATCCATTTTGAGTTAGTTCTTGTGCATGGTGTGAGGTATGGGTCTTGTTTCAGTTTTTTGCGGATGGCTATCCAGTTATGCCAGCACCGTTTGTTAAAGAGACTGTCTTTTCCCCAGTTAACAGACTTTGGGCCTTTGACAAATATCGGCTGCTCATAGGTGGATGAATTTATGTCTGGATTCTCAATTCTGTTCCATTGGTCTATGTATCTGTTGTTGTACCAGTACCAGGC
>NW_004444073.1:3172078-3208772 GCF_000243295.1 Trichechus manatus latirostris
GTGAGCTAGTTTGTTTATTGGCACCTTTGAAGCTCTAATGTCCTGTCACCAGGTGGTTAGATCTGTTACTAGGTACGTGAGCTCAGGAGTCTGCCCACTCCTCCTGTATGGATTCAGCTCAGGTGCCCGGTAGATAGCCACTATGTGTGTGGTGCAGGCTCTCACCTACAGTCCTAGACAGACATGGGTGATTGGTGTAGGCACAGGCATCTGGCTGCAGCAGTGGGACACACACTGAGCAAGGCTTGGGGCTGACAGCTGCCCCCGAGTGTCCAGCAGGAAGGCGTGTCCCTGTTCCTCAAGAGTGCTTAGGTGGGTGGGATTTGCAGCTGGACTGTGAGCACCCAGTGCTGTTGGCTCTAAAGACTGGGGGGCATCTGTTATTCTTGGGCCCCCATTGCAGGTGGCTAGGTGGCGTGGGTGGAGCCACTACTCCTCGGGCCCCTGATGTAGGTGAAGACCTTACTTAATGGGCAGAGCAGTGTCAAATGTCAAGAAGCTACCACTTCACAGCTGAAACAGTTGATGTTAAACTTCAGTATATACCTTGCTGTACTGCGGTAATTAGGGCCTACACTGTTGAAATGGGCCCACACAAGTCTATGTAGGCGGAAAGGCGTTCAAAGTCCATGGATCCCTTATACCTCTGCCTAGGCAAAGGAGCTGTGCCTACCCTGAGTTCCTGGCTTAGGGGAGCCGGCAGTTTATTTTTTCCCTTGTTTGTTAATTTGTTCACTCTCCAAGGCCGGGAGAATGTCTCAGGGCGTGTGACAGATCCTACTTCCGGCCCAGGGGACTCGCCAATTGCTGAAGCCGGTCTGGGCCCCAGTACAGAGCAGGGAGCGGGGTGGTAAATGCGAGAGAGATTTTTCCCTAAGGGGGGTGTTTTTGATTTGTGCGGTAGGCCAGACACAGGTACTTATCTTTTGTTGATCGAGGGCTGCTTCTCACTGGTTCTGGGTGGCCGAGTAGACTCTCTGCCTCTGGGTCTTTCCTGGTGCGGAAGACACCTCCCGAGCACCGCGGCTTGATGCCTCACCGCTCATCCATGAGCTGATCAGGCCTGAAGGGCTCAGGCTTGGGTCTGGTCTGGCAACTCCTCACTGCTTCCAAACCATCTCTCCTTCCTCCTGCCGCTCAGTCTGGGTCCTCAACTTTGCCCTTGATGTTCTGGGCTCCTAGATTGTCATATATAATCAATTCACTTGTTTTTTCAGGTCTTTGTTTTAAGAGGGTCCACTGGAAGTGTCTGACTACTCTGCCATCTTGGCCCTGCCTCTAAGTGTGCCAATTCTTGTGTGTGTGTGTGTGTGTGTGTGTGTGTGTGAGACAGTTACTTAGTATGGTAAAGGTAGCATTTATCTCCAGTGAGAGATGAATGATTTATTCAGAAAATGAAGCCAAAATTTCATTATTGTGGGCTGGGGAAATTCTTTTGAGTCAGAAACCAAAAAGGAAGTGAAAGATTTGTCAGCAACAACAACAAAATGTTCAAAAGATCAAAATACCATGGGTAAACATAAATGCCAAATGACAAAGTTAAATCTTTACAACCTCAATGACTTAGAAAGAGTAACTCTTTATCTTTTATAACCATTAATATCTCCTAGGGAAAATATATTTTTTAATTTAAAAAACTATAAATACTTTAAGGAAATAAAATCTGGGCTATTTGGTTTCGTTTCTAAGAATATTTTCATGGTTCAATTGAGTAGTTAGTGGCTGCTTAATCACAAGTGTGCAGTCAGATGAATCTTGTGATATAAGAAGATTGACTTGGTACTTTATGGAGTCATCTTTTTTTTTAAATTTTTTTTTTTATTGTGCATTAGATGAGAGTTTACGGAGCACATTAGATTCTCATTCAGTAGTTTCTTGAAGTATTTCAAGGCCTTGGTTTCATTCCCCACAATGTGTCAGCAATCTCCCCATTTCTGCCTTGGGCTCCCCGTTTCCTTTTGTCCTATTTTCTACCCCTTCCTGCCTTCTCATCTTTGCTTTTAGGCAAATATTGCCACTTTGATCTCGTGTAATTGATTGTTCTAAGAAGCATGTTCCTCTCAGGTGTCATTGTTTATTTTATGGGCTTGTCTGTTGTTTGGCTGGAAGGTGGTCTTGGGGAATGGCTTCAGTTCCAGGTCAAAAGGGTGTCTTGGGGAATAATCTCAGGGGGTTCCTCCAGTAAGTCTGGTCTTTTTTATGAATTTGCTTTTTTGTTCTACATTTTTCTCACACTCTGTCCAAGATCCTCTGTTGTGATCCCGGTCAGAACTGTCGGTAGTAGTTAGCTGAGTACCATCCAGTTCTTCTGGTATCAGGGTCGTGTAGACAGTGGTTCATGTGGTCCATTAGTCCTTTGGACTCATTGCTCCCTTGGGTCTTTGTTTTTTTTCACTCTCCTTTGCTCTGGACTGGAAGAGACCACTATCTTAAATGTATCTTAAATGGCTGCTTGAAAGCTTTCAATTCCCCAGATGTTACTCACCAAAGTAGGATGCAGAACTTTGTCTTTATGAACTACATTGTGCCAGTTGACGTAGAAGTCCACCAAGTATATGGTCTTTTGCCTTCAATCCAGGAACTTCATCCCATGAGGTGTTTGGTTATGTCTGAGAGATTTCCCTGACTGTGCCTGGATTCATCTTAATACGTTCTCAGTATTTGGATGGATAGCAAACTGTTGATTCTCATACGAGACTGGTTTTATTGTTAGCTTGTTTTTCTTTCTCTTCCCTTTTCTTCCTTCCCCCCTCCCTTCTTTCATTTAAAAAATTTTTTTTTAAGTATAAAGTTTAGTGTAAAAATTCAGACATTGCAGAAATATAGAAAGTAAAAAATGATAGTCCTCTCTTTTTTCTACCCCAGTCCTGTTCCCCAAGGTCACATATTTCTTTTATTTTTATTTTTATTGAACTTTAGATGAAGGTTTGCAGAACAAACTAGCTTCTTATTAAACAGTTAGTACATATATTGTTTTATGGTGTTGGGTAACAATCTCATGACGTGTCAGTACTCTCCCTTCTCTACCTTGGGTTCTCTATTAAGGTCACCATATTTCTTTATTTCAAGGTATTTTTACCTATTGGTTCTAGTCCTTTTTCAGTTCCATTTGTGGTAGTTTTTATCTGATGATTCCTGTAGGCCCTAATATTTTTTGTTGAATGAGTGAGTGGATGAGAATTGTAGATATACTTCTAATTCTCTTATGACCCAGCCTACTAGTACTTTAAAGCATAGCCTTGGCACTTCTTTTGAAGAGTCAGTATTCTTTCCCAAATCGCTGAGAGTCCAACATTACACATCAGAAGTTTTGACATGTTTATCTTTGAAATACTTTTCTATAAGGTGAAAAAATTTCTTTATGCTAAAATAGTAATTTATATTTCTTTTTTCTTCCAGCTGCCTTTGCAGCCGTGTTGCACTGGTAAGATTGTTTTTCCTTGTATAGTAATCTTTATGCAGGTGTTTATAACTTACCAAAGGTATTTCCTATATATTTAAAGGAATAACTTCAGTATGATAATGATGAATATATATTATTACATATGATCCAATAGTCTTACTTGATAAGGTCAGAATAATGTAACTTTTTAATAAAAAAGAGATCCATTATTAAAGAGGCTGTAGTTGAGACCCTACTTTGTTTAACATTAATGTAGTTTTCACGTTGAGAAGAAGATTAATTTTTTAAAATCTCTGGATAGAGAGAAATACAAATTTCATTAATCAGGTATTTCTGAAATGGTAACTCAATGACATTTACAGTTTAATATACAATTTTATTGTACTTCACGTAAAAGATCATTATTCTAGTTCATTTTAATTTTAAAATCTAATTTAAATGCTTTCTTAGAGAGAAATTTTAGCAGAAACATAACACATACTGAGTGGAAAAACGAATACGGATACCATTAAATTTGAATTTTATTACAAAATTACCTCCTAATTATGGATAATTTTATTTTTGCTTTTAGAGTTTCTTTTAAAAATAATAAATAATGTAAGTTTCAACACTGTCACTTTATTCTTTTGTTTTTGCAGGAGTCATATAACACGCCTGTTTGAAAATGATCGTCATTTTTCTCACCTCTCAACATTGGAAAGGGAGATGGCTTTTCGCACTGAAATGGTTCGTTTTTATGTGGTGTTTTATTGTGGTACTTCAGGAATTTTTAACATTGTACTATGGAAATTTTCAAAGATATTCCAGAGTAGAAACAATGGACAATACCCCTCTTAAACATCTCCAGGCTTCAACAATTGACAGCACACGGCCATTTTTCTTTCATCTCCACCCCACTTCCCAAACTCTTTTTAAAGGAAATCCCAGACATCCTAGCACTTCATCTGTAAATACTTTCGTATGTATCTCAAACAACAGGGACTCTTCTTGTTTTTTTTAGCCACAGTACCGTTGTCACACTTAAAACAATTAACAATTCCTTAATATCATCGAAATCAGTATTTAAATGACCTGATTGACTTTTTTTTTTTTTTTCCCCGCAGTTTGTGTGTTTGAACTGGTGTCCAAAAAATGTCTACACCCTGCATTTGGTTGATGTATATCTTAAATCTTTTAATCTATAAGTTCCTCTTCCTTTTTTTTTTTTTTTTGTTGTTGTTTTGTTTTCCTTGACGTTTGTTGACGAATCCAGGTCATTTGTCCTGTAGAATTACCCACATTCTGCATTTGGCTGATTGCGTTCCAGTGGTAGTGTTTATCATGTCCCTGTGTTCCATGTTTCCTGAAAATTAATAGATCAGAGCCTTGATAAGATGCATGTTTGAGGTTTTGGTTTTTTTTTTCTTGACAGGAATACTTCATAGGCTGTGCTGGGCACTAGTTGTCTCACTGTGCTGTTAAAATTTGATCAGTGGCTTTAGGTGTTCTAAGACTGTTCCTCCCCATTATAATCTAGCCATCAGCCTAGATCAATTATTTCATTAGGGTTGCCAGTCAGACAGATTATCTAGTCTTCATCCCCTACCCACCGTGTTTATTAACTGAAATTCTTCTATGAAGAACTTTCCCACAATACCTATTTGTTTCGCTGACGTACACTTCATACAAGAAAGGCAGAGAGATGCTTGATTCTTTCTATTTACCAGTTTTCAGAAAAATATATTGTTTCACTAGCACCTTCCTGTGGTGATGAATGGACATTTTTCTTTTTGAGTATCATTATGAACTGATAAATTTTAACATAATTTGTAAATTTTCCTATGTTTAGCTAATGAGATCCCTTGCAGTTGATTCTTATGTCTGTCCCCTTGATGTGACCTCATGAGAATTCCATACCATACTTTATTTCTGGTACCACAAGGCTCATCTTTTACATTTCCTCCCCAGGCCTGGAATCAGCCCGTTTTTCTAGGAGTCTGATTCCTTTCAGTGGCAAGTGGTATTTAGAGACTATAGTCTTGGTGCTGGAGATGCTCATTGTTACTAGATTGGCCATTGTTTCTAGGTATATTTTTAGGAAACAGAATTATGGAACACACCTTTTCTTTTTTCCATAGGAAAATAAATCATTAATTTGTATTCCTATTGTATTCAAATTTGGGATTATAAGGTTTTTATTTATTTGATATTATATTTGTATCTTTTCTCTCAGTGTGAGAATCTTGGTTTCAGATTACAGTCATGCGCTGCATAGCATCCATTCGGGCACTGTCTGACCATATGTACGTCCATGGTCCCATAAGGTTATAATAGAGTTAAGAAATCCTGATCGGAGTAATAATACAGTAGTAATAACAATAATGTTTTGATGCACGTCACAAAGTAGCTCTGGTTCGTTATTAGGAACCATTGTATGTACCTCAAATTTTTAATATAATAGGCTTTATGGGGGTTGGTTCATAACTACAGGTTGTACATAAGTGGGACATTCATAACCTGGTGACTGGCTGTATATAATATGGTGTTTGCACCACATCCAAATCATATAACGTCCTATGTGACACAATGTATCATGGACGGTAAGCCACACATGACTGTACTTATTTGCTAGGAATAATAGTACTAATGGTATTACTAAAAGTAGAATTACTGAAAACAGGCTAAGATTTTCTTGTAGTTCTTTTTGACCTTTGAATATGTTCCACTAGGGATATACAGTAATATTGCTGATCTTAAAGTTGCTTGAAACCTTCATGTGGTTAAATTCCCACGTTGATACATAGTTACATTTCTTTGTTACATTTTTCTTTTGACGTTTAGGTATTTAAAACTTTGTTTTATAATTAAGTAAAAACATTTATATGATTCTAAAGTCAAACCCACAAAACAAGCTAGGAAATATAATTTTAAAAATAGTGCTATGAGAGCTGCAATGTTATAGTTTCAAGACCTGTGTTTTTCATTTTCAGTACATACCTGAGTAGGCAAATCACTCGCATGTCTGTGAGCCTTAAAGGACCGCTCTAGGTAAAACTGTATAGAAGATGGAGTTCGTATCCTGTGTTTATTTGCCTTGCTCTTATATGACCAATTATACTCTCTCCTAAGGCTTCTAGTACTTTGTTTTTTGTCCCATGTATTATTCCACCCTTGCTACCTTTTCAAAGTAGCAAATCAAGTAAAAAGTGATCTCTTTCTCACAAAACAAGACTACCACCATTGTTTCCCATCCCTGACCCCACAGCCCTAATCCCATAGGGTTCTTACCATAGCTGAAATGACAGGAAGTAAAATCATCTGTAAAATTAATTGGTATTGCAATGTAATTTATATGTAATTCATCATTGTGTAGCCTTCCCAAGATATTTGCATTTTTGCCTGTAATTCTAGGGCAAAGATGGCTGATAGTGCCATTCTGGGGATTCGGATAAGGAATAAGCAGTTACAGGAAAGCGTTTTTGGCTAGAGAAGGTTTCTTGGTTCAGGATAAATTGAAATTCTGCAGTCAGTCACTTACTCACCCTGATCATAAGCTAGCCTCTTCTAATTACTTACATTAGTATGCATTATAGGATTTTCTTAGATGAAGCTTGCTGAGGTATATTATTATTTTAAGTGCTGAAACTATTTTTGAAGCAATTTTGAGTTTGTTTTGATTAAGACAAGGCTATGCTCAAATATGTAGTTTTTTGCAACCTAAGCATTTATCAGTGATCAGAAACTGTGAAATTAATTATAGCTATTACTTGCTTGATTGCTTTGTTTTTTTAAAGCAGTGTATTTCAAGTTGTTTTTTTTTTAAGCTGAGACAGTAATTATGTACCTTTTATTATAACTAGAGTTTATGTTTATTTTAGGGACTATATTATTCCTACTTCAAGACTATTGTGGAAGCACCCTCATTTTTGAATGGTGTATGGATGATTATGAATGATAAGCTTACTGAATACCCCCTTGTTATTAATACATTAAAACGGTTCAATCTTTATCCCGAGGTAAGTTATTTATTCAAGTGAGTGTTTTCACTCTTTTTTTTTTTTTTTTTTACTGTATTTGCGTTAAGTTTATTCTAAATCTAAGATATAATTCAAGATATTAAATTTTATTTCATTTTTATTTTTTAAAGTAAATATCTTTTCTTGGGAAGGAATATGGAAAAAAAGATCATTGTTGATTTTGGGGGACTTTGATTCTCTGGGAGCTATTGTTATGATTGCTTTATTTAAAAAATATGAAAACTGCCTAGAATTGTGTGCATTTAGGAGTTACAGCAGGGGAGCACCATTACTTTTACATGTCGTTTGCCAAATACTGTTTCTTCCCTACCTGGGACTCCTCATTTTATTGAAAACACTTTCTTGGGGCTGGACGGAGGGAGAAGGGAGTTGGGTCAGGAGGCTAGGGAGGAAGCTGATATCAGGAAATTTTATGACCTCTCCTTTACCATCACTCCATTTGACTCACTCCTATGCATTTTCCAGTGGCCGATACAAGGGGTCCCCATGGGTTGGAATCCAGTTGACGGCATCTGGTACTGGTAGCTTAGATGCGTCTGTCTCAGTGACATCCTCTTTGACTCCCTGGAGGAGGCTCTCCTGTTACGCACACCCTTCTGCTGTGTTCTCTTTTCCTAGCGTACTCATGGTTTATTTACTGTGCCTTCCTGCTAGACAGCAAGCTGCCTGATGGCAGGGTCGTGTCTGCCTTGGTAACTGCGGGGATCCAACGCATAGCTCAGTATCTGCACAGAGCCGGCTGTTAGCCAGTGCCGATTGAGAGAGAGGAGTCTAGTTTCCAGATCAGTGAGTTGGACTGATTGACTAACGAGGAAGTATCTGTTAGAGAGGAATAAATACCCACCAAGATTCAGTGTTTTCTTACTAGTGTAGTGCTTATTGAATACTTCCTGTAACTATATACACTTTTACGAAAATGGGATCAGGTAGCATACCTTTTTTCTTTTTTTTTTATTTTTGTTTTATTGATTAGTTTTGGAAGACACCCCTACACTGATATGGCCTAATTGACATAACCAAGAAAGCCCTACTCCAAAACTAGATTACATCTACAGGTATGGGGGTTAGGATTACAGCACATATTTTAGTGGGAAACAATTCAATTCATAATATTGTGTCCCATTACATTGTGTTACGTTGCCGTTGTTTTAACTAATGCTTATATATGGCAGCTTATATGTGTATTGTTTACAATTTCTTGAAATGAAGAGTTTTACTTTTAATATCTCTATAGTTTTTTGCATATAATTCGAGGAAGGTGACTAGGAGTTTTTGAAAACCCATTTCATTGAGCGAAGAGTAACTCCTCCATTGATCCGGATGGCTGTGCTAGCATACCTTTTTTCATAAGTGATTTTTGTCTTTTAAGAATATGTGTAACTGTCTTCCACTGTCATATTTTTTGCTACAGCATCATTTTTAATGATTAGATAAGCATCATTTTTAATGACTAGATAATATTTCATTGTATAATCTACCATAGTTTAGTTAGCCTCTTAGAAAAATTCTGGTTGTTTTTAATTTTTTAAATATTCTAAACAAAGCTTCAGCAAGCAAATTTCTAACTAAATCTTTTTTTGTTTTAACTGTGAATTTGTTGATGTGGAACCATTGGGTTCAACAGAACATATGCTTTAATGATTTTGATACATGTTGCTGAAATGCCTTCCGAAAGATTGTACTAATTGAAATTCCCACCAGCACAGTTTTTGAAAATGCTTGTTTACCTGCATTCTTGCTAACTTGATAAACAAAAAAGAACTTGAAGTTACATGATGTATTTCATTCCTTTCCATATATGTATACACATATACACATACACTTATATGCATTTGCACTTTTAAATAATTGCTGGTTCATGTCCTTTATATTTCTACTTAAATCTTATATAAGAGCTCATTTATTATATGAAAAATGTAATACTATGCTGTATGTATAAAATACTTTCTCTAATTTTTTTGTTTGCCTTTTAGCTTTGTGTAGGATGTGTACTTTTTTTTTTTAGTACAGAAAACTCATACCTATGAATCTTTTTAATTTTTTTTTCAGTATATGTAAAAAATCCTCCTTTTATAATTTAATATTTGACATTTAAATCTTTATCTGGAATTCTTTTGATCTATCGTGTGGTGTAGGAATCTAACTTTGTTTTTTCAAAACGGTCTTTTGTTGTGTACCTAACACTTTAGTTAGTAGCGCGTCCTCTCCCATTGGTTTGAAGTAGTTTCCCACCTCGAGGCAAGGGTCCAGGGTCCTTCCCTATTGACTAGTCAGTCATTGGGCGCAGATTGCTCTTCGATAGAGGATATGACCTTGAATGAAGTCTTGCTAGTTTCCAGAGAAAGATTCAGTTGAGAGCTGTCAGTCACTAACCATCCCAGATCGGGGGGATGAGTGCCTCCGCCCAGAAGCGGGGTTTGGCGACACACACCACCTCCACCACAGTTATCTTGATCTGTCTGGCTCCTCCTGGGCCAGTGTCACATTATTTTAATTATCATTAGTAAGAAGTTTTAGTATCTGTTAGGACTTCCCTTCAGTTGTCTCCTTTTCTTTATTCTTCTAGATAAATTTTAGACACTTGAAATTTTGATTGGAATTGTTTTATGTTTGGAATGTATATGAGGGAGAATTCACTTCTATTCAAGAAGATATAAGGTCCCTGAGTGGTACAAACAATTCGGTCATGGCTGTTAGCCCAGAAAGCCCTGGCAGTTTGCTCCCATAAAGATCATAGCCTAGGGAACCCTTTGGGGAAGTTCTCCTCTGTCATACAGGTTTGCTGTTAGTCAGAATCAACGCTATAGTACACAACAACAGCAACAATAAAAACTAGCCTGAATATTGGCAGTTCAAACCCACCCAGCAGCACCGCAGAAGAAAGGCCTGATGATCTGCTTTCATAAACATTTCAGCCAAGAAAACTCTATGGAGCAGTCTACTCTGTAACACCTCGGGTTGCCATAAGTCTCGATCAACTTGACTGCAGTGGGTTTTTCTGTTTGTTTTTTTTTTTCCGAGAAGACACCGTATCTTTATTTGTTTAAATCATCTTTTGTGTCCCTTAGTAAGAGTTTCATAGCTTTTTAAAATATAAATCTTTCATATTTATGAACAGTTGCAGACTGACCAGTGAAGAATCTAGGTGGGGATTTTGAGGCTCATTTTACTAGATTTTAAAGAGAGTCAAGTCTATGTCCCAGGAAGGGAAAATTTGATAATTGCCAAAATATTTTTAAAAATATTTTAGTAATGGAAGTTGTTGAGGATAATCTTTTATTATTATCTCTCTCTCTCTCTTTTTTAAATAGGTAATCTTAGCCAGCTGGTACCGGATGTATACCAAAATAATGGACTTGATTGGTATTCAAACCAAGATATGTTGGACAGTTACCAGAGGAGAAGGACTCAGTCCTATTGAAAGCTGTGAAGGCAAGGTCCTTTCTATGATCCTGTCCTGTTATCTGTTGCAGCATACTTAGTGGTGGTATAAAAACCCAAATTTAGTGATATAAAACAACGATTTTATTATGTTTACGAGTTCTACGAGTTAGGAATTGGGACAGGATACAGCGGGTATGGTTTGTCTCTCCTCAGTGATGTCAGGGCTTCTGCTATTAGTAAAACTTGAGTGTCTGGGGAGACTGGAGTCAACTGGGGCTTCTTCACTCACATGTCTGGCTCCTGGCTGGGATGACCTCAAGGTTAGTCCCTGCTGTCAACTGGGATGCCTACATGTGGCCTTTCCACGACTTGGGCTTTTTATAACCTGGTACCTCAGGGTAGTCAGGCTTTTCACTTGCAGCTCAGGGCTGCAAGAGTGAGCATTTCAGTGAACAAGCTGGAAACTGCATGGCCTTTTATGAGCGAGCCCTGGAAGTCACATCATTATATTGCTTCGACCATATCGTTTTGAAGCAGTCTTGAACACACACAGGCTCAAAGGCAAAGGGTATAGACCCTACATCTGAGTAAGAGGAATGTCAGATAATTTGCAGCCTTATTTTAAAACCAAGCAGCTACTTTCCTATTTCTCTTTATGTTCTACAGTAGTGCTGTGTTTCCACATGGGAACCAATGGTAACTGTTTTTCAAAATAAGCCACATTTTAATAAAAATTGCTAGACACGTAAGTGAATTTAATGTTGGTAACTTATGTTTTGCTTATTTTTAAAGGTTTGGGAGATCCTGCTTGCTTTTATGTGGCTGTCATTTTTTTTTTAAATGGACTAATGATGGCATTATTCTACATATATGGCACATATTTAAGGTAAGACTATTCATTGAGATTGTTAGCATGCATTCACAATAAGACTTAACACAATAGTAAAAATAGATAATCATTGATAAATTCATTTTTTCTGTTTTGTAACTATCATTCCTAAAAATATCTACTTGTGGTTGTAAAATTATTGCCTATTTGAATAATTTCACCGTTGGCATGGCCAACCAGACTTAAAATATTTGAAAGGCTTAAATATAGCATAGTGGGGCTATTTCATACATTTTAAAGAATCATAGTTAATTTGAGCATAAGCAATATGTGTTGCTTACATAAAGGAAAGGACTAAACCAAAAAAAAAAAAAAACAAAACCATTGCCATTGAGTCGATTCCAACTCATAGCAACCCTACTTATCAAATGGTGTTAATGGTTCTTGCTTTACAAATGTTAGAATAGGAGTATATTCTATACAGATATTTAGTATCTGCCTTGATTTACTTCACAGTTGAGCAATATTAACAAAAGGATTAACAAATTCTCCAAGGGTTTTTATGTTTTTTTCAATCCTTCCCCTCTTGTAATTTATCACATTGTGTACTTGTTTGAAGTATTTTACCTTGACAGTACGTTTAGAATTTTCTCACTTACTGCTTACTGGTTCTTCGTAGTACAGCAATATGAGCACATGTGTATGAATTTCAGTTTCAGATAATGAGTCTGAATCTGTCATGATCCAATTATCTGCTTTGGAAGTGTAGCATTTTCAGTTTAGTGCCTCAAACACCCATTGAGTTCTAGCTTAGTGTTTGAGTACAAAGCAGTTACTTGATAAATATTTGTTAAAGGAGGAAGTTATTAGAAGATCAATTTAAAATATATTTGCATAGAGGTTAAAGACCTTTTGATGCTAACATTCCTGTGGTAGCCCTAAGAAAGTTCTTTTAACTATTTAACTGGAGGAGGCTGAAATGAAACTTCATGATTGAAAGATGATGTGGAATATTTTGTCTTTGAAACAAAACCAAAAACAAAACTCGTTGCAGTCGAGTTAATTCTGACTTATAGCGACCCTGTAGGACAGAGTAGAACTGCCCCATAGGGTTTCCAAGGAGTGGCTGGTGGATTCAAACTGCCAACCTTTTGGTTAGCAGCTGAGCGCTTAACCACTGTACAGCCAGGGCTCCATCTCTTATGCATAGCTTTATCTCATTTAAGAGATTAGGTTTTAAGTAAGAGAAGTTGAAATAATGAAACATAGCTTTATTGCTAAGTTCCTACTTACATTTAGGCTACTTTTTTAATTGAAAGAAGAATTCTATTAAAAAATTTATTAAGGTAAATATTCTCTAATATTTTCTTGTAATGCTGTTATAACCATTGTTTCAAAGGCTAAAGGTAGAATATCTGCTGAAGAGAATATGAGGGTCTAGTTTTGGTAAGGGATTTTTGGTGGTTTGAGCCCTGACCTAAAATTTCTGAATCTTCAGCCTCAAGAGTCTTTAACCGTCCCTCGGAGGCAGTTCCTACATGTTGTTGTTGTTGTTGTTAGGTGCCTTCGACTCAGTTTTGACTCATAGCGACCCTCTGTACTACAAATGAAACACTGCCTGGTCCTGTGCCATGCTCACAGACATTGTTACGCTTGAGCCTCTGTTGCAGCCACTGTGTCAGTCCATCTGTTGAGGGTCCTCCTCTTTTTCGCTGACCCTGTACCTTACCAAGATGTCCTTCTCCAAGGAACTGATTCCTCCAGATAACGTGTCCAAAGTATGTAACACGCAGTCTCGCCATCCTTGCTTCTGAGGAGCATTCTGGTTGTACTTCTTCTAAGACAGATTTGTTTGTTCTTTGGCAGTCCATGGTATATTCAGTATCATTCGCCAACACCACAATTCAAAGGCGTCAATTCTTCTTCCATCTTCTTATTCATTGTCCAGCTTTCGCATGCATATAATGTGATTAGAAATACCATGACTTGGGTCAGGTGCATCTTACGCTTCAAGGTGACATCTTTGTTTTTCAATACTTTACAGAGGTCTTTTGCAGCAGTTTTGCCCAATGCAATATGTCATTTGATTTCTTGACTGTTGCATCCATGGGTGTTGATTGTGGATCCAAGTAAAATGAAATCCTTGACAACTTCAATCTTTTCTCCATTTATTATGATGTTGCTTATTGGTCCAGTTGTGAGGATTTTTGTTATCTTTATGTTGAAGTGTAATCTATACTGAAGGCTGTGGTCTTTGACCTTCATCAGAAGCGCTTCAAGTCCTCTTCACTTTCAGCAAGCAAGGTTGTGTCATTTGCATAATGCAGGTTGTTAATGAGTCTTCCTCTAATCCTGATGCGAAGTTTTTCTTCATATAGTCCAGCTTCTCAGATTATTTGCTCAGCATACAGATAGAGTATGGTAAAAGGATACAACCCTGATGCACACCTTTCCTGACTTTGAACCATGCAGCATCCCCTTGTTCTGCTCGAGCAATCGCCTCTTGATCTATGTACAGGTTCCTCATGAGCGCGGTTCTGGAATTCTCATTTCTTCGCAATGTTACCCATAATTTGTTATGATCTACACAGTTGGATGCCTTTGCATAGTCAATAAAACACAGGTAAACATCTTTCTGGTATTCTCTGCTTTCAACCAGGATCCATCTTACATCAGCAACGATATCCCTTGTTCCACGTCCTCTTCTGAATCCGGCCTGAATTTCTGGCAGTTCCCTGTCGATATACTGCTGCAGCCGCTTTTGAATGATCTTCAGCAAAATTTTACTTATGTGTGATATTAACAATATTGTTTGATAATTTCTGCATTTGGGTGGATCACCTTTCTTGGGAATAGGCATAGATACGGATCTCTTCCAGTCGGTTGACCAGGTAGCTGTCTTCCAGATTTCTTGGCGTAGATGAGTGAGCACTTCCAGTTCTGCATCCGTTTGTTGAAACATCTCAATTGATATTCCGTTAATACCTGAAGCCTTGTTTTTCACCAGTGCCTTCAGTGCAGCTTGGACTTCTTCCTTCAGTACCATCGGTTCCTGATCATAAGCTACCTCTTGAAATTGTTGAACGTCGACCAATTCTTTTTGGAATAATGACTCTGTGTATTCCTTCCATCTTCTTTTGATGCTTCCTGCATCTTTCAATATTTTCCCAAAGAATCCTTCACTGTTGCAACTCGAGGCTTGAATTTTTTTTTTCAGTTCTTTCAGCTTGAGAAATGCCAAGCATGTTTTCCCTTTTGGTTTTCTATCTCCAGCTCTTTGCACATGTCATTATAATACTTTGTCTTCTCGAGCCGCCCTTTGAAATCTTCTATTTAGCTCTTTTACTTCATCATTTCTTCTTTTGCTTTAGCTACTCCACGTTCAAGAGCAAGTTTCAGAGTGTCTTCTGACATCCATTTTGGTCTTTTCTTTTTTTCCTGTCTTTTTAATGACCTCTTGCTTTCTTCATGTATGATGTCCTTGATGTCATTCCAAAACTTGTCTGGTCTTTGGTCATTAGTGTTCAGCACATCAAATCTCTTGAGTTCCTACATGGAAGATGCATATTTGGTTCTTCAGTCAATGCCTGAAGTAATTTCCCTTGTAAAGCTGTGTGCTTGGGTTCTGAAAGTGGCGCAGTGTGGGAGATGGGGGTGGTGATGGTAGGGTGTGTCTGAGTGGACACTGGAGAGGTAGCAAAGATAAAGTGCATAGACTTCTGGAGGCAGGAGAAAATTGTTCAGTGTGGAGGGGCCACTTTAGCTGGCCTCCAGGGATCAGAAGGATTTGGATTGGTGGAAATAAATGATGAGAAACACATCCCAGGGAGAGCGAAGGGTGGAAAATCTAGGATGTGAAAAGGGGGCAACAAGCAGATCATTTTTACGGGGATGTAGGCTTCTTTAGGAGATGTTGTGGAAGATTAAGATTAAAAAATGGTTTGGGGTGGATGATAAAAGGCCTTAATGCCAGGCTGGTTTGAACGCTATTCTAAAGTAAGTGAGAGACATCAGAAATGTGACCAGTGGAGGGACAGGATTTGAGCTTAGGTATGACCTAAGGGGACCCTCAGGGCATGATGCATTAGGGCGTTTCAAAATCAGTTTAGTTGGTTGAGCCCAGCAGTTTTTTTTTTATATAAAAAGAATATAAATCGACGTACTGTAACAGAGTATACCAAACTTAATAAGCGTAGGTACTATTTAGAGAAACTTCTGTTATGTGTTGTATGTGTATACATGAGTGTGTGCTGAGTTGAAGTGTAAATTCTATTTCTTTGTTTTAATTTTTAAAAAATTCTGTAAACCACTGTTTAGAATAGCACCAGGGAGGGACTTACCTCAGACCATATGGGTCTTTCCAAATAGCTGCTTCTAGTTCTCCTAGAACCAAAGGATGCAGCTTGTCTCAGCTCCGCCCACTTTACTGCTTTGTGCTTTAGCTGGCCCTTTTGGTGTTGCCCAACTCTTGTACCCAGCGGTGGCCTGTCCTCTTGATCTGCACTCTAAATCTAGAGACTCCAATGTTGTTATTGTTGTTGGGTGCCATTGAGTAGATTTTTGACTCATAGTGACCCCATGTGATAGAGTAAAACTGCCCCATAGGGTTTTCTAGGCTGTAATTTTTATGGGAGCAGATCACCAAGTCTTTCTCCTGGGGAGCTCTGGGTCGGTTCAAACTGCCAACCTTTGTTAGCAGCCGAGTGCTTAACTATTACACCACCAGAGCTTCTTCAGGGCCTCTAATAGTGGTACACATTTTCATTTCTCCAACTCCCACTTTTCTGTGTTTGTGGACTTCTTCTTCACTTTAAATGATCTATCTTTATCTAAAGACATCTTAAACCCAAGGTTCTTTACAGCACCACCCATCCCCAAATGAGTTTCTAGTTCTTGTGCATAAGGGACCACCTGTATTGTCAGGAAGCCTTGACTATTCTATTGTTCCCTAAGGGCAGATGTGTAAATTATACTCTTAATGGTGATCCTGGCTTATATTATGTTGAATACAGTCTTCTATCACTTTTATCAGGTTTGTTTTTTTTTTTTTTTTTTTCCTCTCATTCCTTTTTTAAATGTTCTTGACATGGAATATTTTTAGAAGGCTCAAATTACTAGTTAGTTCTTAATGTTTTCTTCCTTGATGGGTAGTTTAGTCACCCTTCTAAATTTATAAGAGTGGGATAAAGCTTCAGACTTCTAAAAATGTGGGTTGAGAATAAAAATGTGGGAGGATATCTAAAATTTAGAATCTTCCTATAAATTGTATGTGTTATATATTGAGAAAAGTTGAAATTTGTCTAAGTACAGGCAGACTGAGTATTCCATTTTTAATCTAGAAGTATATTTGTTTTTAAATAATACAAGTTTTTGGAAGCTAGATAAGCCAGTCCATTTTACCAGAAGTGGAAGTAGAAAGGAAAAGAGAAAATAGCCAAGAGGTGAAACGGGGCCAGGCCATGACACTCTGACTGGAGATGAAGTGAGATGGTTTTTGCAAACACCACTTACTCAAGATATATCTGTGTCATGGATTGAATTGTGTCTTCCAAAATATGTATCAACTTGGCTAGGCCATGATTCCCAGTATTGTGTAGTTGTCCTCTATTTTGTGATCTACTATAAGAATCCTCCATTTTGTGATGTGTTGTAAATCCTAACCTCCATATGTTAATGAGGCAGGATCACTGTGGGGTGTATCTTGAGTCACAACCTTACAAGAGACTTCAATCACACCCTTATTCAAGACACACTCTTATTCAGGTCACACCTTTACTCAAGTCATACCTTGCTTGAGTCACACCTTTCATCTCACAAGAGATGAAAGGAGAGAGAAGTGAGCAGAAAGAGAGGGACCTACTACTACCAAGAAATAAGAGCCCGGAGTGGAGCGTGTCCTTTGGACCTAGGGTCCCTGTGCTGAGAACCTCCTAGACCCAGGAGAAGATTGATGCCAAGACACATGGAGATCACCAAGGAACACCAGGCCCACAGTTGTTGAAAGGAGGCAAGGACCTTCTTCCAGAGCTGGCAGAAAGCCTTCTCCTAGAGTTGGCACCCTGAATTTGGACTTCCAGCCTCCTAAACTGTGAGAGAATAAATTTTCTGTTTCTTAAAGCCATCCACTTACGGTATTTCTGTTATAGCAGCACTAGATAACTAAGATAATCTTTTCTGGAATTCTCAGTATTTAGTATTTCTTTAAAATACCTGTTAGCAATTTTTTTAAAGCTGTATTGTTAGTTAATAGTTAATAATATATTTTGTAAGTTACCCTGATATTTCTAAGCTCCAGAGTAACAGTTTTTGGAGACTAGTTTCTTAAGACTCAGAAGTTTCTATTCTGTAGGCAAGAGGGAAGATAAGAAAGTAGTGAGAAGGCCATTAGGAATTTCCGCATAGCATCTTTTGGGGGAAATTCAGAAATGCCTGGGGAATGAAAGTCTCTTATTGATAAATACTGAAAGCTTTTTTGTTGGGCTGCAAGAACAGATAATCAAGCAGATAATACTAAACCTATCATTCTGTGCAGTTTAGTTTGATTTCAGTATTGTTATGGCATTTGGGGCTATCTCTAGTTTTGTCATTGTACACTGTTGAGTATATTTAGCTATAATTATTTGCCCTTGGGCAGTGGTGTGACGGTAAACGTTGAACAGTCAGCCTTCTAGAAAAAATATACATAAATAAGTTGATTGTAAATTTTACTGATATAAAAGATGTGTACAAATAATAACAGGGTTTCTAAACAGTTTTTGTGAGGGAAGATATGACATAACAGAAATACTCTGACTAGCTTAAATAGAAGAGTGTAATACTACAATCAGAAGACTCATGGAATCAAAGGACAGGAAACAAAGTATTTGGGCCTCTGGAAATGGAAACTGAGAATTTGAAAGACCTTGGTTTTGAAAGGGAGCCCCTGGGTGGTGCAGTGGTTAACACACTCGGTGGCTAACAGAAAGATTGGAGGTTTGAGTCCATCTAGATAGAGGTGCCTAGGAAGTCAGGCTGATGATCCACTTCCAAAAAATCAGCCCTTGAAAACCCTATGGAGCACGGTTCTACTCTGACACACATGGAGTAGCCATGAGTCAGAGTTGACTCTGTGGCAACTGGTTTAACTGGTAATATTGAAGGAGGCTTGTCCTTCTTTATCACCTGTCTTCTTCCCTACCTCCTATTCCATTTGTTCCCAGTTAGTTTAGTCATTCGGCATAGCCGGGCTTTGGAATTGAAAGGAAGTCAGAACCAACCTTGCCTTGTGAGGGTAAACATCCATATTAATGGAAAATCATTTTACAACTGAATTAGTCGTAAAAGAAGGAATGCCCTGTTGGCAGAAGTGTTTTTGTTTTAAGGCCTGTTCCGTTGTTGGTGCAACAGGTTTATCCCTACGGCTGCCAGTTGTTCTTTTTGTGTCACTGTTTTTCAGTCTCTCTTCCTTGATTCCTTCCCATCTGACTAGGAGTATGTTCATCTCCTACCTTCCCCTCTCAGATGCAAAAGTGAAGCAAAATATCTTTAGCTGGTATACCCTGAGCAGGTTTCAGCAGAGCTTCCAGAGTAAAACAGACTCGGAAGATCGGCTTGGCAATCTGCTTCTGAAAATCAGCCAGTGAAAACCTTACGGATCACAATAGTCAGATCTGCAGCGTGGGTATGGCCCAGGACTGGCAGTCTTTTGTTCTTTTGTGCATGAGGTAGCTATGAATTGGGGCCAACTTGATGGCAGCTTACAACAGCAACAACACCAACAGCTGTCATAAGCTTTATTGGCATTTGCCCATATAGGAAATATCTTTTCGGTAGACTCATTCTGAAGCTTTCCCTCAGATGCCAGTCTTTACATGTTTTTTACATATGTTTACATATTGAAGAAGTACATATATAATGCTTACTCTGTGCCAGCTTTGAGTCTAAGGTCATAAACTCATTTAGTTCTCATGATAGTCCTTTAAGGTAGGTAAGCCATTTTGTAGATGAGGACACTGAGGCACAAGAAAGTTAAGTTTTTCCCCAGGTCCTAGCTAGTCAATTGCAGAGTTGAGATCTGAACCCAGACAAGGGCTCCAGAGTTTGTGCTCTCAGTCATCATACTCCGTATCTGTCTTTATGAAAATATTTTACATCTTCTTCCCAATAGTAATTATCTTCAGCTTCCGTTAATTTGTATTTAAAGAACTTGAATAATGAAGAAAAGTTTATTTCATTTCCAAAGAGAGTAGTAGTTATGTGTCATAAAAAGTTTCATCTGAAATGTTTCAAAGAAAAATGGCACTTAGAAGGATCTAGATTTTCCATTCTCTTTTCTGGAGTAGTTCATAAGGGTTCTGAGGTTGCCAGGATTTTGTTGTTCTTACGCTGTTGTTTTGTTGTTGTGTGCCGTCGAGTCGATTCTGACTCATAGTAACCTTGTAAGACAGAGTACAACTGCCCCCAAGGATTTCCTAGGCTGAAATCTTTATGGGAGCAGATTGCCAGGTTTTTTCTCTCATGGAGCAGCTGAAATGCACTGTTTATTTTACTTTTGATATGTAGGCGTTTACTCTTTCTAATATTACTTTTAATATTACAACCTTGCTGAAAGCAAGGAGGACTTGAAGCACTTACTGATGAAGATCAAAGACTACAGCCTTCAGTATCGATTATACTTCATAAAGAAAACAAAAATCCTCTCAACTGGACCAATAAGTAACATCATGAGAAGTGGAGAATACATTGACGTTGTCAAGGATTTCATTTTACTTGGATCCACAGTCAATGCCCATGGAAACAGCAGTCAAGAAATCAAACAACATACTGCATTGGGCAAATCTGCTGCAAAAGATCTCTTTATAGTCTCAAAAAAGCAAAGATGTCACCTTGAGGACTAAGGTGTGCCTGACTCAAGCCAGGGTGTTTTCAGTTGCCTCCTATGCATGCGAAAGCTGGGCAGTGAATAAGGAAGATTGAAGAAGAATTGATGGCTTTGAACAGTGGTGTTGGCGAAGAATATTGACTATACCATGGACTGCCCAAAAACAAATCTGTCTTGGAAGAAGTACAGCCAGAATGTTCTTTAGACGCAAGGATGGCAAGACTTTGTCTTAAGTACTTTGGCCATGTTATCAGGAGGAATGAGTCCCTGGCGAAGGACATCATGCTTGGTAAAGTAAAGGGTCGACGAAAAGAGGAAGACCCTCAACAAGATGGATTGACACAGTGGGTACAACAATAGGCTCAAGCATAACAACGATCATGAGGATGACGCAGGACCCGGCAGTGTTTCCTTCCCTTGTATGTAGGGTGGCTTTGAGTTGGAACCGACTTGACAGCACCTAACTATGACAATTTTACTTATTTATCAGGACCCTGTTTTTCCCTGTTTTTAGTTCTCATGCATGTGATTTTGCAATCATTCCAATGGGCTCCTCATCAGTTAATTTTTCTTAGAGTCATTTTGTTGACACTTTACTAGTTGGAATGAAAGGTAACATAATATGTGTGGCATTTTGTTTCTTTGACCGTCTATTCCAGTGATTGGACATCTCCCCCGTGCATCAGCCTCAATACAGAATTGTGCCTAGAACTCCGTAGTTTTAAATGGTTTGACAGTTTGTGATTATTTCAGTCTGTTTTTCTAAAAGTTTCCCTTGTTGGTTTTCAAGCCAAATTTATATAATTTTATTTTACTTTTTGTAAGTAAGAACATCTGTTTTAATGTTATCTGGGGCATTTTTATGATTTTTTTTCCCCCTCAGAGCTCTTTGTCCCACAAGTATCAGGCAGATTCCCAATTAAGTTTATTGAATAACTTTCTTTCCTACTAATGTGCTCTTGAACTGAGTATGTTCTAAATTTATTATTTTGTTTTTTTAAATTAATTTTTATTACTTTGTGTGTACATACGTATATTTTGGCAATATCTGACTTTTTTGTGATAAAGAAGTAGCAGCCCATTGCACTGGTTATTTCCACTTCCCTACCCCATTCCTTTGTCTAGAGGAAACCACTTTCAAACGTTTTGAAACCTCAGCAATTCTAACATGGAAACACGTAGTAAATATTACTTTCCTATAATTAATAATTGCCTAATATTTTCTTTTCCTTAATTTCTGTATACCGATTATTAAGTTCCAACCCTCCTGAAGAATTCTGAGTTTGACATTTTCTTCTGCCTCTTGCATTATCTCTGTTACCTCTAGGTCCCCCTATTTTTCATTTTTCTGTTTGGATTTATATTAGTTTCTGGTTTTCACACTGAAAGCTTTCTCAAAACCTGATCATCCTTAGCTGGATCCTTAGCTGGTCATTGTATTTAAGAGTGAGGTGACTTAATGAAGCTGGATACAAGGTTGTAAGGTGGATGGGACTTTCCAGGGTATTTTATTATGGAATGATCAGGTTGTAAGCTAGCCTTCTGGGTGAGATCCAGGCTCCTACCATCTTGTAGCTGTATCATTTAGCGGTCTCAGCAGCTTTGCATGCAGCCAGCAGACAGCCAGCAGACAGGACAAGAGAGAGTTGAGAAGGCACATCCAATTCTAACCACCTCAGTACAGAGTGACACCCAGGACCAGTGACATTTCCACCACCACTCCTCCCCCTACTCATGTGATGCTTATGTATCTGAAGGCTGAGTGGACACTCACTGAGTCAAGGTCTAGTATTCCCTGCCCCTGTTCTTCACCCTTTCTATTGCTCTGAGGTAGCTTTTTGATGTCCCTTCTTCTTCCAAATGCAGAACTTTTTAATGATCTTCTCTACATCCAGAGTTTGCTGCTCAGTATCCTTGTGGTCACTCTGATCTGTCTTTGATCTTTCCTGTCTCTTTCAAATCCTCAGTCTTCTCTGTCTCTAGACAGTTCTTTGTTGCTTCTCAGCTTTTGTGAGAAAAACCTGACCATCCTTTTATAGACAGAGGACTGAAGATACCTCCTCTTCCACATAATGAACCAACCAGTCAGACAGGACAATATATTCTTTTTCTGATTTTCTGTTCTCTATTGTTTTTTTAATCATTGGAGGATCAGAATGGCTTCTTTGATACCAGAGAGAATTTTTTTAAGCTACTGTATTTCTAGATATGTTACAGAAGCCCTGAAGGCCTAGAAGATAGTATGTCAAAGCCCCCTTTTAATTTTGTTTAATGTCCTCCTCTCCATAATGTTAGTATTCATAGTTAATATAACCAATTTTCCTATCTCTCTTGTGATCCAACCTGTGAAGTAGCTCCAAGTATTCTCCTTAGTCTCTGTGGCAGAATAGAATAGCTTTGTATACCAGTTCTTTACCCTCCTGTACCCCCCACACCTGTTTTAAGGAAAATGTGAATTTCTTATGCCGATTTTGCTTCCGTTGTTTTACCTGATATTTTCTTGCTCTGTATTTTTTAAAAAAGTCAAGCATTTGCTGTTTATACACGATGAATTTTTGGCTAAAAGTATGGCTTAAATAGGCTGTGGATTACAGCAGCTGTAAACTTTTCCAGCTATATACTTCTTTGAATATTCTATTAACTTAGCCTACTAGCACGTCTTTAATGAAGCCCATTTGGTCTAACAGTTGTATATGAATATTTAAAAGATAAGCATTTTTCTTCAGTGTGAATAAACCAATGAAAGTTATTGATTGAGTATATTGGCACTGTCTCTCCAAAAACTGCCCCTTTTCATGTCTTCACTCTTAGTGAATGACACTTTCATCCACCTTGTTTGTTGCTTAGGAGATATCCGTGACTTTCCTCTTTCCTTACCGCTGAAAGCCAATGGGTCACAAAATCCCATTGATTTTCTTTCTTCACAGGATCTCTGGCATCCTTCCACTTCTCTCTGTGTACTTGCCATCAGCCTAGTGCATCTCCTAATACCTCCTATACCATTGCCTCAGCTCTGCCACCAGTTGTGCCCCCACCAGGCTCTCTTGCACAGTTGATGTGCTCTTTTACTTTGAGAAACTGGGAGGAGGTTGGTGCAGCTGGAGCGCTGAGCTTGGGCTTGGCAGAAGAGTAGTGAAAGAGGAGTCTGGAGTATACACAGGAGCATTTAGACACGTTTAGGTGTTTGGATTTGATCCTAAGAGTAATGAGATGCCAACGAAGGATTTTGTGTGTAGGCTGGTTAACATCATTGGATTTATTTATTTTAAAAATTACACGAGCTGCATTGTGGAGAATGGCTTATAGAGGGGGCAAGCCTGGAAACGGGGAGTGGGTGCATTTAGGAGATCGATACCGTCATCCAGGTAGAAGAGGATGGTGGCCTGCGCTAGTATAGTGGGATCCAGAGGGGTGGGCAGATTCCAAAGTATTTAGGAGGCAGAATTCGAAGGCTTTGTGATTGGCAGGTATTTTTGTTGTTTAATTTTATGGCAGCACTGGTTTGTATGTTGGTGTAATTTTCTCCAGTGGTGCTCAGCAGAGTCAAGAAGCTTGAAGTACCTTCGAGGAGGCGGAACAGGTGTGAATTACGCACGGGCTGGAGTGCTGGGAGATAACAGCTGTGAGGAGGGAAAAAGAGAGAATGGGCTTTGAGGAGCAGGGTTTAATGAAGGGTCCAGTACAGAGGTGGGTAGCAGGTTATCATGGATGAAGGTTCCCGAGGGCACAGTGGAAAACTCAAGCCAAGTGGTGGCTGGATCAGAGCAGAGGTGCCACTGTGGAACCCACGTCTTGACCAGTGACCAAGGGTGACAGAAATATGAGGTGTGACGTGTTTGACTGCAAGGTTCCAAGTAAATGAATGCCTATATAATTTTGATTCATTTGTTTCTCAAATATCTGCTGGTTCTCTGCCATGGTCAAACACAGTATCAGGCACCATGGCAGCTACAAAGATGAACCGGGAAGTTCACAATCTGGTGACTGTCCTGTTTCTTGGCCCTGGCAGACAAAAAGTTAAATTAAAGGCATTAATTAGTTGCTTGTCAAGTCCTGGAGAGGACCGAACTGAAAACTTCTCTCACCTTTCTTGATTTTCTCATTGTCCATGTTTCCTTCGTGCTTCAGTGAATCCTCACCCCTGTGGACAGGGGAAGGTTCTCCAGGCCTGCTTGCTGTTTCTTTGTCTGGCTGACAAGGGACTGAAGCATTAAATTCCAAACCTGGGAATTCTCTTATTTCAATTATTGCCAAATCATTCTCTCATTTCTCTTTCTTAAGCGTTTATACAACAATAGGAAAACTCTGTCTAAACAATGTATTTCAGGAATGGTAGATGTTGTTAAAGGGAAAGTTATTTAATATAGTTTTGAATGAACTATGATTACTTCCCCCCCTTATAATGTTAAACTTGGCATGTATCATCATTCTCTTGTAAACAGATGTAAAAATCTCAATGATCAATGAAGACTACCAACATTTGATGGTTAAATCTATATAACTTAAGGGATGTAGGAAAGAAGAGAGTTATAGAATTATTAAACTTCAAAACTGGAATTTTTAAGATCTTCTGAATTCTTACCCTTGTATTTTATATCTAAGGAAATGAAGGCTCAAAAGGTAGATGAGATGTATGAGTAAATGTGGTAGATGATTAGCAAGCTTAGAATGTTGTAAAATTTACAAAAGAGGAACTTTCATTTTTTTTGACAGTTGGTGGTAATATTGCAGAAGAGACTTTATTTTTAAACCCCTAGGAAATGCTGAAATATCAACTGATCAGCTATAATGGGGGAAAAAAAATAAAACAATGTTAAATGTTCTGATGACTGCACATTTTCTCTTTAGAAATGATCTCTGTCCTACTCTCTATGACGGGGGAGATAGATGTTGGGGACAATCTTTTCAATTTATTGAAAGTCACATCATTTCACAGTGAATGTAACTCAGAGTATTGTCAGTAGATAAGCAAATTTTATTTATTTTAGAAAAAGTTTAAAATATTGAACAGTCTTTTTTAAAAATATAAGAAATCTTAACTCTCTCTTAATAATTGTGTGATCCCTTGCGATGAAGCCTGAAGTGTACCTGTTTGCATATGTTTTCAAGGAAGATGTCGTGCCCCTGAGGAGGGACCCCTGTGCACATTCAGACTTCTCTCAAATTAGCCACATGAACCAGCCCCAGCCCCTCCACCTCACGGGCCTCCACTACTTTCTAGCTCCTTTATCTGTCCCTCTTATTTCTGTGATACATCACCACAACCAATTTCTGGCCAGTATCCTCAGTTTTCTTTGACTCATTATACTTCATTTGTGCCAGTCCTGGTTGTTAACTGGTGGTGAAGAACCAACCATACAGTTCTATAGTTCCAAAAACCAATTGCTGTGGAGTCAGTTCCAACTCATGGTGACCCCATGTGTGTCAGAGTAGAACTGTGCTCTATAGGGTTTTCAATGGCTGATTTTTGGGAAGTAGCTCGCCAGCCCTTTCTTCTGAAGCACCTCTGGGTGGACATGAACCTCCTACCTTTTGGTTAGCAGCTGAGCATATTAACCGTTTGCACCACCCAGGGACTCCTATCCTACAGTTAAAAACCAAAAACCAAACCGGTTGCCATCAAGTCGGCTCCAACTCATAGTGACCCTATAGGACAGAGTAGAACTGCCTTGTAGGGTTTTGTAGGCTGTAATCTTTATGGAAGCAGACTGCCACATCTTTCTCCCATGGAGAGGCTGGTGGGTTTGAACCACCGACCTTTCGGTTAACAGCTGAGTGCTTAACCAGTGCGCCACCGGATCTCCTTTCCTGTAGTTAGTGCCGCTGTAAATTTGTGGCCTCCAGCCTCAGTTGATCTCTTAAATACAGCTCACTAACCTTCTGTTTTCCCCTAGTGAGTTACATCTCTCTTTAAATAAAAGATGTCCTCCTGTCTGCAAACCTTTTAGGTGCCACGTTTCCTATCTAGCATCAAGTGGCTGTGCCTCCTACTGAGCAGAGAAAACACAAACTCCATAAACTACTTGCCACTGAACATGCCAACTTCGTCCTGCTCTTTTGCTAAGGCTGACTGGCCACCTTTGCTGGAGATCCCAACCCTTCCTGTTGCCTTGGGTGGGGGGAAAGGAGGAGCGAGCGCATCCCGTAGATTATTCCTGCTACCTCCTGTATCTCCTTGTTTTTTCTCATTCTTACATCCCCTAGAGTAAATATAATGGCCAATAATATCTACGCCATCTGGTTCTTTGTTACCTCTCTGACCTCTGTGTGTTATACAAATATTTGTTTGATGGATACCGGAGGGAAGCTATTTGGATAAAATAATGAGAAAGCAACATGGGCTAAAGAGTAAGAAAGCTTCAAGAGTAAAGATGGAACAAGTGATGAAACAAACCTAAAAACAGTCTTATTTCCCTATCCAGACCTTTCTGGCCAGGCTTTGGGGTGAGTAGGGCACACACTTCATTCCTGTCAAAGCAGATGAAGTTTCAGTTGTTGTTGTTGCCATTGAATTGGTTCTGACTTATGTGGATTCCACGTGTTACAGAGTAGAACTGCTTTATAGGGTTTTCTTGACTAATCTTAATGGAAGCAGATCATCTGGCCTTTCTTTCTGTGGTAACACTGGTTGATGTTGAACCACCAACCTTCAGATTAGCAGGCAAGTGCAAACCGTTTGTGCCACCTAGGGACCTTTTCAAGAGCCCTAGTAGTGCAGTGGTTAAACCCTTTGACTACTAACCGAAAGGTCAGTGGTTCAAACCCGCCAGTCTCTCCATGGGAGAAAGATGTGACAGTCTGCTTCCGTAAAGATTTACAGCCTTGGAAACCCTACGGAGGCAGTTCTGCTCCGTTCTGTAGGATCATTATGAGTCAGAATTGACACGACAGCAACAGGTTTGGGTTTAGGGACCTTTTCAAATTGTTAGTCACACTCTACCATTGTGATTTCGTAGCTAGAGTTATAAGCCTCAGTGCCATACTTCGATATTTGTGTTCTATTTCACAGTTTTTTGAAAACGAAAAAAAGAAAGATAAAATTTAATCTGTAAACTGGTATTCCCAAACAAAGTTTGTAGGTTGGAGATGGGGCTCGGGAAATACTGAATTAAATCTTTAATGTGCTAATGTGCTTTGTGAACATCCAAGCTGTGACGGACTGAATTGTGTCCCCCAAAAATGTGCCAACTTGGCTAGTCCATGATTCCTAATATTGTGTGATTTTGTCATCTGATGTGATTTTCCTGTGTTGTAAATCCTACCTCTGTGATGTTAATGAGGCTGGATTAGAGGCAGTTATGTTAATGAGGCAGGACTCAATCTGTAAGATTAGGTTGTGTCTTAAACCAATCTTTTTTGGGATATAAAAGACAGAAGTGAGCAGAGAGATGGAAACTTAACACCACCAAGAAACTAGTACTGGGAGCAGAGTGCGTGCTCTGGACCCGGGGTCCCTGCTCCTAGTCCAGGGAAAGATTGATGACAAGGGCTTTCCCCCAGAGCCAACAGAGAGAGAAAGTCTTCCCCTGGAGCTAGCACTCTGAATTTGGACTTCTAGCCTTCTAGACTGTGAGAGAGTAAATTTCTGTTTGTTAAAGCCATCCACTTGTGGTATTTCTGTTATAGCAGCACTAGTTAACTAAGACATAAGTGCAGGTGATAATACAGAGTTGGATTCCAACTTTATGACCGTAGAACCCTTTTCCCCATTTCCTCCCCACCCTTTTGCTGAATGTGTATCATTGTGTCCCAAGGAAAATAGTTTGAGAAATTCTGAAGGACACAAATAAAAGTATAGTACTTAAAAAAGAAAAAGAAAAAATAAAGATAAAACAGACTGCATGATGCACAGTAAAATGATGATTAAGGATTTTTTAGTTGGTGTTAGTTTGTATGCTTCTCCGAGCCTGCACATTTTGAAGATGGAAAATGATTTTTTTTAAAGAAACTTATTTTGACTAAGATACTTTGGGGAAAATGAACTGTTTTGTAACAAGCATAGTAGAGTTCTAGTGTGGCTAAAACCTTTGTAGTACTGGAAGGTTATCATGTTATTTCAAGGTTTTTATTAGCATTGACCTGAATCTCTGTTATTGAATTCCATTTTCTTACCCTCTCTTCCAGTGGCAGCCGATTAGGAGGCCTGGTTACAGTGTTATGCTTCTTTTTCAATCATGGAGAGGTAGGTAGTCAAAAAATATTTTCAAAATATTTAGGGGATTTTGCTTCTAGAAATATAGGCTTCTTGTTTAGATAGTCAAAAAAGTTTCAAAAATTTTAAGAGATTTTACGTAGAGAAATACAGATTTCTTTAAATTTAATCTCTAATAGCACTTTTTAAATGTTTGAACTTATTTTAAGTTTGAAACACTAGCATTTATTTTAAGATAAATATTCATGGCCATTTAATCTTTTACAGGATCTAACTCTTAGTGATTTGAAGAAATAACGGATCTGTGCCAATTCTTTATATAACTTTAAAACTATAACAGCTAACATTTCAGATATAATAGAAATAAGCAAGCCATAAATACAGTTAACTTCCTTGCATGGGGAAAACTTTTTATTGTAGGAGCTACTCAGTATGTTTCTATTTTAATGTATTTATATTAAATTTTGCTATACTTTTAAATATCCTTGATAGAATATTTTATCATGTCTACAAATTTTCAGGTATCCAAAGACCTTCTAAAAAGAACACCATTGTAAAGAGCATAGACTCTCCTGCCAATCTTTAAAAAAAAAAAATCCTGTTTCCATTGAGTTGATTCTAATTCCTGGTGACCTCATCTGTTAACAGAGTAGAACTGCTCCATAGGAATTTGTTGGCAGTAATCTTAATGGAAGCACATTGTCAGGCCTCCTCTTCTGTGATATTGCTGGGTGGATTTGAACTGCCAACCTTTAGGTTAGTAGACTAGAGCAAACTGTTTGTGCCACCCAGGACATCAATCTGATTCAAACCCTGGCTCTGCCACTTGGTGCCTGTGTGGCTTGGGCAGGTCATTTCATCTCTCCAAGCTGCAGTTTCGCCTTTGTAAATGGTCATGATAACGTTACTCATTTCAGGATTATTGCAGAGATTAAGTAAGTATATATGTGCAAAAATGGCTGGAACAGTGTTTGGTACTAGCAACTGCTATGTAAGTGTTAGCTTGTATTATTATTACTAATTAGTTCAGATTAAAATCTTTAAGGTGTCAATGAATTCGTTCCACTAAATTAATCATAGTTGTAAATGAACTTCTGGTAATATATCTCTGTCCAGATTTCTTTCATGGTGAATTTTATATGAAGGGGAAAATAAAGAAAGGTCAGTTTGCTTTGTGTGACATAACTTAATCCTTTTATGTGTTTATACGTTGTCTGCAGTATTTGAATATGCACATGTCACAAAGCTGTAAGAGCAGTCGTACCAAAACTTCACTGCAGAGTCAAGGTTTTAATCAATGGGTTACTAATGGATATTGAGCTAGTATATACTTGGTATTTAGAACTTCGGAATTTAAAGCTGGAGTGGCCTTATAGATTTAGAGCACACGACAGATGATTGCAGCATGACATCAGTTAATTGGTGTGGTTTGATTTCTGATCAGAAAGAAAAAAAAGAATTATTTGGCTTTTCATGACTGTGGATGCTGTGCATTGTGATAGTGTGGACCATAAAACATTTTGAAGCACAGATTCTGAGAGGATGACCTAAGAAATGGTAAATAGCTGTGTTAACTGTTAACTGTGAGGTGTTGGAGGAAGAGGGAACATTGAAAAATATGAAGGCAAGTTACAGTATAAAGACTGTTGTCTGTTAAACAGAAAGGTCTTTTGTGGCGCCCTCAGCGTATACTGTTGTTGTTGTTAGGTGCTGTGGAGCTGATTTCAACTCATAATGACCCCATGTTACGGAGTAGAACCACCCTATAGGGTATTGTAGGCTATAATCTTTAAGGTTAGAGATTGGTTAAGTAGCTGAGTGCTTAATCACTGCTCCACCAGGGCTGCTTTCTGTGTGTACCCCAAACCAAACCCTTTGAGGTCGAGTCAATTCTAACTCATGATGACCCTATAGGACAGAGTAGAACTGCCCTATAGGGTTTCCAAGGATGTAATCTTTACGGAAGCAGACTGCTACATCTTTCTCCCATGGAGCAGCTGGTGAGTTCAAACTGCTGACCTTTCAGTTAGCAGCCGAGTGCTTAACCCCTGCGGCACCAGGGCTCCAACTGAAAAATCAACTAAATAGTCTCAATTCCATTATTAAAGATTAAAAAGACTTTGTAAGGAATGATATCATGCTACATGAATATCAAAATTAAAAGAAAGTGGTAAGATCAGGAATTAACAACCCTAGCAAGCTGATGGATTTTTTGTGTACCGTTCAGTTACTTGGTATATTTAAACATGCTTAGACATCATCTTCTTAACAAAAGATAAACTAAATGTGATTAGAATTAGAATTGCTGTTGTATTGGAATAGAGTTAAGTAGATAATTGTACTTATGTTATTACGTGTAGCTTTAGGGGAAGGAACAGATTCTGTAGTCCTTGTAGGTCATTGTAAAGTTTAATTAGTGCAGAAGAAAGGTCAGTAGAGGGTTATAAGCAGAAGAGTGGCATGATTACATTTTGTACATTAATTTAGAAAATAATAAATATGTGCAAGGTGTATTATTTATATTGAATGGCATGCCTATTGATTTGTGAACTTACATTAAACTTACATTAACTCTGAAGCCTCCAGGAAACTCAAAGGTTGGTGCTGCTTTGAGTACCCAAAAGAGAGAATGTGCCAAGTCTTAGGTAGGAATGAATCTGCTGGTGTAGATTTGAAAATTAGCCTACCAGGTAGTAGAAAACTAGTCTGCAATGTCCTTCATGACTTGGCCCCTGCTGGATTTTTAATGGTGTCAGACACCACTCTCCAGGCTGCTTTCTTTGCTCCAGCCAACTGGCATTTCTGCTTCCGGTTCCTAGAAAGCACCGTTCTTTACTTTCCTCAGGGCCTTTGCACATGCTGTTTCTTATACTTTGCACATTTTGCCCTCTGTTTCCTAACCTGTGCCTGATTAACTCCTGGTCACCCTTTAACAACTGGAAGTTTTGGTTTGGGTTTCACTGGTGCTATTCATTTCTTCCTGCAGGTGTGAGTCTCCATCTGTATAATTTCTCTTTAGTCTTAAGAACTTTATTTAGCATCGTAGTGAAGATCTGCTGACAACACATTATCTTTTGTCCGTCGAAAATTGTTGTTGCTTTGCCTTCATTTTTTGAAGTATATTTTTGCTAGGTAAGAATTCTAGGTTGATAGTTTTCTCTTTCAGCATTTTGAAGATGTCATTCTGTTGTCTTCTGGCTTCCATTGTTTGATGATGTCAGCCATCACTGTTATTGCTGTTTCCCTGAATATAACATGTCTTTTCTCTGGTGTTTTAAGATTTTCTTTTTATATTTAATTTTTATTGGCTTAGTTGTGATGTACCTACATGTGGTTTTCTTTATATTATCCTGTTTGGGTTTGCTGTGCATCTTTATTCAATAGATTCCATAGGGTGATTTTTTTCTTTAATTAGTTTTGGAAAATTTTTAGCTACTATCTCTTCAAATATTTTATCTTTACAATTCTCTCTCATCTTTCCTTTGGAGATTCTAATTACATGTATGTTTGATTTTTTGATGTTGTCCCACAGGTCTTTGACATTCTGTTCCTTTTTAATTTTTTCTTCAAAAGATTTTTTTTCTTTCTGTGCCTCAGTTTGGTATTTTCTCTTCTTGTGTTCAATGATGTACTCAGTCTACTGTTAAGCCCACCTAGTGAATTTTTATTTCACATATTATGTTTTTCAATCCTAGAATTTCATTTTGTTTTTCTCCTAGAGTTTCATTTCTCTGTTGAAATTTTATCCATTATGTCCATATTTTTCCATAAGTTCTTTAGCTTAATTATTATTATCTTAAAGTCTTTGCCTGCTAATTCTAATATCTAAGTTACCTGTGAATCTAATTCTATTGATTATTTTTCCTTTTGATTGTTTTTGTTGTTGGATGCTGTTGAGTCAATCCTGACTCATAGAGACCCCATGTGACGGAGTAGAACTGCCCCATAGGGTTTTCTTGGCTATAATCTTCACAGAAGCAGATTGCCAGGTCTTCTCCTGCAGTGCTGCTTGGTGGGTTTGAATTACTGACCTTTGGTTAGTAGTCGAGTGCTTAACTCTTGCACCACTGGGGGTTCTTTTCCTTTTGATTGAGTCATATTTTCCGGCTACTTTGCATGTCTCATAGCTTTTTATTTTATGCAAGACATTTTCTATAACAGAAAGATAAAGACTTTTGCTATGATATGATGGGGTGAATATGTTTTCCATGTTGCAAGGATGTAATTTTTTGGGGGCCAAACGGTGGAATGTCATGGTTTGAATTATGTCCCCCAAAAAATGTGTGTATCAGTTTGGCTGGGCCATGATTCCTGGTACTGTGTGATTTTCCTGTATGTTGTAAACCTGCCTCTATGATGTTAATGAGGGAGGATGGGTGGCAGTTGTGTTAGTAAGGCAGGACCTGATCTACAAGACTGGATTGTGTCCTGAGGCAATCTCTTGAGATATAAAAGACAGAAGTGAGCAGTGAGACAGGGGGACTTCATACCACCAAGAAAGCAGGAGCAGAGCGTGTCCTTTGGACTGGGGTCCCTGTGCGGAGAAGCTCCTAGTCTGGGGGAACACTGATGAGAAGGCTGAGAGAGAGAAGGCCTTCCCCTGGAGCTGACAGCCTGAATTTGGACTTTTAGCCTACTTTGACTGTGAGGAAATAAACTTCCTTAAAACCATCCACTTGTGGTATTTCTGTTATAGCAGCACTGAATGACCAAGACACTATGTTTTCTACTGGTCCAGCAAAGACTCTCTCTGGCCATGGCAGGCCTGTTCCTAAGTCAGGCAATTGATCTCAGACATGAAGGTGGAGCTAGCAAATCTGTATCTTCATTTGGGCTATATCTAGTTCCACTGTAAATATTGTACTAAAAAGGCAGTACAAGAGAAGTGCATGTTTGTATATTTTTTTCCTTCAAAATTTTATTTTGAAAATTTTAAAATCTGTAGAATAGTTCTAGATTCACCTTAATTCTCCAGTTTTAATTTTTTGCCACATTTGTCTTCTTTCTCTCATACACACACTCACATACATTTTTCTGAGCCATTTGAAAGCAAGTTGCAGACATGATAGCATATCACTCTTCAATGGTTCAGCATATATTGTCTAAAAGCAAGAATATTCTCCTGCATAATCACAATAGTAGTATCACACTTAAGAAATTTAACACTGATAATTGATAAAATAATAATATCTGAATACAGTCCATATTCAAATTTTCACTGTTTTTCTAATAATGTCCTTTATACTTTTGTTTTGGATCCAGAATCCAATTAAGTCACACCTTGCACTTCATCTCTCTTTAGTCTCTGTGATGGTTGTGTGTCACCTTGGCTGGGCCATGATTCTCAGTGTTTATACATGATCACTGCCATGATAGAATCTGCTGTGAGTAGCCAGTCGGTTGAAAGGGAGTTTCCTTGGGGGTGTGGCCTGCATCCAAATACAAGCAGACATTCTGGCTTTTTGCTTGCTCTGGATACTGCGGCTGCCTCCTGTTCATCTGACCTCCAGTTCTTGAGGCTTGAGCTATCAGCTTACCTGCCTATCTTAGGATTCCTTGATCTTCACAGCCTGTGATTGGGAGCCCTTCTCTCTGACCTGCCAATCTTGGGTTCGCCAGCCCCTGCAGCTGTGTGAATCGAGAGAAGCCTCTATCCTGATCCATGCACTTGGGATGTTCCAGCCTTTACAATCACATGAGCCATTTCCTTGATATAAATCTGTCTCTATGTATATTTATATGCTTTACTGGTTTTGCTTCTCTAGGGAACCCAGCCTAAGACAGTCTCCTTTAATCTTGACTAGCACCTGTATCTTTTTTTTTTTTTTCTTTTTTCATTTTCATGATGTTGACCTTTTTGGAGAGTAAGGGCTATTATTGTGTAGAAGTCTCTACAGTCTGGATTTCCCTGATTGTTTCCTCATTAATAGATTCAGATTATACATTTTTGTGAAAAGTATAACAACATAGATGACGTTGTGTCCTTTTCTTTGCATTACATCAGAGGCATGTAAAGCCAGTTTGTCCCATTATTGAATTAACTAAGTTTGATCATGTGGTTAAGGTGGTATCTGTCAGATTTCTCTATTTGAAAGATACTCTTTTCCTCTATTATAAAGATACTTCTTTCTCTTCTCCCTTATTATAAAGAAACTCCTCCCTCATTTTCTCCTGTTGTCACAGTATATGCATAGATAATTCTTTTGATTTAGTGCTTTATAATCTATTGCCATCATTATTCTTCTTGAAGTTCAAATTGTTGCAAATTTGACCAGTAGAAACCCCGTATAAAAAATTACATATAATTTCTATACATTTACATATCTTAAATGTGCAACTTACCACATTCTAACTTATCTATACAACCATGTAACCATGATTCAGATCAAGGTATAGAATATGTCCAGTCCTTAAGCTGGCTCCCTTCTGTCTTCACACAATCTATATCCCTCCTCATCCTCGAAGAAAGGTAACTACTACTCTGACCTCTGTCACCATTGATTACTTTTACCTGTACTTGGGCTTCATATAAATGGAATCGTTCTCTCTTACGTATTCTGTTATGTCTAACTTCTTTCTCTCAACATATGTCTGTGATATTTATCCATATTGTTGTTTGTAATAATAATACCTTTTCATTGCGGTGTGGTATTCCATTGTATGCACATACTCCCCATTCTACTATTAATGGTCATCTGAGTTGTTTGCAGTTTGTTGTTGTTTGTTTCCGTGGAGTCCTCTCCAACTCATAGTGACTTTATATGTAACAGGATGAAACGTTGCCCAGTCCTGTGCCATCTTCATGATTGTTGATATGTTTGAGTCTCTTGTTGTGGCTAATTGTGTCAATCCAACTCATTTACGGTTCCCCTTGTTTTTGCTGACCTTCTACTTTGCTAAACATGATGCCCTTTTCTAGTGATTGGTCTTTCCTGATGTTGTATCCAAAGTAAGTCAGCTGAAGTCTTGGCATCCTCGGTTCTAAGGAGCATTCTGCTTGTATTTCTTCTGAGATAGGTTTGTTCCTTCTTCTGGCAGTCTGAGATATATTCAATATTCTTTGACAACACCACAATTCTTTTTTATTTATGTATTTATTTTTTATTGTACTTCAGGTGAAGATTTACAGAACAAATAGTTTCTCATGAAACAGTAGTATACATATTGTTTTATGACATTGGTTAACAACCCCACCACATGTCAACCCTCTCCCTTCTCGACCTTTTTTTTTGGTGAAAATATACATAGCCAAAGATACATCATTTCAAAAATTTCTACACGCACAGTTCAGTGACATCGACTATGCTCTTCCAATTGTGCTGCTCTTCTCACTTTAGATGAAGGTTTACAGAGCAAAATAGTTTCTCATTAAACAATTAGTACACATGTTGCCCTATGACAATGGTTAACAATCTCACAACACATCAACACTATCTTTACTCAACCGTGGGTTCCCTATCACCAGCTTTCCTGTCCCCTTCTGCCTTCTAGTCCTTGTCCCAGGACTGCTGTGCCTCATTAGTCCCATACGGTTTTATGGGGCTGTCCACTCCCCAGCTGAACAGTGAACCTCGGAAGTGATTTCACCACTGAGCGAAAAGGGTGTCTGGGGGCCATACTCTTGGGGTTTCTCCAGTCTCCTTTAGGCCAGTAAATCTGGTCTTTTCTTTTTTGTGAGTTAGAATTTTGTTCTACATCCTTCTGCAGCTCTGTCCAGAACCCTCTGTTGTGATCCCAGTCAGAGCATTCAGTGGTGGTAGCCAGGCACCATCTAGCTGTACTGGACTCAGTCTGGTGGAGACCTTGGTAGCTGTGGTCCATTAGTCCTTTGGACTAATCTTTCTCTTGTATCCTGTTCTCTTCACACTCCCTTGCTCCCAAAGGGATGAGACTAGTGGAGTATCTTAGATGGCTGCTCACAGGCTTTTAAGACCCCAGACACTACTCACCAAGGTAGAATGTAGAACATTGCCTTTATAAACTGTTATGCCAATTGAGCTAGATGTTCCCCAAGACCATGGTCCCCACAGCCCTCCACCCAGCAATTCAG